>NW_024871068.1:1495000-1988715 GCF_019054845.1 Dipodomys spectabilis
GTTGTTTCTCTCTTTTTTTGGTGGTAGTAAGGCTTGAACTTTGGGATTGGCGCTGTCCCTGTGCTCTTCAGCTGAGGGCGAGAACTCTATTTGGTTTTCTGGTGATTATTTGGAGATAAGAATCGAAGGGAGGGCTGGGAAGGTGGCTCAGTGGTAGAGAGCTGTCCTTGCATGCTTGAGGCCCTGGGTTTGATTCTTCAGCACCACATAAGCAGAAAAAAATCCAGAAGTGGTTCTGTGGCTCAAGTGGTAGAGTGCTAGCCTTGAGCTGAAGAGCTGAGGGACAGCACCCAGGCCCAGAATTCAGGCCCCACGACACGACCCCCACCCCAAAATAAAAAAGAATCGCAGGGAGTTTCCTGCCCATGCTGGTTTTGAATTGTGATCCTCAGATCAGCCTCCTCAGTAGCTAGGTTTACAGGTGTGAACCACTGGTGCCTGGCTAATGTTGCTTCTTACATGCTCACCTTTGGTGCCAACTACCTCCATGAGTCAAATCTCGAAGTGTCAAATTGAGAACTATCTTGAACTTTGAGAAGTTATAGGGAAATAAAAAATTCAGAGATATATGCCACAGGTTAGGGAGTCATAGTTGGATTTGAATGTTTTGTCTCCCTTTGGGTGAATGCTTCTTCTTCAAAGATTTAACACTTTTCTCAAAAACAAAACCAAAAAAATGGGATGGATATACTTAAGCCATATCTTGTCTTGAAAGCCTTCTTGTTTTGAAATTATTTTAAACTCAAAGAAGAGTTGCAAAGAGTAGTGAGAGTTCCCACATACTTCTTCACTGCTTTTTTACTATGAACATACTATTAACATCTTATATAACCACTCTCATTTACTGATTCTAAGACATTCACATTTGCACAATATTATCAAGCTCCAGATGTTATTTGAATTGTATCATATCCCTCTCTAATGTCTTTGTGTATGTGTTCTTGTATTAAAGTACTGATAGTCACAAAAAGGGGTTGGAAATAATTTTTTCCTTACCTGAAAAGGAAGAGGCATGGGACATAGTGCTAACATTGTATAAGCGTGGAGACTGCACATTTTGGAAATGGTTACAAGCCTTATTAAAAGAACTATCTAATTAATAAAAGTTGTCACCCTGGTCAATTGTCCTGGGCCACTGCCTCAAATGTTGCCTTAAAAACCAGCTGGACACACACCTATCAACCTATGCCACATATCTTTAACCAGTCTTAGTAGAAATTTGCAGCCCAGAAAAATGTGTGATAATCCTTTTGAGCCGGTGAGGGACCCTGCTGCTGCTTCTACCCACCCTTCTGGATAAAGTTCAAGGACGGCCTGATAGTCATATGGATGGAAATCTATGTTGTCATCCTGACCATGTTGACCATAGTGACAGTGGACTGGACTCCTGCCTGACTCCATCACCTCTGACTGCTTCCCAGTGGAAAGCTGCTTTGGATCTGCTGAAACTGAGTCTGTGGCATATTATTTCAGTGATATCCAGTAACTCTTCTCTATTCCCACAGTAGATATTGAGGGCAAGGATGATATCACTGGCTTGCCTCAGGCACTTCAAAGATTAGGAAACTGGAAATCCACTCTACAATCAAAGCCTTGCTTGGTTCGGGTGTGGTAAAAGGCCGCTTCCAACAATGGCTATAAAGGAGAGATCTTTATCAATGGAGGTAGTAAGAGGAATGAAACTCACCCCAGCTATTGGAAATAAAAATCTAACAAAATTCTCCACCCAAGGGATGCCTTGAGGCAGTTCTGGTAATCTGGTTCCTCAAGCCAAAGAAACAAAATGGGCCCAAAAGCCACAAAGAAACTCAGGGAAAGAAAGAGTGTAGTAAAGAAAGCCTTAGAAAGGAATTGAAAAAAAAAAATCTCCTCTGGATTAAAAAAAAAAAGGATATAAAAATAAGGATTGTCTTAAAATGTTTGTCACAGTGAAAAGGGGAAGAAGACAAACCCCAGAAAGTTTAAGTATGTAATAAATGGTAGGAGTATGTCTTAAAAATGAAGCTTATGAGTAAGTTGGTATGAAATTAAGCTAGCTTTCATATACATAGAGTCAGGATGGGTGAACTGATGTGGAACTATTTTTTATGTTTATCTGTATGGTAGGGAGGAAGGATATGCTCACTTCAATCTAGATGCTGGTTTAGCTAATTAGAGCAGCCAGGTAGACTCATTGTGAGAGGGGATTCTCTTAAATTTACCAGGACTGAATGACTCCTTCCCTTTGCCCTTTTGCGCTCACATTGCATTCTCTATTCCAAAGGGTTTATGCCCTGTGAAATGATGTTTGGCAGACCATCCTTCTTGTGTCCTCGCTTAAAAACTGCAATGTTGACATAGATGACTGCTCCAGTCTTTACAGGCACTGCAGACTGTTCAACAGGAACTCCATTCCCAATTTCAGGCACTCCTGCAGGCAGCCCCTGTAGTTGGCCATAATTACTGACCATGAGACACTGTGTGGGTCATATGACATCAAAAACAAACTATCTCTCCTCAGTGGAAAGGACCTTATACTGCTATCCTAACAGCTCCAACCACTGTCAAGGTGAATGGGATCTGGTCCTGGATCCACGCTTCACCACTTAAAGTGGCCCGGCTACCAGAAGAGACAAATGGATGGTGTATAAGGACACTGAAAAGCCTCTCAAGCTAAGACTTATCTCATCATAATTTTTGATTTATGCTTCTGTGCTCTAAATGCTGTTAACTACCACTGGCAGTTTAGAATCAAAGAGACAAGGGGACAGTTTTCTTACTTCTGCTATTGTAATGTCCCTGATTGTAGCAATTTAATTTTACCAACCAACTCAACTTGTGGAATATGACAAAATGCTTCAGGCATCTTGATGTCACACCCCTTCTCCTACTATGTTCTGGTGTAATGGAAGCCTATAGTCATACATTAATCCAACCTTGGACTCTTGGATTTTGATAACAGCAGTTCCCCAATTAAATCTTTATACCAAAAGTGAAAATTTTCAGAGATTGTTATCCCACCTCTTAACCAACAGGACAGATTTTATTCCTATACTGTTAGGGGTGAGTCTGGTTACCTCTGTTGGAGGAGCAGCTTTTTCTGGAGGTGCTGTAAGACATAGTTTAAAACTAGCTCAGGAATTTGAGGAGAGGGTCGATGAGGATACTCATGCCTCTTCAGTGTCTCTGGCATGCATACAAAGACAACTGAACTCTCTAGCGGGGGTGGCCTTGCAGAATTATAGGGCACTAGACCTTCTCACAGCTTCCAAAGAGGCAACCTATGTTTTTCTAAGGGAAGAGTGCTGATACTGTGTAAATGAATCACGGCTGGAGAAGAAAACATAAAGGTTCTAGATAAACTGTGTGAAGGACTCCACCAGCACCCATCCGCTAAACTACATCTAGTATGGGCTCAAAGCCTTTTGTCCTGGTGGCTAGTATCCCTAGCCACCAGCAATTATACTATTTCTTCTACTTGTTATTACTGGTTCCTGTGTGGTTAACTCTTTGATATCACTTATAGAAAAAATAATTGGGACTGTCAAGCTGATGGCCCTTCAGGCCCAGTACAGCCTCCTGAGTCAGGAAGAAGAGTCAAGAATTTGACTCAGTTACAAAACGAAGGGGGAATGTAAGAATCCCTTAGGATAAAAGACCCCAAGACCAAGCAAGGACACTGAGTCAGGATATTAACCTCTTATGGGGAACTGAGGAATGCAATAATCTCTTGCTTGAAACTGAGGAATGAAATAACAGGAAACTGCTATTGTAAAAGTCCCTTGTTTGAAAAAAAAAAGTTGATGTTATCATATTAATAGAACTTTGCAGCTTGTACCAGCTTGTGTTTTTTGCCTTCATTAGCGTAGGCTGTGTCCATGTTTAGGGTCATAGTGTTAGCTCCCAAGTCTACACTGTGTCCCTGGCAGGACAACTTCTGTAGCACCTAACAAACTTCTTTAATCTCTAAGCCCGCTTTGATGGACTCATTCTCAGACCCTGTAAGAATTGAAATAACAGTGATTAAGTTGTCTTAGACACTAATGAGGGGAATTTGTTTTAAGGATATCTCAGGTAACCTCAAAGTAAGAATAGAGTAGGAGCAGACCTAAAATCTAGAAGTAGCCATGAACATCCATTGGCAACCTGGGAATGATTGTCTCCTGAACCCACATACCTATTTCAGCATTCTCACTGTTCGGAAAATGGAGGAAAACAGAAAAGAAATAGGCCAGACTCGATGATCAACAGGTGAGGACTGTTTATTGCCAGCAAGGTGCACAGACCTTTCAGGTTTGGAGGTTGTTCGAGGGACTATATTTTGGCTGGACTTATATAGGGCTTGTTTTCACAAGGAAGCAGAAAATGAAAAGTGGCTTATGCTCTCTTAGGCCACAAGGAGACGTCCTTGACCAGGCCCACAAGTTGAATGTTCTACTCTGGATGAAGGGCTATTGTCCCCTGGGGACCAAGTGTTATATCCTTGGCCAGGCACTGATTGGAACCTGCCTGCTGACAGGCATGGGGCCACTCCTGTTTTCTTATACCTGGTGTCTTACTTGAGCTGGAGGAATTAGGCAGGAGTGAATCTTTCACTCACCCTCAATTCAGGCTTTCACTGAGCTGGATGCAGAGCAAAACAAGCACAAAGCCACTGGTAACAACCAAAAACCAGCCCTGCTTCTATTCCCTGCAAACATTCTCCAGGAAATATTGCCACACCATGCAGAACAATTCCTACCAGATCTGCTGAGTTTCTGCTAGGCCCAAAAGTCGGGTTCCCTTTCCATTTTACTTTTCATTTTCAGTCTTTTTCTCTTGTTTGTTTTTCTATGAGATCTCTTTTATTTGTATTCATACACACACACACACACACACACACACACACACACACACACATACACACATTTGTGAAAATACCTTACAGAGAAGTTACAATTACATGAGTACATGAGCAAGGTAATGAGTACATTTCTTATTAGGGATGGTAAGAGGAAACAAAGTGGGAGGCAACAATGCTTGATAAGAAATGTACCCATTACCTTTTATTTGTATTCTGTGACAAGTGATCTGATTTTTCCCTGTTACTGCTTCCAATACATGCTGCCCTAGGTCCAATTGAACACTCTACCACAATGCCTGGACCTCTGCTGAAACAGCTTCACCTAGTCCTATAATTGAATCCCAGGAGGCTGGGAATATGTCTCAGTGATAGAATGCTTCCCTAGCATGCATGAATTCATGGGTTCGATTCCTCAGCAACACATAAGCAGAAAACACCAGAAGTGGTGCTGTGGCTCAAGTGGTACAGTGCTAGCCTTGAGTAAAATAAGTTCAGGGGCAGTGCAAAGGCCCTGAGTTCAAGCCCCAGGACTGGCACAAAAAAGGAAAAAGACTTGAACCCCAGGGCCTCCGATGTCACATTTAGAAGGCATGTTTTCTTCCTACATTGTCTGTCATGTTTATCTACAGCTTTCTCTAACAAAGGTTTTTCATTGAAACTACAGTTGCTTACATCTCAGGCTTAGGATCTGATATAGGGATTGATCTCTGGGCAACAGGGCTGGTTGAAATGCAAGACATTTCCTTAGCACAATTCAAGGGCCTACTCTACTTGTTTTAGTGTTCTGGGAAAGTTTTCTAAAGCAGTTTTGAAAGCTTTAAGAAAGAAAGCACAAAGCTCATTGCTGGTCTCATTAACTATTGGGTGAAAACTCCTGAAGAGTGGTGGGAGGTGGGGATGTCTTCCTGCTTGGCCCATAGTAGCACGGCATGCAGCTCTTCTGCAATCAAGCATATTTCTACTGATCTTATGTGGACATGCCAGCCATCCTGGTACTCTCCAGGTAACATTCCTTAGGCACCAGGAACTCCATGTAATGAAGTTCAGGGAGTTTACACAGTGCAGAGAAGAGGCAGTTGAGGGTGCAGGCTGACAGCAGATTAGCAAGGAACTTGAGCTCCTAGAGATAGTGGCAGGAACACAGGCCCAGGATCATCATGACCACATAGCTATGGGTAATAGCACACTCCACTGGGATCCACACCCGCACTATCTGGACAACCTGTTGCCGCAGCTTGAGGAAAGTAGAGGGATATAAATGAAGCAGATTGTGTCTACTGAGGTGCAACACATCCAGCTGGGCAGCATGGATACAATCTGCCAAGAAGTTCATGTCCACATGGTTCAGAGCACAATTGGCCAGGTCCAGCATTCTCAATCATGTCCTGAAGGGGCTGTAGAACATGGAGTAATCAGCACAAATCAGAGGAGTTCCATGTGAGCAACAATGGATGTGAGCAATCCATCTGCTTGTCTGTCACAGAGAACAAAGACTTGCAGGGCAAGTCTTGTTCTTACCTGACTGCATGGAGTCTGTGAAAATAGTTTTGACACATGGTGCTACATGAAATGCAAATGTCTGTGTCCATAAATATGGTTCACTGGGATGCAGCCTGGCTCCCTTGCTTTCACACAGTCTACAGCTGCTGGGCTTGCTGTGTGGTTCAGAATTAACCTGAACCAATGAAACCTTTGTCTTCATCTCACCTAAATGGCAGATTTTATCAACAACCATTTTCATATGAAAGGAGTTATGTACATGATCTTGGAGAAAACATCCACTCTGAGAGCTTGCTACAGGGGAAATGAGGCATTAGTAAGAAAAAAGAGCCATTATTCTAACAATAGAAGAATCCATTACTGTAGAGCCAGGAAGGGAAAGCCAGACATCCCCAACTGAGGCACCATATCCACAATCCAATAATTCTGATTTAGATAGTGTTGGCAGCAAGCATCAGCAAAGGGGCAGCTGGACCCTGTCTCTGACTGAGTCCCTCACTGTCTGTTTGTGCATGCCCCTCTTGATATCATAGCTGCAAATGGGTGAAACTATTAGCTAAGGCCTTATGAGAATCCTGCTTGTGGAGGAGGCCAGGCATTCCCCCAATTCCCATGAATGATCTTGGGTTAATATCTGCTCAGGAAGGCCAGGGTGATACTGCAGTCCCACCGTCAGCTAACAACAACCTCATGTCACCCAGCTGAGCCAGATTTCTATACCTGACCTGAGATAATGCCAGTCACACAGTGTTGGGAACTTTTTTTGCACCACAATAGACAACTACAGGAGTCACTATAGTTAGCTATGCCTTATAAAGCAACATTCTAGACCCATTAGTTAGCATGTTCTTTTCACAAAGACCTCTCCCTCTCCTTCCCCCTCCCGCTTTCCCTCTCTGTCCTGCTCTTCTTGCTTTCCCCCACTCTTCCTCCTATCTATGCTAGGAATTACAGCCAGGGTTTTTCATGTGCTAGTCAAACACGTAGCATCAAGGCACATTTTAGCCCTTATCTTTCTTTCTTTATTTCTTTCTTTATTCTTTCTTTCTTTCTTTCTTTCTTTCTTTCTTTCTTTCTTTCTTTCTTTCTTTCTTTCTTTCTTTCTTTCTTTCTTTCTTTCTTTCTTTCTTTCTTTCTTCCTCTGTCTCTCTGTCTCTCTCTCTCTCTTTGTCTGTCTCTTTCTCTCTTTCTTTACTTATTTTGAAGACAAAGACACCATTCAAACTCAGTATCTGATGCTTTTGCTCACTGGCTGGTACTCTAATATTTGAGCTACACCTTCAACCCCCAGACCTTGTTTTTTGAGGCAGTCTCCCTATGTTATCCAGGCTGGACTTGAACTCACTTTCCTTCTTCCTCATGCTTCTGAGTGTTGGGATTGCAAGCCTGGTTTTGATGTCTACCTTACACATTGTCTCTTTCTAACTAGAAGCATTCCCCTGAGGTCCCTCACTATTCTGGATCAATCCTGGTCCTCTAACTTCTTTATTTCTCTTTTGTGCTCTCTTATGTGCATCTCCAGAGAGCATTGAGCTTGGGGCTTTGTGAATAAGCTGTTCTTCTACCTATCACTCAGTGCCCCTACAGCCTGTGAAGCCAAGGACCAGAGTGCTTGACCCATCCCTCTTCCTTTCAGTCTCTGAGACTCTGAGAATCTGGATCTTCCCTGTCAGCATGGAGAGGGCCACACTCAGCTCTATCAGGTAAGTCATGTGACTGAGCTCTCAGGAGATGGAGCCAAGGAGGCAGTCTTCATGCTTAGAAGTTGGGACAGATGTGAAGGGTGTGTCAAAGGCCTTGATGGGGAGGATAAGTGAAGTCAGATGAGGGAATCCCACCTGGTCTAACAACTGCTGCACATGCCAGCATGTAGCCGCACATTGTGGGCCACTTCCAGCTTGCACAGCTAACCTGTCCTGGCTAGGCTTAACACCTGCAGGAGCTACCCAGGGCTCAAGCTGTCTTCCCTGAATGAGGGGCAGTGCATCTGCAGAGCAGCCATACCTACTGATTTCAGGGCCTGCACCACTATCTCAAAGTTGCCTTCAATGACAAATAAATAAATGAGGACTTCAATAGGTCACCTGACTGCACAGGGCTCTGCCTGTAGTTGGCAGCATATTCTAGCCAGGAGCTCAGTGTGGCCCCACTTTCCCAGAGCCCTTCCACAAGGGCATTGCTGTACCTGCACATCCCGGATACCCATAAGGTCAGATCTCTGCAGCTGATGAATCCTTTTAAAGAATTATTTAAGAAGGATTTTTTCCTTTGTTTTATTTAGAAAAGAATATTTTAAAGGTTCATTCCCTGGAAAACACTTGCCCAGTTTTAAATGCCAAGACAAATAGTTGGGTTCCACATGAGAGTGCCATTAAGATACTAGAACTCTATGTACTTTCCAGGGATACAATGAATTTTGGGATGACTCAATGTTTTAGGTATCCATGATTCTAATACTAGATACATTTCTACTTTCTCAAAACTTACAGAGAAGAGATTTTGATTCCAAGAGACTTTGAATAATAGTATGAAGTCTTTCATAACTCCGCATCAACACTTCATTATATGAACTTATTTTCCTAATATAATTCATGAAGCTTTATAGTTAATTATTTTCTCCAAAGTCACAAAATCATTTTTTGAAGATTTTCTAATAGGGATAAAGCTTTGCGACTGAAAGGTCAATATAATCCTTTTTGTCAACTATAATCAAGAATCTCTTGAAATTATTTTTGAATGTTAAATTCCTCCAAAGCCTATAGTTGAATGGAATCGCTTCTATCCTGAGTGTATGAATTGAGTGTGCTTGGGAAAAGTTCCATTTATCCCATTAATATGTGGAGGATATTTCACAGGGAGGAGATCCAGATAGTACCTACCCACTTTGGTCTCATCTCTGTACTCTGTGCGTTTGGACAAATTTCAATTTTGTTCACGACTCATTTAACTTCTGTAGATCCTATGATGAAGATACTCCTTGTTTTTTTTGGGGGGGGGTCTGGTTGTGGGGCCTGAACTCGGCCTGGGCACTGTACCTCAGCTCTTCAGCTCAAGGCTAGCATTCTACCACTTGAGCCACAGAGCCAATTCCGGCTTTTTTCTTTTTGCTTATGTGATGCTGAGGAATTGAACACAGGGCCTCAGGCATGCCAGGCAAGCACTCTACCCCTGAGCCAACTTCCCAGCCTGATGAAGATACTCTTAAATTTATTTTTTTTTCTAAAATATATCAGAAGCCTGTAAGTATTCCTCAATACATCTTGTATTCCCACAACTTATGCAATCCCTTCCTTTGATACAAAAGTCCTTCCTCTAATTAATATTAGCTAACTCCAATAGTATAGTATAAATAATTACTCAGGTTGAGGAGAGAAAGTTGTTCTATAAGTGAAATAAATACTTAGTTTTCTCAAATTTTATCATTTTTTAACCTCTGAAAAACTCTAGAGATCCTAACTAAAAGCAGCTTTCATTTACACACACGAGAAAAGAGGTTAATTAATCTATTATACACCAAGAACAATGATCCTCTGAGAGAAAAAACCATGGCATTTATAATTATGGCTGTTATTATTATTTTAAGAACTTTTGTATCCCTTTTTATCCAAAGAAAAAAATTAGATACTATTCTTAAACAGACCAAGTTTCATTACCAAGAAAGCTAAAAGAAAACCTAAATAATGTGAGAAAATAACTATATATTATAGATTTTTAACCTCAGAGAATATATGAAGAACTCCTTAATCAAGTAACACAAAAGGAAATTCACTTTAAAATAGTTGTGGAACTTGAACAAACATTTCTTCAAAGCAGAGAGATAAATCACCACTAAGCAACCCCAATGTTGCTAGGAAAATGCCATCAAAATCACAGGAAGATACTGCTTCATGCCTTCTACAATGATTGTGACTTTTAAAAAAATACAGAAAATGGGCTGGGAATGTGGCTTAGTTGTAGAGTGCTTGCCTAGCATGCATGAAGCCCTGGGTTCAATTCCTCAGTACCACATAAACTGAAAGAGCTGGAACTGATGCTGTTGCTAAAGTGGTAGAGCAAAAGAAGCTCAGGAAGAGTGCCCAGACCCTGAGTTCAAGCCCCAGGACTAGGAGAAAAGAGGAGGAGTTGAACTCTTTTGGCACAGCTAAGCTAATGAGAATGTAGAATGTTACAACCACATAGAAAACAGGTTGGTGAATCTTCAAAGAGTCTAACATAGAATTACAATATGACTCAACAATTCTATTTGTAAAGATACAAACAAACAATGGACAATAGAACTTACATGGATGCCAGTTTTCATTATAGCCTTATTTATAAATACTGGATAGAAACCTTCCTAATGTTCATTTATAGATGAATGAATAAACAAAATATGGCATCTCATAGTGTGGAAATTAATGTGCCACAAGAAATAAATGACACTCTGTACATGCTGTAACATGGACTGCACCAACCTTGAAAAACATTATAAAACTAAGTATTTCAAACCAGACACAAAAGCATAGCTCATGTAGGATTGTACTTATAAGAAATATCTAGAATATACAACAGAAACTGATAGCAGATTAGAGATTGTCCATAGTTAGAGGGAGGAAGAGATGAGTGACAATTTATCGATTAATGACGATACAGTTTCTGTTGGGTCTTCGCCCGTCCCACGAAAGACGGACGGGGTCTGAGGAAAGGTAAGTGCGGAGCTCACCTGTTCCCCAGCCTCCCTCAGCCCTGGAGACAATCAGACACTGGGGGGAGCCAAATCCAGCAGGTAGAAAACTCATTTATTAACAGAGAGCAGCCCTTTTTAAAGCCAAAAAGGGCGGGTGGCATGGCAAGGGAGGAAGAAGAACCAATCACTGTCAAGGTCATACCCTATCATGCACCTCGGCCTTCACGGACTGGTTAGGCACTGATCGGAAGGTCAATTGGGCTCTGCCCACTCTACTCTCTCCCAGCGCCATTTTTGCTGCCCATGTGCTCTACAGTTTCTGTTTGAAGCAATAAAAAATTTAAATACTGGTTATGGTTGCACAACACTATGAATATGAGCAATGTAACTTAAACACTTATATATTGGAAATTTGGTTATTTATAATTCACCACAATTTAAAATGTCAAAACATGAAAATTAGTATTAAAGATGTGTTTCATGGGCTGATAAAAACCAAAATGACAGCTCAACATGAGTGGCTCATGCTTGTAATCCTTGCTACTCAGGAGCCTGTGACCTGAGGATTACAATTTGCAGCTAATCCAGTCAGGACTTTTATCTCCAATTATATACAAAAAAAAAAAAAAACTAGAATTGTAGCTGTGACTCACATGGTAGGGAGCCAGCCTTGTGTGAAAAGGGCTAAGGGACTTGAGCTCAAGCCCCAGTACTAGCACAAAAGAACAAAAAAAAAAACCCCAAATGATAATGGTTGTTCTCAGCACTCAAGAAACCTACTAATTTTTTGTTCTTTATCAATGTTTCCCTAATGTTAGGATATGAAAACCACATCCAGGAACATTTAAAAATTCATCTTTCCTCAGCGTTTCCATAAATGCATGGCAAATCCCAGAATTGCTATACTGATGTCTATTACAGGCTTGTGACATCATGATTTCAAAACCGCACACGAGGGGCTAGGAATGCAGCTCAGTGGTAGTGTTCTTGTGAAGTGTGCACAAGATCCTGTGCTCCATCCCCACTACTTCTATGAAAAAACTCCAAATCACAACACACATACTCATAAACAAAAGTATTGTTTTAACTGATCATTTCCTATAAGAATGGCTTCTATTATTTCTTTGACTAATGTTTAGCAAATCTGTGGCTCCTAAGAGAGACACAATTTACATTAATAGAGTTAACTGAAGTGATAATTTATGTGGAAGTTAGAAATTTCTCATAAACTCTAACGGAGAGCATTACATTTCAAGTGGTAATAGGGAATTTCTTTTGTCTTGCAGAAACCAGTAACATTTAGAGGCACATCAAAGACCTTTTAAAAGAGAGTATGGGAAAGAATAACATGACCATTTAGGAATGCTTCAATTTCTTTTTGAGACCATAAAATAATAATAATAATCAGAACCAATATTTTCTGGATTTTGAAGATTCTGTGCATTAGCACAATGAAAATATGAAGTTTTTATAAAATTTAAAACTCTTCATTCTAACAGATCACATACAGTTGGATTTAAAAGTTTCTCTTTCTTATTTGGCAAAAGAAAATGTTACATTTTGTCTGGCTTGCCCCACAGGATAAAAAAGAGCAAGAAAATCCAAGTATTCCAGCTGGCTGCTGGTGGCTCACACATGTTATCTTAGCTGAGGATGAGATCTGAGGATTGCAGTTGAAAGGCCAGGAAGAAAACTTCCTGAGAAATTTATCTCCAATTAACCACCAAAGAAAGCCAGAAATAGGGCTGTGGCTTACGTGGTAAAGTACTAGCCTTGAGCAGAAATGTTCAAGTACAGGACCCTAGCCCTGAGTTCATTCCCCAGGATTAGCAAAAACCCAACGAAACCAAACAAAAAATACCACCCAAGAGAAAACCCCCAAATATCCCCTTTATTCCAATCTTGCTTTCTCAGATATTAGTCAGCACTTGCCTGATAAATCCTGCCCCATATTGGTGAGCATTTTCCCCCTAGGAAAACTTGATCATTCTCCATCATGTAAAGTCTGAAGTGGATGAGAAAGAGAGGTGTTTGAGGCTTAAGCACTAATATTTCTTTTAGTATCTTTTTTCCAGTAGAAGGACAAATTGATGAAGTCTGTTATTACAATATCTCGAAGCTGGGATTCAGCTGAGCTGCATTCCTGAGTTCATAGAAGAAGTTACGTTATGCTGCTCAGTTCTACAAGAAGAGGTCCATGTTTTTATTTTCCATGCTACTTCAACACTTCAACCCTTGACATTCAGATAGACCCCACACACACACATGCCTTAAAGGGCTTCTCTTCCACATTTTGCAAAAGATAACGTTGAGCATGTTAGGTTTAGGTATCCATTTCTGTTGTTGCCAGGGGTCAGCCTCGGATCACAATCCTCTACATACTCATCCTTCATAGATCAAATTATAATGTGTACCATTATCCCTGCTTGTTAGTTGATCTGGAAACTCACATTTTACCCAAGCTGGCTTCAAAATGCAATATTCTATACTACTTTCCAAAGTGGTTGAACAAGTTTATACTTCCACCAACAATGCAGTAAGGTTCCCTTCTGTCCACATCCCATTCAGCATCTGTTGTTAATAGAGTTCTTAATTATAGCCAATCTAACTGGGGTGAGGTGGAATCTCTATGTTGTTTTGATTTGCATTTCTTTTATGGCTAGGGAGGTTGAGCATTTATTTCTTCATTGGCCATCCTTCTTTCCTCTTCCGAGAAATTTCTCTTTAATTCTTTAGCCCACTTATTTATTGGGCAGTTGTTTCTTTGAGGATTTGTTGTTGGGGGATTTAATTGAATTCCAGGTATATTGTAGATATGAGACACTTGTCCGTTGTATGGCTAGTGAAGATGTTCTCCCAATCAGTGGACTTCCTATTGATCTTGCCAGCTATGACCTTTGTCTTGCAGAAACTCTGCAATTTCATGCACTCCCATTTGTCCAACCTTTCTTTGATTTGTTGTGTTTCTGGATCTCTTTTACAAAAATTTCTGCCTGTGCCAAGGAGGCCTAGGCTTTCTCCTTTTTTATCTTGTAATGTTTTCAGGGTGTCTGCTTTGACACCCAGGTCTTTGATCCATTTGGAGTTGATTCTGGTACAGGGTGATATATAAGGATCTAGCTTTAGTTTTCTATAAGTGATTAACGAATTTTGCCAGCACCATTTACTGAAGAGGCTGTCTTTCCTCTATTCTATTTTTTTAGCTCCCTTATCGAAGATTAGATGGCTATAGGTCATTTCTGGGTTCTCAATTCTATCCCATTAGTCCTGAAGTCTGTTCTTGTGCCAGTACCAAGCTGGTATCATTACTATGGCTTGGTAGTAAAGTTTGAAATTTGGTATTGATATTCCTCCAGCACTATTCTTTCTGTTAAGGATCGTGTTTGCTATTCGGGGTATTTTATTATTCCATATCAGCTACTTTGGAAAGTAGTATGGAGGTTCCTCAGAAGACTCCATATAGAGCTCCCCTATGACCCAGCAATACCACTTTTGGGCATTTACCCAAATGATCACAAACAAGGCCACACTAAAGCTACCATCACGACTACGTTTATTGCAGCATTATTTACCATAGCTAAGATATGGAACCAACTCAGCTGCCCCTTCATAGATGAATGGATCAAGAAAATGTGCTATATATACACAATGAAATTCTCTGCTTCCATCAGAAAGAATGGCCTTGCCCCATTTGTTAAGAAATGGAAAGGTTGGTACAAATTATATTAAGTGAAGTAAGTCAGACCCAAAGAAACATAGGTCCCATGGTTTCCCTTATTTGCAATAACCAGTATATGTCTGAGACAAGCAAAAACGGTCAGATAAATTGATGTTAGGCAAAATGAACCCTAAGATAAGGACTCAAATGTTTTTTTTTCTTTCTTGTGATTCTTTCTTTTTTTGGGGGGGGGGTCCGGTTGTGGGGCCTGAATTCTGGGCCTGGGCACTGTCCCTCAGCTCTTCAGCTCAGGGTTAGTGCTCTATCACTTGAGCCACAGCACCGTTTCTGGCTTTTTTCTTTTCGCTTATGTGGTGCTGGGGAATAGAACCCAGGACCTCATGCATGCAAGCAAGTGATCTACCACTGAGCCACTTTCCCAGCCCCTTTCTTGTGATTTTTTCTAACATATTTATAAGATGATTTCTTTCTTGCTTTGTATGTCCCTCCCCCACAGTATAACCACTGTTTTCACTGTATTTGATGTTGGTATAATTTGTGGAGGGGAAGGGAATAAACAAATTGTTTAAATAGGTATACATGTGGATCCATTACAACAATGAGATGTACAAGACGTTATGTCGAAAAACGAACTTTACAACTTTAGTGTGGGACGGAGGGCGCATGTGGGGGAAGGGATGGGAACAAAGAAGGAGGCAACAATGCTTGATAAGAAATGTACTCATTACCTTGCTCATGTAATTGTAACCTCTCTATACGGTACTTTCACAATTAAAAAATGCAATCTTCCCTATCTCCACCTCCAGAATAGCTAGGATTATAAATATGCCACCGTGTTCAATGTAAAATTAACTCATTTTTTTGTTTGACTGAGGTTTGAACTCAGGGTGGCATTCTACCACTTCATCCATACACCAGCTCTTATCAAGTTTTTTATCTTTAGTTTATGAATCACTTAATTCACTTCAAGTATCAATTTCATTTTAATTTTAGGAATTATAGTTTATTTTTGTTTTCCTTAAAATATTTGTGACAAGGAAGGAATGTTCTGTTTGAAAAATAAAGATAGTTACCCTTTAAAATATTTACTCTATATTGAAGCTCTTGGAAGCCAAGATATGGCTCAAGTGACAGAGCACCATCCTTGAGTAAAAACCAAGCAAGCATGTGAACAAGCCCCATTTTACCGCACACACACACACACACACACACACACACACACACACACACACACACAATAAAACACTTGGCATGAAATTTTAAGCTTTACAGGTATTAATAATTTTACTTCTCACAAAAATGATTGTGTTAACTAATACCTATAGTAGCACACGAAAAGTCACTAGAATTATATATACTATTTTATTTTCCAGATGAGAAAACTGAGTCATGGGAAAGGTCAGATGATATTTTGGAAGAGGAAGCCAGGAATTCTGTTTTAGAACCCACAGGACTTAACACACCATTTACACTATAATACTGTTTGATTTAGTGTATTAAAAATCCCCTTCTGTACATTGTTTTTACCACACCTCTGATGGACTTCCCGCTCATTGTATTGATTAAAATTTGACCACTTTCATTAACTCACTAAACATTTTTCCAGAGCTGCCCAGGCTTCTGAAAACACTAAGCTAAGAGATAATTTTGAGGGTCAAGTGACTTAAATCTGCAGAGATAGGTTTGTACGAATCTAATGAAGGTTAAGCTTATCCTCTTGGGAGCCCTTCAAGATCCTGGAAGTGGAAAAAGCTGTGGTCACCCAGTCAAAAATTTTGATACATTTTGAGACATATAAATTCAAATGGATAGAACTAGTATATTTTTTAACCCAATATCTCCTGTGTCATTTGGCATGCTTTCTTCCCTTTTTAATTATTTTTAGATAGTTGTACAAAGGAGTTTCAACTAAATGAGTCCCTTTACATGTACAGTGCATTTTGATCAGTTACTGCTTCCATCGTTCTCTCCTCCACCTATCCATTTCCTTGCCTATTTTCTAGTATGTCTGAGTTCCATTTCCACATCTGCACATTGACTATTATGACTATATTTGCCTACCATTCATCCCTCTATTTGTCTACTCACTTCTGCTTATTTCCCATCCCTCTCACTCATGTTTCAGCTCCTTAGTATTCTTTTTGTTAAACTATTGTTCAAAGTTGTACTAATTTATATTCCCACCAACAATTAAGGTTCCTTCTCCCCTCCTACTCCATTCTTGCCAGCATTTGTTGCTGTTTGTATTCTTGATGATGGCCATTATGTCTAGAATGAGATGGAATCTTGATTCTGTTTTGATTTGCATTTCTTTTTTGGCTAGAGGTCTTCTACAGGTTGTATTTTTAGGTTAGTAACCATGTCCTTTGCTGTGCAGAAGCTTTTTAGCTTGATACAATCCTATTTGCCAAGTCTCTTTTCTATTTTCTAAGTTCCTGGAGTTATATTTAGGGAGTTTCTGCCTATGTCAATACATTCTAATGTTTACTCTTTCCTGTAGTAAAGTTTCAATTCTTATATTGAGGTTTTTGATCCACTCTGAATTGATATTAATTTAAGGTGTGAGAGAGGTCATATATATGGACATTTGGTTTTCCCAGCACCATTTGTTGAAGAGGCTGTGTTTTCCCACCATACATTTTATCAGATAGCTGTGGGTTCTTGTATTCATTTCTTCGCCTTCTAGTCTGTTCCACTTCAGGTCTGTCATACTTTCTAGAGTGGCTAGGACTATTTTGAGATTAACTAAGGAGAATGTGAGTTGGAATTCATTTAGTTTGATTTTACAGAAGTCTCTTATAATCACATATTGAATACTTTATTTACTGATAGTCATTGTACTGTAGCAATAATTTTCATGGCACATTTTTAGTAGAAACATTGAGTAAAGCTGTTTAATTGTTTAATCATTTGTTAATGAAGAGGAATTCATCACATAGATTGCCAGAATATTTTGGTTCTCTTTCTGATTTATATATATACACTTAAAATTGATGAAAGCAACATAATTGTTAGACACACAGGTTAATGAGCGTCTAAGTAAGTTGAAAATGATTTAAGGTTAGTCTCTGGACAGGAAAAAAATAAAAGGATCTGAGAATATAGAACTCACCTAGAAAAAACTTCTGAGAGAGGATTTCACAAACAAGACAATTCAAAACTGAAAATATGGAAGAATGAAAATATAGTCAATTATATTGTATGAAAGTACGAACTATTTTTTATAAAATATATTAATAAAAAATTATCATTTTACAAAGGATTTATAGTATAACCTAAAATAGTAAAATACCTTTTCATTTCAAAGAATGAAAAAAAGACACCAAAGGAATATGGGATAACTGCAAAAGACGCTACATATGGATGATGGGAATATCATAAGGAGTAAAGGAAAAGAAATAGAAAAAGTATTTGAAATAATAATGACAGAACTTTCCCCAAATTAATGTCAGGTATGAGCTACACTTTCAGGAGAAACTCTGGAAACAGCAAGTTACCAGAATGAATTCTACAAACAACAATAAAGGCCCCCAAAAGAAGAAAAAATCCTCACACAAACAGTTATATGTGGTATGCTGTAATAGTTCATGGTTATAAATTAAAAATAGCCAAAAGGTCTAAGCATCTTGCAGAACTGTAGTACAATGACAGGTGATGACAAGTCCGTGGACACTTTCCTGATGTCTATGACAATCAGAGGGAACCCTTCCTTGACCCCATGAGAGCAGAACTTTCTAGAGGATTACGAGGTTCCTATGACAATGAGTCTGAAATACCTTATTTTCCCTGATGACAAAGTCATTACACTACTTATAAGCTATATGAATCTTAAAAATGAAGCTTAATCTTGCAAAATCTGCTTAAAGTGCATTTATGAAAGAAAGAACTGATAACTCAATATAAGAATAAGAAAATGGGAAGCATTCCTAAACTCTGAAAATGGAATTCTCAAAGTTAGTCAGCTGACTACTGACCATATACATGCCCTGGACCTGCTTCTATTTTCTACATTGTAACACTGCTAGTGGTTCATACCTGTAATTATAGCTACTCAAGAGGCTGAGATCCTAGGATGGCAGGTCAAAGAAGTCAGACTGGGCAGAAAAATACCAGAAAATCTTATCTCCAATTAACCAGCAAATAGCCAGAGGTATGTCTCAAGTGGTAGCGTACTAGCCTCAAATCTCAAATAAATAGAGAGAGAATCCAAGGCCCCGAGTTCAAGTCTCAATTCTGGCACACAGAAAAACAAACTAAAAGAATACTGCTATGGAGGGGAGGGGAGCATAAAAATATAAAAAATAAAAAAGAATACTGCTAAAGGAAAGTTTTTGATTATTAGAAGGGGCTGAAGATTTATAATTTTATATTATATACGTATATAATATGTGCAGCTATAATTTAAAATATATAATCAATTTATACATGTAAGAGAGTCCAATCATGATATACATTATCTAATATGTTTTTCCTTTTTTTTACTTTATTTATTGTGTAAATACTGTACAGAGGGGTTATAATATATTTTTCTATGGACGAACAAAGACAAGAATTTCTTTTTTAGAAGCCAAACAAGTAAGAATATGAAGTGAAATACTTAAACTCTACTAAAAACAAAAATCACTAACCTGGAATTCTGAACCCATGAAATTATTCTTCATCAGTCAGATAAATATAATTGACATCTACATTAGAAGGGATTGTATTCAAGTTCACACATGAAAAAAAAAAGGTCACACATGAGCTTTCATTGAGACAGAGAAAATTCCAGGTCAGAAGATAAATGAAAACAATAGAAATAATATAATACCTGTTCTTGGACCAAATAGAATTAAACTTGAAATCCATAATATAAATTAATAATAGAAAGATACTTAAAGATTAAACACAGCTAGGTGTCCAGGGTACATATCTGTTGTCTTAGCTATGTGAAAGGCTGAGAGTAGGCAGATTGATGTTCCAGGCCAGCCGGGGTGGAAAACAAAAGTCTTCAAAACTTCATTTAATGGAATGAAGATGGTATACACCAGTCATCTCAGCTATGATGAAAATCCATATGGGAAGGGGGTGAGACACATCTCAGAAGTATATAACCAATGCTAAAAAGACTGGAGATATGGATCAGCAGTATGACACCTGACTAGCAAATGTGAGGGCCTGAGTCAAACTCCAGTGTCACCTAAACAAAGAAACGAACAAATATATCTCAAACTGTGAAATGCATCAGAAGTAGTGCTTTGAAAGAAACTTCTAGCACTGAATGCATACAGTAGGAGGTAGATCTCAAGTTATTAAACCAAGTTTCTATTTTAGTTAACTAGAAAAATTCCTGAGTTCAATCTCTAATAACACTACCACCACCCAGAAAAAATAAATGAAACTTGTAGAAAATCCATACACCGAAACCTGCAATGATAAATTCAAAAGTAATTCTTTGAAAAGATCAAGAAAATCAGTAAGATACTACTTAAGACGAGGATAAGATATATTAACAATATGAGAAATAAAAGAGATCTCTGATGATTTCAATGATGTTAAAGGATAATAGAGATAACAAAGGAATATAGGAATATTGTGAACAATCCTATGCCACAAATTTGATAATCTAAATGTAATAGACCAATTTCTTCAAAAATATCTGTCAAAACTTACACAAGAAGAAAATCAAGCAGGATAAGTCGGAATCAATTGAAAAAAAGTGAATAGCTAGGATTACAGGTGTGAGAACCAGAACCTGTCCATCTTAATGTATTTTTAATGACTTCAAGTCTATCAAGTTATCACAAAGACTGTGAAATCTTATTACTTATTTATCCTTTTTATACTAGGTGCTATTCTAGTTATTTTTCCATGTATTATTAACCTGTGTGATAGTTACATTAGGCTTTGGGGTCGGTATAACTACAAATTTTCCAGAAAGAAATGGATGCAAAGTAAATTGTTCAAATCTATGAGGCGGGTTAAATGGCAGACCGGGGGTTCAAACCAGAATTTGGTGCTTGTGCCTTAATGCAGTGTACTCCTCTCTGTGCCACTTCTGTGAGATAGGATGCATTTATAATTCCCTACCTGGATTTCTATTTCACTTTGAATTCTATAGCATTTGCTATGGGTTCCATAGCTTTGTTTTTATTTCCTCTGCTGTAATTTTAGGTCTTAGAAAGGGCAGTGATTATTTTTTTACTCTGTCCTATTGTTTCAGACTTTTAGACTATATATGGACCCAGCATTATGAAGCAATTTTCCACTGGTCTAGATAATTTAGCACACACTGTAAACTCTGAAAGCTTCAATTGGGAGATATGTCCAATTACTTTCCAATCTATTTTTATGTAATAATCAATTTTGAAAGCAAAACCCATATTCTGTTTGTAGGATTTGCATTTTGCTTAAAATAAAGTCCAATTTCTGAGATTCTCTAATAACCATTGTCGATTATCCAAAACCTTATCAAGTCAAATACTTGTCTCACTTCTTCGTCTACCAAAAAGAAACCTGGAGTTCCCCAATCTTAATATTTTGTGCCATTTCGAGCATAATAATGTAACAGGTCCGAAGGCCCTTTGTCTGAGGGGCACTATCATTTGGGCTCAGAGATTAACCAAAAGCAGTATAAAAGCTTGGCATCTCAGATTCCACTTTATATCCACCTACCAGACCAATGACTTACTGTATCCAGGTTCCAGCTGAGAAAACCTGAGATGATGAACTGCCTGGCTCTCTAAGAGTACTGCCTTCCACCTCTCACCACATGAACACGTGTGTGACTGGTACTTTAAAATTATACATTTGTTGTTGGATGCTGGTGTCTCACACCTGTAATCCTAGCTACTCAGCAGGCTGAGACCTGAAGATCCTGATTCAAAGCCAGCCAAGGCAGGAAAGTCAGTGATATTTATCTCCAATTAGGTACCCCTGAAAAGCCCAAAGTGGAGCTGTGGCACAAGTGGTAGAGTGCTAGCTTGACTAAAAAAGCTAAAGGAGAGCATCCAGGCCCTGAGTTCAAGCCCTAAGAGTAGAACAAAAAACAAAACAACAAAAACAAAAAAATATGCATTTCTCTCCTGCCACTGCTTTTTCCTCCTCTATAAAGCTAAAGAAAATGTGTACTCAACTTGGGAGGGGGAAGGAAGGAGCTGGGGAGGTGGGGAGGGAAGGTATGGTAGAGGAAAAACAAAGGAGGAGGAAACAATGTTGGAAAGGAAATGTATTCATTACCTTAATCATGTAACTGTCCCGCTGTATTCTATTTTTACAATAAAAAACATAAAAAAGAAGAAAATATATGCTCAGACTGGACCTATGGAACCAGGAGTATATTCCTGGACCGTGTAACAATGGGTTTCATCTATCAAAGTTAATGGACGTATCTTTGATGCTTATATTCATAAGCCATGTATTTTGGCATTTTGAATTTATGACTACATTTTTTGCTAGCTTTGAGACTTGAACTCAGAGCCTTGCACTCTTGCTTGGATTCTTCTCTCAAGGCTGGTGATCTCCCACTTGAACCACAGCTCCACTTCTGACTTCTTGTGGGTTAATTGGAGATAAGAGTCTCTTGGATTTGCCTACCTAGGCTCACTTTGAACTGTGATCCTCAGATCGCAGCTTCCTGAGCAGCTTAGAATACAGGTCTGAGCCGCTGGCACCCTCCTATAACAAATATTTTTAACTTTTCAAAACCTCTGTGATCACCTGCCCTTGGAACAGGTAGCAGTACTGTGTTATATACCAATTTTCCTCCACAGCACCTAAGCAATCGTCCCAGAGAAATCTTCCCTTACCTCCTACTACCTTGTCCCTAGACCCTTCTATAACCCCAATTTCTGTCTCTCTGCTCACACTGTCTTCATTTTTTCCACACTACTTACTGTCATCTAAAATAACAAGCTTAACTATAGGAAATTGTGATTCCCTTAGGGTAGAAGCTCTTGTTTGGTTTCTATGTTTACTTCCACATGGTCCAACATTAGAATAAGACATTTTATCTGCTTCATCAGTCACCTATCCCTACTTCCCTAAATCCAGTACCTGGCAGATATAATAAAATATAAACCATCTTTTCTATCTCAATCATTTCCTTCAATACTGAGTTAAGATAAAAAATCAGGATGATAATTTACAGCACTTCCACAGAGAAGGCCTTTGGGTGTGATTTCTCTACATGTCTAAAGATACACCTTTCTATACACACAAACATAACCCTGATCCCAGCACACATTGTGAGCATGCCACAGCCATTGCTCTGTCATGGGATTGTAATATAAAGTCCATTTAATAGTATCATTACATAATTGATATTTTTGTGTTTTTGTTAAATTTGTAGCAAATTTAACAAGCATCTCAGTGACAACTAAACCTCTACATTTTTTTTCCTGTGAAAGGTGCAATGGGGAATGATACCAGGCAGGCCTGTATCCTTATATTGATTGACTTAATCAATTTTATGATGGAATCATTATTTTGAACTTATTCTGCTAAACTCTAGTTGGTTTGACAGAAATGTGGCTATGTATTTTTTGAAAATGGAAGAGCTTTGTGGTGCTAGGTCCTCTCAGGAGCAAACCCACACAAAGGGATAGATTTTTCTTTTTCTTTTTTTTTAATTTAATTTTATTTTATTTGTGAACATACTGTACAGAGGGGTTACAATTACATGAGCAGAATAATGCGTACATTTCTTACCAAGCATTGCAACCTCCTCCTTTGTTTACCCTTCACATCCCTTCCCAGCCTCCCTCCTCACCCCCCCCAATCCCAAACCTTCTCATTTCCCCACCCCTTCCCCTCTCCCCCCGCACCGACGTTGTAAAGCTCGTTTTGGACATGACAAATTGTACTTCTCATTGTTGCAACAGGTCCACCTGTATCCTGAAACAACTGGTTTTTCCCCATCTCCTCCACAAGTTATACTGACATCGAATATAGTGAAAGCAGGGGTTATACTGTGGGGGAGGGACATACAAAGCAACAAAGAGATAATCTTATAAATGCGTTAGAAACAGGTGCATGAAAGAAAAAACCATTAAAATACATATCTAAGGGTTCATTTTCCTGACATCACATTATCTGGCCTTTTCCGCTTGACTCATATATATACTAGATATTGCAAATAAGGGAAACCATGGGACCTATGTTTCTTTGGGCCTGGATTACTTCACTTAATATAATTTTTTCCAATTCCTAAAAAATGGGGCAATGTCATTCTTTTTCATGGAGGCATAGAATTCCATTGTGTATATATACCACATTTTCTTGATCCATTCCTCTACTGAGGGGCATCTGGGTTGGTTCCATATCTTAGCTATGGTAAATAATGCTGCAATAAACATAGTTGTGCTGGTAGCTTTAGTGTGGTCTTGTTTGTAAACATTTGGGTAAATGCCCAAAAGTGGGATTGCTGGGTCATAGGGGAGTTGTATGTGAAGTCTTTTGAGGAACCTCCATACTGCTTTCCAAAGTGGTTGAACAAGTTTACATTCCCACCAACAATGAAGTAAGGTTCCTTTCTGTCCACATCCCCTCCAGCATCTGTTGTTGTTAGAGTTCTCGATTTTTGCCGTTCTAACTGGAGTGAGTTGATATCTCAATGTTGTTTTGATTTGCATTTCTTTTATGGCTAGGGATGTTGAACATTTTTTCATGTGCCTATTGGCCATACTTCTTTCTTCTTCAGAGAAGTTTCTTTTTAAGTCTTTCACCCACTTATTTATTGAGCAGTAGTTTCTTTGAGGATTTGTTGCTGGGGGGTTTAATTGTTTGAGTTCCAAGTATATTTTAGATATGAGACCCTTGTCCATTGTATGGTTAGTAAAGATCTTCTCCCAATCCGTGGGCTTTCTATTGATCTTGCTAGCTATGTCATTTGCCATGCAGAAGCTCTATAACTTCATGCAATCCCATTTGTCCAACCTTTCTTTGATTTGTTGTGTTTCCAGGTCTCTATTCAGAAAATTTCGGCCTGAGCCAAGGAGATCTAAGGTTTCTCAAATTCCATCCTGTAATGTTTTCAGAGTGTCTGCTTTAAGTTCAAGGTCTTTGATCAATTTGGAGTTGATTCTGGTGCAGGGTGATATATAAGGATCTAGCTTTAGTTTTCGACATGTAGTTAACCAATTTTGCCAGCACCATTTACTGAAGAGGCTGTCTTTCTTCCATTCTACTGTTTTAGCTCCCTTATCGAAGATTAAATGGCTATAGGTCTGTAGGTGCATTTCTGGGTTTTCAATTCTATTCCATTGGTCCTGAGGTCTGTTCTTATGCCAATACCAAGCTGTTTTGATTACTATGGTTTTATAGTAGAGTTTGAAATTTGGTATTGATATTCCTCCAGCAGTGTTCTTTCCGTTGAGGAGCGTTTTGCTATTCGGGGTCTTTTATTGTTACATATGAATTTTTGGATTACCTCTTCTATTTCCTTGAAGAATGAGGGTGGAATTTTGATAGGAATTGCGTTGAATTTGTAGATAGCCTTTGGAAGTATTGCCATTTTCACGATGTTAATCTTTCCAATCCAGGAGCATGGGAGGTTTTGTCATTTTTTAAGTTCTGTGTTGATTTCCTTTTTCAAGATTTTAAAGTTTTCATCATAGAGGTCCTTCACTTCTTTGCTTAAGTTAAGTCCTACGTATTTTATTTTTTGTGGAGCTATTAAAAATGGAATTGCTTTGCTAATTTCAGCCACACTTTTCTCATTGTTGGCATACAGAAAAGCCATTGATTTTGGGGGGTTAATTTTATAACCTGCTACTTTGCCAAAGTTTTGAATCAGCTTGAGTAATTTGGGAGTGGAGTCTATGGGATTTTTTAAATAAAAGATCATGTCCTCTGCAAAGAGGGAGAGTTTTATTTCTCATTTCCCTATTTGGATCCCCTTTATGTCTGCATCTTGTCTTATTGCTGTAGCTAGGCATTTTATTACTAGGTGGGAATGAAGTGGAAACTATAAGAGGAAAAAAAAGTCACTGGAAAACAATTTTTTTTTCAAAAAAGGCGAAAATTAAAAATTGAAAAGTTTTAGAAAAGAAAAAAAAATTATATATATAAGATACCAAAAAAAAAAAAATAGAGGAAGAAGAAAAAAAAGTTCTTTGATTTTTTTTTTTTAATTTTTTCGGGAGGAGTCGGAAGAATCCTGTATCTCCCTTGTGTCTGTAACCTACCTCTTGTTGGAGTCTCTGGTCTGCATGAGGTCCTGTGGCTTGATTGGTTTCTTAAGTCAGTTTGTTCGAACAGGCAGAAAAATGCTCTGCTTTACCCAAGATTTTGAGATTCCTCCTCCCAGGTTAGTTTAATGGTACGGTGATCTGCTTTGAGAATCACAAAATAGGGGGATGCAGTGATGAGGCTAGTTTCTGGGTAGAGTTGAGGCCTTCCAACAAACAGTAGCTTTTCCCTGGGGCTATTTTGTGAAAAACTCACAGAGCCCAGCCTGGAGCCATTCTCAGGGTTTCTACTTTT
This sequence comes from Dipodomys spectabilis, assembly GCF_019054845.1. NCBI lineage: Eukaryota > Metazoa > Chordata > Mammalia > Rodentia > Heteromyidae > Dipodomys > Dipodomys spectabilis. The sequence continues at coordinate 1,521,131 of NW_024871068.1, forward strand.
CAATTGATTGTGGAGGCTGCTAGAGGGAGAGGCAGCCTCTGGCTCTGGTTACCCAGTGAGGAAAGCCTCTCCTATGGCTGGCGCCTGAGCTGGTGACTTCCCTGGATGGAGCTGAGTCTGGCAGGTCACTTCGCTGTTAAGTTCTTGTGACCTGCTAAATGACTCGTTTTATTCCAAGGCCTGAGCTGGAGCTAGCAGCTCCTCCGAGCTTTATCGGTATCCAAGATGGAGATCACCGGTGCTGGGGGGGAGGGTTGACCTTCCCTCCTCTGCTCCCTGAGAAGGATTGAGGACGTCAGGCTTCTACTCATGCCAAGTCTTGGTTCCTGTGTCGTCTCTGGTCTGCATACTGCAGGATGAAGATGTCCACTCCTTGTCAGTTCTTGCAGGTGTTGAGTAGAATCCGCTCACCCGCTGGGTCTGGCTCCTCCATCCCGGACTCTCTGTGGCTCAGGTATGGGTGCCCTGTGGTCGCCGCTGTGACCCTGCTGCTGGCAAGCGCTCAGATGTGTCTCCTTGCCTTGGCTTCCCCTTTCTTGCCTAACTCTCTTTCCTGTGATGGCACACTTGGTGTGATTCTCTGGCTTAGGACTGTTCACTGGAACTCTAAAATTGCTTTCTATGCGAGAGCTTGTTCAAATTCCAGCTTCTCCTCCGCCATTTTCCCGGAACTCTCAGGGATAGATTTTTCTATATTTCTTGCTCAAAAATCTATTTTGTAAATATTTCTAATTGTGGATTATTTTTTGCAAGTCCTAACTCTTGAACTCAAGTCCTGTGCAATGTCCCTGAGCTTCTATTGCTCAAGGATAGCACTACCACTTGAGCCACAGCAACACTTCTGGCCTTCAATGAGGAATTGAACCCAGAACTTCATGCAAGCATTCTACCACTAAGCCACATTCCCAACCTATGGGTTGTGTGTGTGTGTGTGTGTGTGTGTGTGTGTGTGTGTGTGTGTGTGTGTGTGTGTGTGTGTGTGTGTGTGTTGGTTCTGGGCTTGAACTCAGGGACTGAACTATCCCTGAACTTTTGTGCTCAAGGCTACTGCTATATCACTTGATAGCTCCACTCCAGGGTTTTGGTGACTAATTGGAAATAACAATCACACCAACTTTCTTGTTCAGGCTGGCTTCAAACCATGATCCTCAGATCTCATCCTCCTGAGTAGCTAGAATTACAGGCATTGGAAATCTAATTCTGTTTGTTTTATTTTTGCTTGCAAATAAACCTATGCACATTAAATTTCAAACTTTACACTGGAATATTTTTTGTATGTCTGATGAATAGTGATATTTCTATTGCCATGTTCATCAGAAAAATATGAATAATTTCTGAAATTGGGTCATTATTTCTGTAGTCAATAACAGTGTGGCAACAAGTCCAGTCTCCGGCAAATGATTTAAAAATTTATTCTCTGACATCAATTCATCTTTTTAAGTTTGTACCTATCTTCAGTGATCTTAAGCATCACTTAAGGAATAATAATAGGAAGTACTAGTTTGGGGACTAAAATAACTGCTCTTGCATTTTACATTAATGAAATGTACCTGAGAAAAATTAAGTTTTTAATTACCTTTTCTCTGAAATTTCCAAACTACCAACAGATTATTTGATAACCTGAAGTTAGTAGTGACTCTGGGGAGGAAGGACCTTGATTTGCAGCATTTGCCAAATTTTGTGCTGTAAGTACTCCCATAATGGGCTATTTTAAGCTATTCAAAAGTTAAGCCATTTTAAATTTCTAAGTACTTTGTCACGGATTTTTGTAAAGTCAAAGATGCATTAGCCTTCCAGCTGACTATTATACTATGAAACTCCTCTTCAAAAACATTGGCCAAGATAGAAAAATAACAGTTACTCTGTCATTTCAGAACTAAAATATGTGGCTTAGATGGTAACAGTTCCTTCAGTGCAGTTTACTCTATGGTTAACAGGTGGCTTATTGGCTTCAACTGTTGATAATCAAGCACTGATCCTAGATTCAGAATCAAAGTAAAACTTCACAGTTACAGCCCGAGTTTATTCAGTACTTGCTTTTAAATTAGAAAATAAGCTTAAATAGTTAAAACAAAAATAGGACACAGATTTACTTACATCCGTAAAAAAGATAAATAAATATTTAATGGTTTAAATTGTGACCTTCAAAAATAGGTACAAAGTCTGACCCTTCTATTATCTTTGCGTACCTGGGAGTATGATCTCATTTAAACATAGGCTCTTTGGAAATGTAGTCAATAAAGGATCTTAGTGAGACAACATGTGAATTTAGAGCAGACCCTAAACCAAATGATAAAGTAATTTCAGGGATTGGATTTGTTTGGGTTGTTGTGCAGTACGGCACAAATCATAATTTACCCGAAAGACTCAGCTACTCAATCCCAAGCTGCTTGTTGCCCATGGAAATATGACTTGCTAGATCTTCTGCGTTTTGTTCTTTTGTTTCGTTTGGTTTTGTTTTCCTGAGGAGAAGCCAGAAGCTAGATTTTCATTTGATAGCCCTGTAGTTTTAAATGTCTCAAGCAAAGGAAAAGGAAGAAAAGAGAAAAAAATGATTGGTTCTTTTCAGCTTTTGAACAAATGTTTGACCTTTGCTTTATAAAATAACGTCTAGATCTAAAAGAGTTATGCTAATTTGTTGCTTGGTAATTGTCATTGTTTCTCAGTGCCTTCAATTAACAATGCTTCCAAATAAAATAAGCTTAAAATTTGTCATCCTTTATCATCCTTGTTAGAGTGGCGGATGTGTATACAGGAATATCTTAAATTTACAGGAAACTGGTTTTCTAGAACCTTTTTGAAGTAAAGAATTTCAAATGATGAAAGTGTGGTATTACAAAACAATAATTTATTTTGAAGGTTCAGCTTTTTCATATACTCCAAGGTAAGCTATTGGGCTGTTGGGTGCTCATAATAAAATGATTGTATAAAGAATTTCAATCTCCCATTTTAGGTTTTAAGCCTACAACTTTTAGAACTAGTTATGTCTTAGAAAAGTCAACTATCCAAGTGAAAAAGGAAATCCATTTTCTCAATTTTCAATCTAATTTGAAGAACATATTTTTAGCTATGGGAACAATAGTTAGCTCTGCCTGATGACATGTTGTCTTTAAATTTTATGAAAAGAAAGAATTAGAAACAATTTCGAGGCTATATATTGCAGAACATAGAGGAGGAGGTTATATTGTATTTTGATTCTTTATTATTATATGCTGTGAGGTTACAAAGGATGGTGAGAATTTACATTATTCAGAGGTACAGCTCATGAAGCACTGCCATGGTAGCTGGAAGTCTGACTACAGAATTGGTCCAGACAAGACGCGCCTGCCAAGAAAGCAAACTAAAATGACATGATATGATAAAAACAAATGAGTGAAAAAGTGGCTGTTTCCATAAAGCCATTTCCTATCAAAGAAAATGATGAAAGAAAGACAGATGGGCCTCCTGGAGCAAGATGGTAGGGTTAACAGTGAGGATAAAATATTTAACTAAAGGCAGCCACTATTGTTGCATATATATTTAATAAGTTGAAATAAACAAGTGTATATAGCCATAAAGAGTAACTGTAGTTCATTGTAGTTCTCTGAAGAGGAATATGGGATATATGGAAAACAAATTATCATAGGAATAGGAATGGGCAACAAAGATTTGCATAAATGAAATAGAAATAAAAGCTGTTTTCTGGAAAATTAATTTTTTTTATAGGTGGCTGATTCATAGATGATCTGTGTGTGTGTGTGTGTGTGTGTGTGTGTGTGTGTGTGTGTGTGTGCACGCGCTGTTGTCACTGGGCACTGGGACTTGAACTCAAGCCCAGGGTTATACCCCATAAGCTTATTGCTCAAGGCTGGTGCTCTAGAAGTTCCAAATATAACTTCTCCTAGTTAGCTGGAGATAAAGTCTTCGCTGTCCTGGCTGTCTTCAAATTGTGATCCTTAGATCTCAGCCTCTTGAATAGTTACAATTACAGGCATGAGACATGAGTCAGTGGCTACCTGACAAGTCTATGCATGTTTTTGTGTTTTGTATGTTTTTAAATATTCTGTTTTAAGAAAAACCATCAAACATATGAAAATAAAACTTAGTTGAATTAAAATTTTAGCCAGATTTCTGAAATATTAAATGCCTTAAGATGGGTATTGCCTGGGATTTCACTTCTAAAATAAATAATTTAAGCCTTTTTATTTGAGAGATGAGAAATAATTTTCTTCTCAAATGCACATTTGCAAAAGCTTTTGGAATGTTGTCTCTAGTGATTTTGACTTTTTAAGGAGATGAATAATGATAAAATTATATTTTATTCAGGGTTCAGAAATCTATCAAACATTTTTGGTTTGCATAGATAAACAAATGGTTAACATTCTATTTTAAAATAAAACAAAATATTCTCTTTTGGTAAAGTTTCCCATAGAAACCTAAGAAAAATAAAATAAATAAATGAGAACATCACTGAGGCTTTGCTCCGAATGATTTACAGTATCCAAAGGTTTTCACTTGCTTTGTTCTAATATTGTCCATGACCATTACATGCGTTTTCAGGAAAAGCTATTATCCATTATGTATACCATTCATAATTGACTCATAGCTCTTACCAACATGCTGTTGAAATTCTTTTCACTTACTATTTTGGGGACAAAGAAAAACTCAAGGGATTTTTACGCAAAATTGGTAGTATTTCCCCAATTTCAGAGTCCAGGAAGGCAATGTAAACTTTTATGACTCTCCTGAGTCTCAAATTATTCTGTTTTAAATATTCCCTGTATGAGAAATAAAAAGAAGCAATCTATATGTGTGAACTGTTTTTAATGTCAGTTTAAACAGATGTTTATCCAAAGAAGTCATACAAATCATCATCATTAGTCTTTGAGAGTATGTTCGCCATCATTATCAGGGAAAAGCAAGTAAAATTATCTTAAGATATTATTGCTGTTAAGATGGCTATTATAAAAAAGATAAGAAAACAGATAAGAGGAGTAAAAACAACTATTGTCAATCAGATAGAGAATTCAGAACCTAGATCTCAGAACCTTTGTTCTCTCTGGATGGTAATTCAAAATGGTGCAATAACTATGGAAACCAGTATGAAGATGCCTCATAAAACTAAAAATAAAACTTCTATATGATTAGTAATTCTACATTTGGATATATATCTAATTGATTAAAATCAAGATCCCATCAAAGACATTGGAGTCAAAGCAGACACTCTGAAAACATTACAGTAGTAATGTTTCTACAGTAGTAGAAATAAACCCTAGGTCTCAGTGGCACAGGCCGAAATTTTTTTAATAGAGACCCAGAAACACAACATATCAAAGAAAGGTTGGACAAATGGGATTGCATGAAATTGCAGAGCTTCTCCATGGCAAAGGACATAGCTAGCAAGATCAATAGAATACCGACGGATTGGGAGAAATCTTCACTAGCCATACATCGGACAAGGGTCTCATATTTAAAACATACCTTGAACTCAAAAAAAATAAATCCCCCAACAACAAATCTTCAAAGAAACAAGTGGGCTAAAGACTTAAAGAGAAACTTCTCTGAAGAGCAAAGAAGGATGGCCAATAGACATATGAAGAAATGCTTAACCTCCCTAGCCATAAAGAAATGCAGGAGCTGGGAAGGTTGCTCAGTGGTAGAGCGCTTGCCTTGCATGTATGAGGCTCTGAGTTCGATTCCTCATCACCACATAAGCAAAAAGAAAAAAAAAAGCCCGAGGTGGTGCTGTGGCTCAAGTGGTAGAACGCAAGCCTTGAGCTGAAGATCTGAGGGACAGTGCCCAGGCCCAGAGTTCAGGCCCCACGACCAGACCACCCCCCAAAAAAAGAAATGCAAATCAAAACAACATTGAGATACCACCACACTAGAGTTAGAATGGCTAAAATCAAGAAGTCTAATAATAACAGATGCTGCAGGGGATGTAGACAGAAGGGAACCTTAATTCATTGTTGGTGAGAGTGTAAATTTGTTCAACCACTTTTTAAAGCAGTATGGAGATTCCTCAAAAGACTCCACATAGAACTCCCCTATGACCCAGCAATCCCACTTTTGGGCATTTTCCCAAATGTTTATGAACAACACCACACTAAAGCTACCAGTACGACAATGTTTACTGCAGCATTATTTACCTTAGCTAAGATATGGAACCAAACCAGATGCCCCTCAGTAGATGAATGGTTCAAGAAAATGTGGTATATATACACAATGGAATTCTCTGCCTCCATCAGAAAGAATGACATTGCCACATTTGTTAGGAAATGGAAAGATTGGAACAAATTATATTAAGAGAATTAAGGCAGGCCCAAAGAAACATAGGTCCCATGGTTTCCCTTATTTGCAATATCTAGTATATGTCTAAGTCAAGCAGAAAAGTTCAGATAAGGTGATGTTAGGGAAATGAACCCTAAGATATGTATTCAAATGTTTTTTTTCTTTCATGAGATAGTTTCTAACACATTTATAAGATTATTTCTTTGTTGCTATGTATGTCCCTCCGCTACAGTATAACCCCTGCTTTCACTGTACTTGACGTTGGTATAATTTGTGTAGGGGAAGGGGAAAACAAATTGTTTAAATAGGGATACAGGTGGACCCATTGCAACAAAGAGACGTACAAATCGTTATGTCTAAAACAAACTTTACAAACTTGGTGCGGGGGCGGGGGGAGTGAAGGGGAGGATTGGGTGGGAGGGAGGGGATAAGATGGGAAGGGATAGGAAGGGGAAACAAAGGAGTAGGCTACCAGAGGCTACAATGCTTGATAAGAAATGTACTCATGGGCTGGGAAGGTGGCTCAGTGGTAGAGCGCTTACCTTCCAAGCATGAGCCCCTGGGTTCGATTCCTCAACACCACATAAGCAAAAAGAAAAAATCAGAAGTGGCGCTGTGGTTCAAGTGGTAGGGTGCTAGCCTTGAGCTGAAGAGCTGAGGGACAGTGTCCAGGCCCAGAGTTCAGGCTCCATGACCGGACTCCCCCCAAAAAAAAGAAAAGAAAAGAAATGTACTCATTATCTTTCCCATGTAATTGTAACCCTCTGTACAGTATTTTCACAATAAAAAATAAAAAATGAATAAAACAAAATCAGGATCCCAAATACACATCAATATTTCATGTTCTTTGCAAAATTATTCACAATAGCCAATATAATGGACCAAACCAAGCATTCCCCAATAGATGAATGCAGAAAATACAGCATGTACATACAAAGGGATATAAGTGAGCCTTAAAAAATTCTGCTACAGAAAAGGTCAAAAGCTGTGCACATGTGGCCATAGAAGATGACCCTAAGCGAAATTAACCCCAAGATGGGGACAAAAGAGGTTTTTTCTTTCTCGCTGTTGTTTTTAATTTACTAGGTGAATTTTTTGTATGTTCTTTCCATCATGGTATAACCCCTGTTGTCACTCTATTTGATTTCAGTGCTCTGCATCTTCTAATGTGAGGAGCGGAAGGGAAATAACAAAGTGCTGAAACAAGGATACAGTTTCACCCATTGTAACAATGAGATGTACAAGACACTTTGTTGAAAATGAACTTTACAACTCTGTACAACTTCGGTGTCGGGGAGAGGGAGGAGTTCGGGAGATGGGGAAGGAAGGAATAGTAGGGGAAAAACAAAGGAATAAGTAACAATGCTCGATAGGAAATGTATTCATTACCTTATTCATGTAACCATAGCCCGTCTGTAGAGTATCTTTACAATAAAAAAAAATAAGTTCTGATACATTCCCCAAAAGGTGTGAACTGGAGGACTTTATGTTAAGTGAAATAGGCCAGTCACAGAAGAATGCCTACCAGATTTGGCTTCTGTGAGGTAGCTATAATGATCAAACCTACAGAGACAGGGAACATAGTGGTGGTTTCCAACAACTGAGGGGAAGGGGAAAGTGGAAAGTTGCTTGATGAGAATAATGATTGGGATTATTTTTTCTTGTGACTATCCTGGGACTTTAACTCAAGGCCTGGATGCTATTTTGCTCAAGTCTAATGCTCTACCATTTGAGCCACATCTCCAATTACAAATTTCTTAGTACTTAATTAGAGATGAGTTTTATGGGCTTTCTTGCCAGGGCTCACTCCGTACCAGGATCTGTAGATCTCAGCCTCCTGAGTAGCAAATATTACAGGCATGAGCCACTGGTGCCCAGTAAGAAAAAAACTTTATGTTGGATAAGTATGTTCTGGAGATTGGTTTACAATATGGTGCTTGTAGTAAACAATTCAATATTGCATATGCCAAAATTTAAGATGTTTATATTTCATAGCAAGAGTTTTTGCTACAAAAGAAAAACAAGGGAATATGAAGAAATTTTGGGTTGGATATGTCTATTACCAGGAGGGAAAAAGGAGCAAATTATTCTGTAATCTGTTTATATTATCTCCAAAGGATCATGCTATTGGTAAGCCAACATGACCTAAAAGCACAAAAGCTTTGTCTGCATTTAGCAGGTGACAGTGGTAATCATTTCTACTAGACATTAAATCAGCAATGTCGAGTAGAAATCTAGAGTGGGAAAGTGAATGTTTATGGCTTTTGAAGTTCTAAGTTCCTGGAAATTTCCATACTGATTACAAACAAGTGAGGAGAAATAGGTGAAATTAATCCACACAAATATACTCTAAAACGTCCAACTGTTGAGCGTACAGTGGTCCTGCAAATCACACACTCTCAAACATATTTCTCATCAATTTCTGAAAACCACTCACAAAATTCTCAAGTAGAGAGAAAACTTTTGAAAGAATTTTATATTTAAAATGCTAATTGGAGTCATATATTGCTTTTTTGATTGGGAATTTAGTTTGTCAGGTAGCATTATATTTCTTCTAGAGTTAATAAGGTTTATAAAAAGATGAGGAAAAGTAAGAATGTTCCTAACCATTGCAAAGATACATTCATTTCCCTGTCCTGAATAAGAATCAATTTTCAATACCCAAGATCCCTTCTTTTATGAAAATATGACCTTTATAGAACTATAAATATCAGAACATGCCCTTTTTAATTGTATAAATTTCTGACAGGAAAATATCTAAATTATTTACCGTCAGCTTTCTTACTTTCGTACTCTTAGCTCTAAGCCCAGTGCTTGACATGTAAGTGTCTAATAATTGTTAGATGAGAGGAAAGGTATTCTTAGAAAAATTCAGTCCTTTTGATCAAAGATATAGCCTCTGTCAGTATTGTTACCTTGTCACCATAAGGTATTCATTAACAACTTTTGTCAATGTAGGAGTAAATCTTGTCAAAGTAACGATGATTTATAACAAAGGCAAGGCTTGCCATGAAAAATTTTAAGGTGGGAAATGAAATCAGTATTAATCAGTGAAAAACATTATATTTTCATTTCTGTCACTATAGTAGCAACTGGATTTCTGCTTGTTTTGACCTCTATCCTTTATCTTCTATCCTTTATTTTCTATCCTTTATCTCTGCTCTTTCAGAACTAGGACTGAGAAGGAGTTCATGTCCAAGGAGGGGGATAGAAGAATAAGATATAGTAGAAAGAAGGAAAAAATTATTGTAAAATATTAATAGATTTCAGTATATTGCTGCCCATTTAGGAAGTATATATGGGTACTTATTTTTATCCAAACATATGAAAATACTAAGATGGTCTCAGTAAAAATAGCACTTAAACCAAAATTACACCAAAGCCTAGTGTTTACACCAGGTGGTCACAACAGTTCAGGAGAATTGAGCATCAGCAATTGCACATCACAACGAAGGATGACAGGTTGTGTTCAGGATGAAAAAGGAGTCAAATGACCCAAGAAGGGATTAATGATGATAACTCAGTTTTTCTCTACCACCTTGGAGACAACTCTAGAAGATCTTAATAATATTAAAAAATAATAATAAACATATAGAAGTGTAACAATATTAACAATACAGGTCGATATCTTAAGATGCACAATGGATTATGGTTAACCTTGACAAAATTTAAAAGTAAAACTTACAACATAACTATGCAGATAAAATGATTAGTGTAACTGACTGTAGAATGCATCATTTTAGTTGTAGACCCTGAACCACGAAGATATTTTGAATTGTGGTCACTTTTGTAGTCATGTTTGTAATATTTGTGATGTTATTCTGGATACATAAAAGGCAAATGAATGTTTTAATATTATTAGTAATAAATATTTTCAGAGAAAGAGATGAAAGAAGAGGAGAAAGCTGAGGAGAGAAATTCAAAGATGTTGAAGTAAAAACCTTGTGTCTTTAAACTTAAGTTAGAAATATTAGGCAGAATTCATGATTGCTATTTTCCCTTCTAAGGAAAAATGCAGGTGTTTTTAAGGCATGGGAGTATGACAAATCAGATGCAATGAACATGAAGAATTCCAAATTGTCATATAAAAATGTGCTCCTAAATGGACCCAGAGCTTCTTGGGAAAATGGTTGGTTCTTTGTGTAGGACAGGAAGTATTCTTTCAGTATGAACATCTGATGTATTTTTGTATCAGAAAGCAAGAAACAAAAACTAATGGGGTTATGTCAAAAATAGGATGCAAAAATCTAGGTGCCAGTGGCTCATGCCTATAATCCTAGCTATTCAGGAGATTGAGATCTCAGGTTTGAAGTCTGCCAGGGCAGGACTCTGATCTCTGGCCAACCACCAGAAAACCAGAAGGTAATGATATTGTTCAAAACATGTTTAGCTGACTTATGTAACTGTAACATCTCCATATATCACTTTGTAATAATAATAAAAGTGCACAAAAGGAAAATAAAGTAAAACTAACAAGAATAAAATTGCAATGTAACATAAGTTGCTTCTGTTGGTACTTAAAAGGAGACAGAGGAACAAAAATGAAAATCACATACCAAACTCATTGAAATATGTATGTCATTGTTAAAACATCAACTCATTATTTTAACTATTAGTAACTTTTAAAAAAGTTAAGCAATTATCCTATATTTACTTACAAATGTTATTTCAGATAACTATAAAGAAATAAATTATAACGGAATACAGAAAGATTCTAGTTAGTTAATTGTGAAGGGGAAAAAAAGTCATATTTAAACACTAAGTAATGATGATCAATATATGCCAGAACTTTTAACTAAAATCTTGATGTAGAGCTTTACAATGAAAGGAATCAAGTTGGCAAATCCTTGAATTCACTGATGGTCTCAGCACCAGTAACTTCTGGCATAATATATTACTAAAGCAATAGCACCTCCTATTATTTATCCTTAAGAGCACTTTCTCCTTCAAATAATGAATCTGATTCACTTCAGTATTTAGTGCTCATTTCCAATCAATGGGAAATACTTTAGTACCAGTCAATTGCCATAGGAAGAAATAACCACGTACATTTGCAGATATTCAAGAAAATAATTGACTAATTTCTATAATAAGCTAAAAACATAAAGGGAGAGAGTGAAAGAGCATCAGATTTTAAACAACTTAATAGACCAACAAATAGGAGCAATACAAGATAAACTCAGATATACAAGAAGCATAGATAGGAAAATGATGGTCCAAGGCAGGCCTCGAGAGAAAATGGAAACGGGTGACTCTCTCCAAAAAGTAACGAAGGCAAAAGAAGGGCTTGGGACATGTCTCAAGTAGGAGATCACCTGCCGAGCAACTATAAAACCCTGGACTCAAATCCCAGTATAAGCAAACAAACAAAAAAGTAAGACCAATAAATATCAGCAGATTGATTTTTATGCTTATTTCCCAAAACAAAATGAAATAAAACAATGGTAATGATAATTTGGAAATGGGCTCCTAATTGAAATATAACAAAGACTCACTAATTTGGGTAGCTCTGATAATACTCCTTTAATTGTCAGAGACATCTTGAAATGTTAAAACATGGAATAACATGATTTTGCTATTGCTTTAAAATATTCAAGGAGAAAGAGAGTAGGAAGAAATAAAATAATTTTGGAAAAATGTTGATGTAGGTTTGAGGTAGTGAATGGGTGTTAGAAATGTTATACTTCGCTATACTTTTGTCTGGAAAATGTTATAATAATTCTTAAAAGTTTCACTTTTTGGTAAGTTGCTCCATCACGTTACATAGAAGAAAAACATTTTAAAATATGGATTGCTAAAGTTTAGAGTTGAATCCAAGTTTAAGGAAGAAATTAAGTCATTTGGTTTAAACAATAAACAATCTGCCACAAACTGGTATCCTTGACTGATGTGGTGAGACTATCACAAACCTTGGAAGATGACAAAATAAGTCCAAACATGATGAAGAGAGTAAGTCTTATAGTAGTAGCTCTGGTCTTAGTCTGGTGTAAAATCATAAAATGTTAGCACATGGTGCTGATATTTTTTAATAAATTTAATTGTATACTTAGTAACACATTTTGTAAGTCATTGAATCTGTGGGACCTTTGCTGTGCAAAGATTTGATTTATTAAAAGAATCAGTTATGTTAAATTATAATTGCAATGTTGTATAGAAATACTCAAATATGCTGGGCGCCAGTGGCTCACTCCTGTAATCCTAGCAAATGAGCTGGCTGAGATCTGAGGATCACGGTTCAAAGCCAGCCCGGGCAGGAAAGTCTATGAGACTCATCTCCAATTAACCACTAGAAAATTGGAAGTGGCGCTGTGGCTCAAGTGGTAGAGCACTCTCCTTGAGCTGAAGAGCTGAGGGACAGCATCCCAAGCCCAGAATTCAAGCCCCATGACCGACAAAAATAAAAATTAAAAAATTAAAGAAAGAAATACTCAAATCTGTAATCAATGGTTAGATGCTCAGAAAAATATTTGTTTCCAAACTTTCAAAAGATTCATAAGATTTTCATTAGATGCACAAAGGGACCTTAGTGAATTTTTGAATTATTTAGCACATACTTGGCATTTAAAAATCCTGTCAAAATTAGTATTCAGAAATTTAAAGCTTCTTGTTATTTTTTTTACTAAAGGAGAAAAAAATCCATCCTACGAAAATTGAAACACACTATGTTTATTTTAAGATGCTTTCTTTGTTCAGGATTTTATGAACTTTTTAGAATTCTAGTATCTTTCATTTGCATATTGAAAAGGAATAATGACACTTCACATTTGTCATGACTGATATAAGTTGATTTGGTTATTTACTGTTTAAAATAGAGGAGGTTTTGTGTTTGTGTACTGTTCATTCACATAATCATTTTCGTAATGAAATAATTGTATTTGCAATACATACCTCTTGGTGAATAAATCTGATCAGGACACTACTTAAGACAGACGTCACTGAGATATGCTAATGGGTAATGTATCTCCTGAGACAATAAAGACAATGATTACAGGACTAAATGTGCATATTTTAATTAATTAATTTTAATTTAAAAATTAGTTTTACATAGCTAGTCACTTTTTTTTTTTGAAAGAATTCTGTTATATAACTGCAGTCTGAAGTTCTGTGCATTAGACATTTCAGGTATTCTACAAATTGAATTTGAAGATTTCATTTATTTTTCCCAATAATATGTCAACCAAGAGATGTCTGTTCAGAAAGAGATCATTGTCTTCAGTGGTTCCGGGCAGACGGCAGAGGAGAAGCTGGAGGCTAAACAAGCTCTCACATATAAAGCAGGTTTAGTGTTCCAGTGAACAGTCTTAAGCCAGGGAATCACACCAAGTGTGCCACTACAGTACAGAGACTTTGGCCAGAGAGGGAAAATCCAAGGAAGGAAACAGATCTGAGCAAATGCCAGAAGCCGCAGCTGCAGTGACGGCAGAGGTGGCAGCGTCCATAGCCACCATACTTGCAACACAGCGAGTGTGGGACACAGGTGCCAGACGCAGTGGGCATGCAGATTTACTCAACACCAGCAAGAACTGACAAGGAGCAGACATCTTCATCCTGCAGATCGCAGAAGAGAGACAACCCAGGAACCAAGACTCTTGCGTGAGTAGAAACATGATGTCCTCACTCCTTCTCAGGGAGCAGAGGAGGGAAGGCCATGCCTCCCCATCCCCACTACCAGAGACCTCAATCTTTGATACTGACAAAGGGCTGGCTGAGCAGCTAGCTCCAACTCAGGACTTGGAAGAAAACAAAAGATTGATTTAGCAGGTCACAGGAACCTAACCTGACTTGGCAGGCTCAGCAACACCCAGGGAAAAGTCACCCAGCCCAGGCAGAAAAAGCTCCACCCATACAGGAGTGGTTTTGTTCACTGGGTAAACAGAACCAGAGGCAGCCCCTTCCTATAGCAGCCTTGACAATCAATGGAAATTCAGTAAACATAAAGCATGAGAATGGCTCCAGGCTGGGCTCTGTGAGTGTCTCAGAAGCTAGCCCCTCAGGGAAAAGCTACTGTTTGCTGAAAGGCCTCAACTCTACCCAGAACCTAGCCTCATCAAAGCATCTCCAAAATAGAGGAAACAGCCATCTCCCTCTTTTGTGATACTCAAAGCAGATCTCCTCCCAGAGAACTACCCTAGGAGGAGGATCACAAAATCCTGGATAAAGCAGAGCAATTTTCTGCTTGCCCAAAAAAACTGACATAAGAAACCAATCAACCCACAGGAAAATCAAACACCATAATCAGACCAGAGACTCCAACATTAGACTGTTTATGGACAAAAGGGACATACAGGATCTTCCCATGCCCCTCAAAAATATCAAAGAACTCCTTTTTTGTACCTTTTTTTAAAAAAACCTTTTTTTTAACATTTATTAATTTTTAACTTAAAAAATTGTTTTCTATTAAACTTTTTTTTCTTCATCATAATTTTTATTTTAGGGGTATATGTGTGTGTGTGTTTTTGTTCATAAAGGTTTACTGACGTTTTGATCCTTTATTTTCTTTCTTTCTCATTCTTTTCACATTCTCTTCTCTTTTGTTCTTTTTTGCATGACTTAATTGCTATTCTGCTCACCCCCAAATATACGCTTGGTCGATTAGACTTAAATTCCTTAATAGCAGTACTACCTCTTTATACCTATATAATATTTTAAGTATGTTTATTTTTTAGGTTTTCAGGTCTTCTTCCTATCCCTCCCCCTTTCTCATCCTATCCCCGTTCTTCTCGGTATATTACATTTCTAATTTTGCATAATTTTAAAGTGTTTCACTTTTTAATTATAATTCTTGTTTTTCTATTTTTTCTTCTCTCTTTTTTCTTTTTCTTCTTTTTTTCTCTCTCTCTACTATCATTCTACCTAATCTATTTCCCTCTTTCAGAGTAGGACTTAGTTAATTCAACACTCCCTTTATCTTTCCACAGCCCACTATTCCTATTTTTACCCACATCTTACCCTAAACCTAATAATTTCTGGTTTGCCAAATTCTTCTTTGCTGTTCGTAGTCCATTAATACACAGTTCTTTGATGTTGAATAAATATATCTGTTGAACTAGATTGTATCTGCAAACATTTGACTGTTCAACTACAGACTTTGGTTGATGCTTGCATTAAGATAGTATTCTAGCACAAAACTGGTGTTACTTTCATCCCAAATGGGCAGAACAAGCCGGAAAAAAAACAAAAGAAAAATGGCAAGTCCGGGTATCTCAATTCCCACTCATGAAAATCAGGGGACAGAACAGACAATGAATAATCCAGAGGAGAGCTCCCATAAAGCTCTACATACACTACTGGTAAACATGGTAAATGAAAAGATTAAAACCTGCAAAAGACTCAGTGTGAGCATGATAAGGAGAGAGGAGGCAAACCAAAGGTAAATACTGGAATATCATGAGCTTGAGGAAGCTACTCAAAGATTGATACAGGAATTGAATGAGCAGCTTGAGAACACTCAAAGAGAAATAAAGGAATGGCGTGAGCAGGCTGAGATCAGTCAAAGAGACAGGAATTGCATCAGCTGGCTGAGGACAGACAAAGAGAAAGTCAGGAATGCTGTGAGCATGTTCAGAACACTGAAAGAGAACTACAGGAATTGCATGAACTGAGGAAGCTAATCAAAGAGTAATAAAGGAATAGAGAGAGCAGGATGAGAATACACAAAGATCACTAAAGGCATTCATGGAATCCACGAATGGATAGCTGAAAGAAGTCAGGGAGACCGCAAAGGCAATGCTGAATGAAAACAACAGAAGGAATGGGAGTCAAAGAAACCATAACCAATCATCTAAGTGATTTGAGAATAAACACTGAACACCAAATTAAGGAAGTAAAGTTCATACAAGATGTAAAACAAAGCCCCAACAAAGAATTTGAAGCCATCAAAGCCGACCAACAAGAAGGAGAAGAAATATAAAAACAAAGTTGAAAGTCTTGATATTAGGCTAGACCATGCAGAAGATCGAATCTCGGGGACTGAAGAGAGCCTAGATATTATAGAGAAAGAACATACAACCGTAAAAGACAAATCCATGAAATATGATAGATCTATCCAACACTTGGAAGACACCATCAGAAAGACTAATCTGAGAATAATGGGTGTAGAGGAGCACTTAGAGACGGAAGTTAATGGTCTAGGAAATTTTTTAACAGGATCTTAGCAGAGAACTTCCCAAAAATGCAAAAAATAGGCCTATTCAGGTACAAGAAGCTTTTAGAACTCCAAATAGACAAGACGAGAATAGGACATCCCACCGTCACAGTATAATCCACACAGGATCAATTCAGACCAAGGAAAAGATCCTTAAAGCTGTCAAGGAGAAAACATTAATCATATATAAAGGGAAATCAGTCAGAATCACCTGAGATTTCTCAGCAGACACAATTAAAGCAAGAAGAGCCTGGAATGATGTATGCCATGGCCTAAAGACAAACAACTATGAGCCAAGAATACTGTATCCAGCTAAACTCTCCTTCATAACCAAAGGTCAAATAAAAACCTTCCATAGCAAAGAAAAATTGAAACAATATATCTCCACCAAACCAGTTCTACAAAAATTCTTAAAGATGTCCTACACATAGAAAACCAGCAACTCCACAATAAAGGCCAAGAAATTGCCCCCAAACTGAGAATCCAAGAACCATAGGAAGAACCCAGTTGCTGCAGCACACAAGAAGGTGGATAACATGGCAGGAACTCCCAAATACCTCTCATTCCTATCTCTCAATGTTAAAGGACTTAACTCTCCAATTAAGCGACCTACACTGTCTAGTTGGATTAAAAATCAAGATCCTTCTATCAGCTGCCTTCAGGAGTCACACCTTGCCCATGGAAACAAACACATTTTCAAGGTGAAAGGCTGGAACAAAATCTACCAAGGAAACGGCCCCCATAAACAGGCAGGAGTTGTAATCCTAATATCAGATAAAATAGACTTCAAATTAAAATTATTGACAAGGGATAAAAATATGTCACATACAAATTAAGGGATGACTCCTTCAGGAGGATATTACAATTCTAAATCTCTATTCGCCAAACAACGGAGCACCAATATTTAGCCAGTACTTTGCCTCAAATCCCACATAGATCAAAAGACATTAATTGGGGATTTTAACACACGACTCTCCCCACTAGATAGATTAACTCGTCAAAAACTCAACAGAGAAACCACGAATCTAAACAACTGCATAGATCAACCAGATTTAACAGACATCTACCTTATATTTGATTCAGGCAGCATCCAAATACACGTTTCTCTCAGCAGCACATGGAATATTTTCTAAAATAGACCACTTTTTGGGTCAGAAAGAAAACTTGTCCAAATTCAGAAACATTGAAGTTATACCTTGGATTCTCTCAGACCACAAGGGAATAAAATTAGAACTCAACACCAAAAACCACCAAAGTCCTGTAACACATGGAGGCAGAACAACACACTGCTGAATCACGAGTGGGTCATGCAAGAGATTAGAAAGGAAATTCAAATGTTCAAGATATTCAACAAAAATGAACACAAAAATTAACAGCACCTATGGGACACAGCAAAGGCAGTACTCAGAGGCAAGTTTATAGCTCTGAGTTCCTACATCAACAAATTGGAGAGATCTGAAACTAACAGTTTAATGACACATCTGGACCTCCTTGAAAATTAGCAGCAAGATAAACCCCAATCCAGTAGATGGAAAGAAATAATTAAAATTAAATGAGAATTAAATGAACTAGAATTAGAAAAAAAACATATACAGGATAAACATAACAAAGAGGTGGTTCTTCGAAAAAATTAACAAAATTGACAGATCCTTATCAAATCTTATCAGAAAAAGAAGAGAACACACCCAGAAACATCACCACAGAAACAACCAAGATTCAGAATATTATAAGGTAATACTTCTCAAAACTTTATGCTAATAAGTGTGACAACTTGGCAGAAATGGACCTTTTTCTAGCGAATATTGACATGCCAAAAGTAAACCAAGATGAGTTAAACCATCTTAACAGGCCCATATCAAGCATTGAAATAGAAACAGCAATAAGAAACTTCCCATCTAAGAAAAGCCCAGGACCAGAATTCTAAAAGGACTTCAAAGCAGAGTTCACACCAATACTCCCCCAACTCTTCAATGAAATTGAAAAAGAAAGTTCACTATCAAACTCATTCTATGATGCCATCATACCCTCATCCCCATACCAGGCAGGGACTCATCAAAAAAAGAGAACTATAGGCACTTTTCTTTGATGAACATTGATGCAAAACTTATCAACAATATTTTGGCCAATGGACTTCAACAATTCATCCAAAAAAATCATACGATGAAACAGGATTCATTTCAGGGATGCAAAGCTGGTTCAAAATAGGCAAATCAATTAATATTATTCATCTCATCAACAGGAGAAAGCATAACAACCACAAAGTTATCTCAACAGATGCAGAAAAACCATTTGACAAGAGCCAACACCCCTTTATGATGAAGGTTCTGGAAAAATTAGGGATCCATGGAACATTCCTCAATACAATAAAGGCTGTATATGACAAACCTACAGCCAGCATTATACTTAATGGTGAGAAACAAAAGCCATTTCGTCTTAACTCTGGAACAAAACAAGGAATTCCACTCGCTGCACTTCCCTTCAAACTACTATTAGAATGCCTAGATACAGCAATAAGACAAGATGCAAATATAAATGGGATCTAAATAGGGAAAGAATAAGTTAAACTCTCCCTTTTTGCAGATGACATGATCTTGTATTTAAAGAATCACAGAGATTCCACTCCCAAATTACTCAAACTGAATCAAAAGTTTGGCAAAGTAGCAGGGTAAAAAATTAACCCCAAAAATCAATGGCTTTTCTGTATGCCAACAATGAGAAAAGTGTGGCTGAAATTAGGAAAGCAACTCCATTAGTAATAGCCCCACAAAAAATAAATTACCTAGGAATTAACTTAACCAAAGAAATGAAGGACCTCTATGATGAGAACTTTAAAAACGTGAAAAAGGAAATCAAAATAGAACCTAGAAAGTGGTAAAAACTCCCATGCTCCTGGATTGGAAAGATCAACATCGTGAAAATTGCAATACTTCCCAAGGCTATCTACAAATTCAATGCGATACCTATCAAAATTCCAACCTCACTCTTCAAGGAACTAGAAGAGGCAATCCAAAAATTCATATGGAACAATAAAAGACCCCAAATAGCAAAAACGCTCCTCAACGGAAAGAACACTGCTGGAGGAATATCAATACCAATTTTCAAACTCTACTACAAAGCCATAGTAGTAAAAACAGCTTGGTATTGGCACAAGAACAGACCTCAGGACCAATGGAATAGAATTGAAAACCCAGAAATGAACCTACAGACCTATAGCCAACTAATCATCGATAAGGGAGCTAAAACAATAGAATGGAAGAAAGACAGCCTCTTCAGTAAATGGTGCTGGAAAAAAATTGTTAACTACTTGTAGAAAACTAAAGCTGGATACTTATATATCACCTGGCCCGAGAATCAATTCCAAATGGATCAAAGACGTCAGAGTCAAAGCAGACACTCTGAAAACATTACTGGATGGAATAGAGGACAAAGCGTAGGTCTCCTTGGCACAGGCAGAAATTTTCTTAATAGAGATCCAGAAACTCAACAAATAAAAGAAAGATTGGACAAATGGGGTTGCATGAAATTGCAGAGCTTCTGTATGGCAAAGGATATAGCTAGAAAGATCAATAGAAACCCCCGGTTTGGGAGAAGTCCTTCACTAGCCATACAATGGACAAGGGTCTCATATCTAAAATATAGCTGGAAATCAAAAAATTAAATCCCCCAACAACAAATCTTCAAAGAAACAACTGCCCAATAAATAAGTGGCCTAAAGACTTAAAGAGAAACTGCTCTGAAGAGGAAAGAAGGATTTCCAATAGACACAGGAAGAAAAGCTCAACCTCTCTAGCCATAAAAGAAATGCAAATCAAAACAACATTGAGATATCACCTCACCCCAGTTAGAATGGCTATAACCAAGAACTCTAATAACAACAGATGCTGGAGGGGATGTGGACAGATGGGAACCTTACTGCATTGTTGGTTGGAGTGTAAACTTGTTCAACCACTTTGGAAAGCAGTATGGAGGTTCCTCAAAAGACTCCACATAGAGCTCCCCTATGACCCAGCAGTCCCACTTTTGGGCATTTACTCAAATGATCACCAACAAGACCACACTAAAGCTATCAGCACAAATATGTTTATTTCAGCATTGTTTACCATTGCTAAGATATGGAACCAACCCAGATGCCCCTCAGTAGATGAATGGATCAAGAAAATGTCGTATATGTACACAATTGAATTCTCTGCCTCCATCAGAAAGAATGACATTGCCTCATTTGTTTGGAAATGGAAAGACTTAAAAAAAATTACATTAAGTGAAGTAATCCAGGCACAAAGAAACATAGTTCCCATAGTTTCCCTTATTTGCAAAAACTAGTATATGTCTGAGTGAAGCATAAAAGGTCAGTTATGTTGATGTTAGGGAAATGAACCCTAAGATATATATTCAATTTTTTTCTTTCATGTGATTGTTTCTAACATATTTATAAGATGATTTCTTTGTTGCTTTGTATGTCCCTCCCCCATGCTATAACCCCTGCTTTCACTGTATTTGATGTTGGTATAATTTGTGGAGGTGAAGGGAACAAACAAATCGTTTAAATAGAGATACAGTTTGACCTATTGCAACAATGAGCTGTACAAGTCATTATATCGAAAAATTAACTTTACAACTTTGGTGATGGGGGTATAGGGAGCGGTGAATTTGGTGGAGGTGGCGGAGGGGGGGAGGATGTGAAGGGATAGGAAGGGGAAACAAAGGAGCAGGCTACAATGCTTAGTAAGAAATGTACTCATTATCTTGCCCATGTAATTGTAACCCCTCTGTACAGTATTTTCACAATAAGAAAACGAGATCATTGTCTTCTTAATCCTTAACATCTATAACATCTGTTAGCATTCTTAATAGTCTATAACATCTGTTTATTCTTCTGAAGGAATGTCACTTTCAACAAAAAATGTCATCCTCAGTTTGCCGGGACAGAATTCTTGCAAATGCAACCAGGAATTGATGTTTATGGCTTCCAAAATTAAGTTTGAGCCTGTTGCATATTAGACAGGCCATGAACGAAACGTATTCAGGTTCCTGCTTTTTTTGGTATTTTCTTTTGGCATTCTCTTCCATTACCTGCCTGTGATGCTCACAGTCACAGTGCTCTTCCTCCTTTGGCTTTGAACCCACATTCTATAGAACATGGCTGTCATTTGGACTGCATTTTAAATAGGCTTCAGATTCTTGGAACTTCTGTTTGTCCTAGACGTCTAGCCCTAGAATAAGAAGACTATGTCTATTAGATTTTTTATGATAGTATATTACATTATGGTCTCTAATAAGAGTAGTAAACTGGGGCTGCAAGTACTTCATGTATTTCTAGATAAATTACTTCATTCTCTGCTGTTTCCAGGTAAACAAGATTTGTCATATTATTTAGCTCTTTTCTGCCAATTTTTTTTTCTTATCTCAAGGATCAGATGCCTTCTAGGATTCAGAGTTCTTCTGCTGCTATTAGAATATTTCAACCATTTGGGGGAAAGGCTTTTTGTAAATTTTCACTTGCAAGATTTTCTTCCATGTAAGTGTTAATTGAAAAGTACATGGCAGTGTTGTCAGCTTTAACAAACTCAGTATAAAAAAAAAAGAAAAAAAGCAGACAATGTTATTTTTCAAGCCTTTATGACTGTTTGTGGACTTGTTCTGAATCATTTTTATGTGACTCCTACCTCAAAAATGCAACAAAACTAGTTCCACCATCTATCCCAGAATGTTCCAGAGTTTTCCTGTTGTTATCATTGATAAATGCAATGAAGGGAACAAGTGACTCATTGAAAATAAACATAGTGCTAGGTTTCCAGACTTGGAACCATAGTCTAGGAGTTTAGATATGACACCACAGCAGGAACTGGTTCTCACAAATAAAATACAATCCCTACTGATAAAAATATCCTATCATTTATGAACTTGTGAATGCCTTTTTTGTTGCTTTTTATGAAATAATAGCATTTTTTCTGAAGGCTAGGAAATCCAAGCTCAAGGTCTCTTTTGGTTTGGACCCAGGCTCTCTGTTTCCAAGATGATACCTTGTCACTGCACTCTTCAAAGAGGGGCTGCTGTATCTTCACTATAGGAGATCTAAGGGCAAGGAGGGGAGAATTCTCTTCATCAAACACATACCAGGACTTGTAATCTACTTACCTGTCAAGTACCTCCTAAAGGCAATGCCTCTTTCTAATAAGCCTTGGATGATGAAGTTTCAGTGTTAGTTCTGAGAAGGCAAAAATATTCTAAACATAGCAAAGCTAGGTGCCAGTGGTTCAAACCTGTAATCCTAGCTACTCAGGAGGCTGATATCTGAGGATCACAGTTCAAAGCCAGTCCGGGCAGGAAAGTCCGGGAGAATCTTATCTCCAATAAACCACTAGAAAACCAGAAGTGGAGTTGTGGCTCAAGTGGTGGAGTACTTGCCTTGAGCTGAAGAGCTGAGGTACAGCGCCCAAGCCCAGAGTTCTAGCCCCACGACCAACCAAAAACAAATGTCCTACACATAGCACAGATATTTATTGAAAATGAAGTAGTAGTTTTTTAATACTATCCTATACAAATAATAGTAGAAAATATTAGGAGTGATGTTTAGAGTTGAAGGTAACTGTCATACAGGAAGTGGACATGGTGGGAGAGGTAGAGTGGAGGAATGCTTTCTTGTCATGATTTGAAGCACTAATGAGAGTTTAACCATGTCACATGAATTATTTTAATGAGAATAAAAATATTTGAAGAAAATCTTGAGTGACAGCCGGACATTGACATTGCAGAAGAACTAAGTCTGATGTTAAAAATCAACCCATTCTAAAATGGAATCTGACAGAGTAGAAATCCTAGAACCCGAGATGAATGCTAAATACTTAAAAGGACTAGATTTTAACAAGAGTATCTGCCTCTTAGTTTTCTATTGGGCCCTTCAAATTATGTAGCCAGAGTGACGAATAATAATGACTTGGATTCTAACAATTCTGATTAATTTTGACTGTTTTTGAGATACATGTAAATAGATTTATGTACTATGTGTTTTTCTGTGTTTGGTTTCTTTCATTCAACATTGTATTTGTGAGATCCTTCCATATTCGTGTATTTGTTGGTAGATTCTTTATACTCACACTGCATAGCACTGTTTTCAAGACTTCGTATGTTTAGAAAAAATCTGGAGTGTTTAGTAAAGCAGATCTCTAGATCCACTTTCAGAACTTCTGTTTTAGCTACTCTAGGGTAAGTTTTAAGGACTGGTTTTACTAACAATGCCCATATGTGATGCTGGAATGGGGATCGTATCTTGAGAACCATTTCTATAGAGGATGCCATATAGGAATAGACTACCATGCTTTCAATAGGCATTTGGTTTGTGATTACTGTTTTCTTTCTTGAGATAAGGTCTCCCTGTTGCTTAGGTTGGCCTGGAACTCTTTATCAGAATTCCCACTTGTGCCTTTCAAGTGCTGAAATTACAGATATATATCACAATGCCCACCTTTTTCTGATCACTTTAAAAAATATTATTCATGTATTTACTCTTGGCTATACTAGTTTATTCTGATAATCTTCATTAATTCCTTTATTAAAAATAAATAGCTCATGTAGTGAGACTATGTATTATCTTATTTTTAAAAATACATTGAACAGACAAAGGATAATAATGACATCATATTGTTTTCTGAGTGCCAAGAAATAAAGTCATTTTATTACCATCTCCAGTTTGCTTATGAGAAAGTAAAAAGTATAGGATACTGAGGTTGGCAAAGTTCAAGGACATGTCCTTAAGTACCACATCTCTTCCCCTAGACATGCCATAGTAAGTATGCCAAGCCAGAAGTGTAATCTATATAGATATAGATCAGAAGATACAGGAGAAATCACTCTCACAGCAGAAATCCCTGCCTTGCATTCATAGAGCCAATACTCCAGCTGATGGGACAGATACAAAGTGTATAAAATAAAGGATAACAGCAAGTGGGTACAAGTCAGTGAGCTCAATTTCATTTGATAAAATATACAGAAAGAATTCAAAAAGAAAAGAATTGAGTCCTACAATCCACGGAGAAATTTAGTAAACAATGTAAAAGGGCCTTCTAGGCAGGGGGGATATGCTGAGTAAAAGTATCATATGTTCTGACAACTGAAAATAGTTCTATCTGGTTGAGACATGGGGTGAATATGGATGAATTGCATCGGAGAAAACACCTCATGGGGGTTTTGTTATATGAGAGTTTAGAAAAAGGTAAGCAAGGGAAATGCGGTCAGATTTGCTCTGTGTGTGTGTGCATGTGTGTGTATGCATATGTATGCATATGTGCAGAGCATGTGTGCACTGGGCCTGGAGCTTGAATTCAGAGGCTAGGTATTGTCCTCAAGGCATTCTGCTGGTTAATTGAAGATGAGATTTTGGAATTTTTTCCCTCTAGCTGGCTTCTAACCTCAGTCCTCAAATCTCAGCCTTCTGAGCATCTGTGATTATAGATACGAGCCTCTAGTACCTGGTTCAGAAGCAGAAACGGTCAAATAAGTTGATGTTAGGTGAAATGAACCCCAAGATAGGGACTCAAATGTTTTATTTTCTTACTTGTTATTGTTTCTAACATATTTATGAGATGATTTCTTTGTTGCTTTGGATGTCCCTCCCCCACGGTATAACCCCTGTCACTATAGTTGATTTTGGTATCATTTGGGGAAGGGAAGGGAAAAAACAAATTGTTTAAATAGGGATACAGTTTGACCCATTGCAACAATGAGAAGTACAAGACGTTATGTCGAAAAATGAACCTTACAACTTTGGTGCAGGGGAGGGGGGAGGAAGAAGGGGAGGTGCGGGGAAGAAGGGGAGATGGGAAGGGTAAACAAAGGAGGAGGCAACAATGCTTGATAAGAAATGTACTCATTACCTTGCTCATGTAATTGTAACCCCTCTGTACGGTATTTTCACAATAAAAATAAAATAAAATAAGTTTAAAAATTTGCCTTTTAAAGGATCACTAAGATGTCAGATAAAGGATAGACTATAAAAAAGGAAGAAAATTATACATTGTCATAACTGAAACTTTTAAGGAGTATTCAGTCAATAGTACATTTTCCTCAAAATTTCTAGCCATAATAGAGCAAGTGATTGATATAATTTTTGTTAAGCACTTTAAGTAATTTCTAATATTAATCTATCTATGCCTACTATATTTATTATCTACTAAAACAAAGATAATGATAAAAATGTCATTCCATTGTAATACTTCACTTGAAATCACTCTGTCACCAAAGATAACACAATAGATAAGTTACAAAAGTATTCTGGAAAATTACAGACTTGAAAGAAATTGAACTGATTGTAAAAACAAATTATTTCAACTTGATTGATTGGTTCTAAGAATACAGAGTACTTCTAAAGGGTTGGGTATAACAATAGTCATGAAATTAAAAGAAGTGATATTCCTCTGGTATGTGAGAACTCTCTGTTATAGAGCTACAGAACTAGGTATATACATACTCTGTTCCTCTTGGGCAGTACTTTCAAAAATTTTAGATACACTGAAAATGTTAATTATGACGATGGCATTAATGATATAGGTAACTACTGCTCATTAAGTACTTATTGTGAATTATATAGATTAATTATCCTTTTTTGAAATGTTAGGCATCAGAAGTGTTTTAGATTTCAGATCTGTGATTGGATTTTGGAATATTTGTATATGTGTGTGTGTTTGCATGTATCTTTTAAGACAAGATTGAAATAAAAATATGAAATTCACTGTTTCATATACAATGTACATATTCTGAGGTAATTATATATATATATATATATGCATACAGTGTGTGTGTGTGTGTGTGTGTGTGTGTGTACCTTCATTTTAGCTGAATCCCATCAGAGGCAATTGGGAATTTTCCTCTTGTGAGGTCGTGTCAATACTCTGAAAGCTCTGGATTCAAGTATTTTGGACTTTAGATGTTCAGGTTAGGAATGTTCAGCCGTTTCCAATTTTATGAAGCTGGTATCATTATTCCCAACTAGCGATAACAAAACTAAGGCTTAAATAATTTATCCAAAACACTCACATTGTATGTGTTAATCACTTACAATGTGAGGGTTTTAAGACTCACATGAATGTTACCTAGAAACTCATGTCTTCAATTATGACATAAATCTCTTTGTTCTCTAGATCTGCATGTGATACTCAATTTTCAATAAATAACTGGCTCCAAAATACATGAAATATATCAAACAATGCATTGAACTAAGCTTTTTAGGGCCTAAATAACTTTCTTTAAATCTTCATAAAAGATAAGAATGATATACAATTAACAGAATTATATCCCATAATTATAGCCATAAGGAATAGGACTATAATTATAACCATAAGGAATAGGAAAAATGTGTAAAATTTAGAACTGATTTCAAAACATTTTCTAAATTAATTCTAAAAAAAAAGAAAGATAAACATAATGAAAGTAGAGATCTCTATAGAAAGGACAAGAGAAGGGGTATAAGAGGAAGATTTATATGCAATGGGAACTAGAACAATAGATAAAATATATGTAAGCGCTCGTGCCTGCTATCACAGCTACTAAGGAGACTAAATCTGAGGATCCTGATTTGGAGCTTAGCCAGACAGGAAAGCCTGTGAAATTATTTCTGATTAACAAGAAGTAGATGAGTGGTTTAAGTGGTAGAGAGCAGAGAGCCAGCCTTGAATGAAAAAAAGCAAGGGAAAGCACTCAGCAAGCCCCAGTACTGGGAAAAAAGGGAACACACACACACACACACACACACACACACACACACACACAGAGACACACACTCTGCACATAGATAAGGAAACTGAGAGTGTGATAAGGTTTAAGGGTTTGGTGGAAAGGGATACAGATATCCAAGACAATACTACACAAGTATCCCTTCTGATTACTTTGGTAATTAAACTTTATGTCATAACATTATAGAGAGGAATGACCCCCATGAAAATATCAAGTAAATATACAGACATAAAACTAGGAATATTTCATCCCCCAACTCTAAAGCAGAGGGAAGACATTGGGATTTTGCAGAGGGATTAGGCAGCCAAGAGTTGGAGTGTTAAGTGCTGGTTAGCTTGGAACTTGTGTGCCTCAAAGTTATTGACTATTAAAGGTGTATGTTCTATTGGGCACTAGTGGCTCACCCCTGTAAATCTTAGCTTAAAAATTGCTTTTACATATAAAATTAATGATTATAAATACTAAGAATGAAGTTGACATAACTAATTTAAATATTTCATTAGCTATTTCTGGACTTTGACTTTAGTCAGTTTCATATTTCGAAACTAATTTTAAAGTATTTTTATGCTTCCAGCACTTATGTAAGTCCGTGAAAAGCTAGCAGGTGCAAGGCTTAGGGTCTACATTGTATAACAGAACCAATGGTCATGCACCACATGTTACATTGAGTATGCACTGGTGTGGCATGAAGACAGGCACACTTTCTCCTGCATCAACCTATGGGGGAAAACTCCAGTCATTCTCATAGAATGTTTTGAAACAGAAGTTCAAATTCTACAAATACACACACACACACACACACACACACACACACACACACACACACACACACACACACACACACACACAGGCATTTTACCAGGGGCAAGATCACAGAAGATCCATCCTCTTTCCAGTAGTCCCTTTTCTCCAAAGGCTTTTCACTTAGCAACCAGTAATTTTGTCTGACTCATCTCTTAACATTTATTATAAATATAAAATGGTAAATTTCTAACTACATTGTTCTCTCTGATGTATTCAGTGTCATACTTCTACTGTAAAAAGAAGCCTTTTCTTCACATCTATTTACTATCTAATTTATATAATTATCCATACATCTACCCACATAGCTATCTATCTATCTATCTAGCTATCTGTCTATCTGTCTATCATCACTGGTGTCTTGTACTTTTGGAAGAACCAATGGGTAGCCTTGGATTCTTATTCTATTCAGTGGATTATTGTCTACTTACATTTTCATAGATATGGCCAAATGAGACTTCTTTAGAACTGATCAATTGCCGTATTCCTTTGTGATGTCCCCAGATATTTATATATATTATTTTCCTAGGAATTCTAGATCTTATTAGTGTGGAAAGGTACTAAGGAAAAAAGATTTCAGTGCTTGATAATGGGTTTAATTAATTTTCTTTAGTAAAGAAAGCTAGAAAACACAAAATATGTCCATGCATTCAAACTTCTACTAAGCTTTACATTCTAATCCAGACTTCATAGAATTTTTCCTTTACTATCAATATTCCATTGTAATGCCCATCTATAATGAGAAATTTTGTTCCCACCATAAATACATTTCCTTACCTGTTCAATTTATTTAGTTCTACAATATACACAAAGTTTCAGAATAACTAAATTCTTACACTCCTAAAAAGGACAGCAAAAAAGAGTTTATAATTTTTCCACGTTTTTATTTAGTAAGAGCTTGCTGAATAACCTAGGGTAGCCTCAAAAGCATGATCCTTCTGCCTCAATCTCCCAAGTAATAAGTATACAAGTCTGTTTGACCACCACCTCTAACATTGCCTTTGCTAGGCAAGCTTTTTGCCACTAGCTATATGTTAACTCTTTATCTTCTTTAGATTAAAGATATAACGTAAAGCTATTTTATGCCAAAATAACTGGGATAAGTTGGATTTATTTAATACTATTTCTGGTTCATTATCAAATGTGAGGTATGGATAATTTCTACTCCACTTATTAGCTTAAATAAAACTTTCTAATGCTCTGAATTAAGTTCTGTTAGGTGATTTCAGTATCTTTGTTTTTCTGTGAAGAAATTTCCCTTTGAATCTGCTGTGTTTCAAAATAGCAGTGATCTGGTCTCTCATTTCACCTCTGTTAACCTCTGAACAAGTGGTGAGTTTCAACACACTTTTACTGAAAAAATTGAATTTTATGTAATAATTGCTACAGGATTTTTTTAAAAATAGGAATTGGAAGACGTAAGTTGTTACCTATCTTTCTGCTCTATTCCACCTCTTTTCTTTCTGATTTCACAGGCAGAAGAGATATTTGAAGTTTGTTGACAAACATTTCTTAAGATGTTGGGTATATTCTAGGCACTGAAACAACTAGATCGATCTGAGGATTAGCATCTAGTGTCAAAATGAAATTGTCCTGTGACATGAGGCATCCACTGAGAACATTATGAACTTTTTCTACATGATATATCAAAAAAGTACATGTTTTTATTTGACTAATAATAAGCACATTTCTGTTTATTTAAAGTATATTTTTGCCTGGTTTGCTTTCCCTCTAGTGATTAAATGGCAAAATTAAATTTCTCACTTGGAGTCCTATGTATCAAGTTTGTGTAAGAGTGTGAAAATCCATTACTGACATCACTATGCTATAAATCATTGTAAATAATTTTTAAGATGGGTCAAATCTATGTAACCTAATTTGGACCCACCAAATGAAAATTATGTGTTCAAAATTAATTTTTTCATATGTATTTACAAATGATAAAAAGAAGACACAAGACAATGTATCTTCAACAATAGGGGACAACCTCTTCACACAAAATTTAAATTAAGTAGGAAAAATATTAACATGAAGTTTTTTTTGTCTCATTTTCTCCCTAGATTCTATGAGGTGTGCACCATCTTTCTCTATAGTCTAAACAGATTATTGCTTATTTCTGTTAAATTCCTATGATGCAGTTGATAAGATTTCCTTCTTTTGCCTTAACTGCTGGAGAAAAGAGTATAGTAATGAACTAGAGAATGCACAAGGAACTCCCATGGACTTATGAGCAAGTTTATGCTAGAATCCAGAAAAGTCTTTCCCTGTATCTCTCCTCTTCTGAAAGGAAAGCCTTGGATAAAGCCAGTGTTTATTACTAAATAATGGTCCATTTTCAGGATATATTTTTTGAAGATTTAAAATTATATGATGTTCCTCATACTTTGACTGATGTTTAGTGATCATAAGCAATTTGTAGGCCTTATGTGGGTTCTCTTTCTTTTTATGTGCACAGGTCTGTTCTGTGGACAAATATAAATTAACGCTCAGATACAATTTCTGTTATGTATGATTGCGTGTAAAGGGGAACAGTAAGAGGGATAAACCTGAAATTATTCTTAATAGTGAAGCGAGAATAAAGCCAGTCACTGCAGACACAGCACTTATACTCTCAGCAGCATGCACTGGAAGATTTTTTTAATTTTAATTTTATTGTAAAGGTGTTATACAGAGGAGTTGCAGTTATATAAGTAGTGCAATGTGTACATTTCTTGTTGAACAGTGTTACCCCCTCTCCTGTTTTATTTTTCTTTTAGAGGATTTTTCTGACATGAGACAAGAAAAACAGTGCCCACAAATTCCAAGAGTCGGTTCTAAGAGTTATCAATCATAGTTTTTAATGGACACAAAGTCAAAAGTGACCATGCCTGGCCTTGTAGCAAAATTCAAAATGTTGGCCAAATATTGTCACAAAACATTCAGGTGTTAGCTGGTTGGTGGCTCATGCCTGAACCCTCGCTACTCAGGAGGCTTAGATCTGAGGATTGAGATTCAAAGCCAGACTGGGCAGGCAATTCCGTAAGACTCATCTCAAATTAAGCGCCAAAGACCTGGAAAAGGAGGTGTGACTCAAGTGGTAGAACATTAACCTTGAGCAAAAACCTCAGGAACAGCAAGCTGGCTCAGAGTTCAAGCTGTGACATACCAAAAAAAACATCAATCAAACAAACAAAAAGAACTATGAAAGTCTTACAAAATCTGATATACTCAACAATCTTGTTAAGGGAGGTTTTCAAATAACAGAAGGCAAGCAAGAGCTAGGTAACAGAATTGCTAATACAGAGGAAGGGCCAATTCCTAAGAATTAAATCTCAATGTATCCTGGGTTTAGGTTAACATACAAGGTCTCTAATGATTAGATGTTAATTAGGTTACTTACAGAGGCCTTACTACTTTGGCCATAAAATATATCCATTTCAAACAGGTGTTACTTCATACAAATGACACCTTATATGAAGCATGTCTATGTGGGAATCTATACGATTGGATTCCTGTTATATTTACGATAAACAATCTTATGCCAGGCATACCCTGCTGTGAATTACAACTTTCTTGTTAGCAATACCCTGGGTTTTTGGTTAAAGGATATTATCCTTAGAATATTTGTTTATAAGGATATTTAACTAGTCATCTTTTCTCTTCCCTAAAAGTATCCTCTTACAATGGTAACGAATGAATTGGAAACCTTTTGTTTATTTCTCATATGGTAAAATCCAGTGGGTTGAAATCCAGCCAAGTTCTTCCTTTCTGAAATCTGAATTCATTTTATAATTACTTAAGAACAGAATCAGATAAACTTTAAGGAATTTTGTTTGTCTCATATTCATTTACCTAGTAAATGTATCTCACATCAAATTTTAATAGGTAAAACAGTTCAAGCATTGGTGGCTCATGCCTGTAATCCTAGCTATTTAAGAAGCTGAGGTCTGAGGATCATGGTTTGAAGCCAGCCAGGACACAAAAGTCCATGAGACTCTTACCTCCAATCAAACTCTAGAAAATCGCAAGTGGCTCCATGGCCCAAAGTGGTAGAGCACTAGCCTTGAGCAAAAGAGCTCAGGGACAGTGCTCAGACCCTGAGTTCGAGCACCACGACTCACACAAAAAAAGGAAAGGGAAGGAAAGAGGAACGAAAGAGGGAAGGAAAAAGGGAAGGGAATGGAAGGGAAGGGAAGGAAAGGGAAGGGAAGGGAAGGGAAGGGAAGGGAAGGGAAGGGAAGGGAAGGGAAGGGAAGAAAAGGGAAGGGAAGGGAAGGGAAGGAAAAGAAAGGAAAGGAAAGGAAAGGAAAGGAAAGGAAAGGAAAGGAAAGGAAAGGAAAGCACTGGCCTTGAGCAAAAGAGCTCAGGGACAGTACTCAGATCCTGAGTTCAATCACCATGATTCACACATACAAAAAGGAGAAGAAGTAAAGGAAAGGAAGGAAGGAAGGAAGGAAGGAAGGAAGGAAGGAAGGAAGGAAAAAATAAGGAAAGAAAAAACGTACACATGATACTTAAAAACGTGCTCTTTACTATCTGGCATAAGGGAGATGGGACAAATTGGTATAATCTGGGCAGACTTTGTGACCTTTCTTATTTCCTTCCTCTTTGAATTTAACTTGTTCTCTCAGTGTGATATAGTAAGGATGCATTATGCTAGGGGATTATATCCTGTCTTATAAAATCAAAGCATACTCACCCAAAATGCAAAATAGGAGTAAACGTAATAGAGTAAGTCACATTTACTAATTTAATAAATAGAATAAATAGAGTAAGTGTAAGTAAAATAGTAGAGTAAGTAATATTTACTAATGTTAGTAAATATCCTTTAATGATATATATTCTCTCTTGAATGGGATCAACTTAATTTATCATTAATAAATTCATGACCCATTATTAAATTCAGAAATCTCTCTTAGCAGCATCTCACACCAGCTGGAAATATTTTGTAAAGAAATTGTGATATCTCAACCATAGCTTCTCATGAACAGTTTCATATCAAACTAAATGTCAGTAGATTTCCTTCCAGTTTAGTTTTTGCTCATAGTTAATGAATAAGCAAGAATTAGATATCTTGCATATAAATAATACAAAAGAAAAGAAAACTAAGCAATATTAGGACTATGAGCCGGTTGGCTTTGTGTCTTCCACTTGATGGGCTTTGATACCCTGTAACTACTATAAAAATTTACTTTTTAAAAAAGAATCCACGGGCATTTAGAGCTATAACATCAGTGCAGAGAAATTACACATGGTAGGAGCATACAGCTTCTCTGAGACTTTTCACAAAATATGTGAGCAATGGTACATACCATATAAATCTATTTTTATTTCATATTTATTTATATTTATGTTGTATTTATTATATCATAATATTTATATATTTATTGCTGATACCATGGTTTAAACTCAAGGTCTTGTGCTAGCTTAGCTTGTTTTCTTTGCTGGCATTTTACTACTTGAACATGTCTCCAGTCCTGTTTTTTGCTGTCTGTTTCGGAGATAGATTCCCATGTACTTTTCTGCCAGGGCTGGCTTTGAACAGTGATCCTCTGAATCTGAGACTCCTGAGTAGCTAAGCTTATAGGCATAAGCCAACTCTATTAAGCCACCTGTGTTTTAGAGATTTCATGACAGTTCAAATGTAACTATAGGCTTAAAGAGAAAGATATACAGGATAGACTATTATATATTTTTGAAAAGCAACTAAATTATAATCAAATCCACGTCCTTGAATATAGTTGATATAGATTTTAAGAAAAAAGTTTGAAACTACTAATTTGCCAATCTTAATGAGCTTATATTTATTTATTATCGTCTAATCTATTATTGAAAATAGCTCTAAGAAAATCTTATGTTCTACCCATATTAGTAACATCTCAATGTGGAAACAGCTTTTGCTTGAAGTACAGTTGAATCTCAATGTGGATGGTACTCAGGAGTTTGTAGAGGAGCCCCTTCTGGCCTCTTAAAGATGTGCCTACTGCCATCAGAGTACTGGCTGCCAACCTTCTGCCTTTCAAGTCCAACAGATGAGGGATTCTAAGAAACATCACTTCTTGCTTGTGAAACACACTGGGCATAGAAAGAGGGTTACCACAGGCCAAGGATGGATACCATAGCTTACTATCTCACTATCTGGTACATTGAAATTTTATTTAAAGCATCTGTATGCAAACTTTGTATGTTAACATTCATGTATTGACCTCAAAGATATGATTTATATCTTCTTTATATAAAAATTAGCCACTTTAAAGTATAGACTGAAGGAAATTCAAAATGGATTTGTCTCACAGTTGAAAGTAATCATGTCGAGAAGACATAACCTTTTGATACTTATATTTATCATTTTAGTCACAAATGTTGCAGAATACTCTGAATTTTGCTTTGTGTTTTGATAAGCAAGAACTGTGGTTTATCATTCTTCAGTGTCACAAGCATGACTAGAAGACAATAATGGTTAGGATAAATTTGTGATCTTTTCTTCATTAGAAAAAAGGTTTTAAGAATCAACATATAAGTATGTATTTACTTCAGTTAACAATACTATTTTTAAATGTTTAATATTTATTTGAAATCATTCCAGGGAACCATATGGAAGGGGCTAATAATATTCCTCTTTCTCCTCGTCGTCGTCGTCCTCCTCCTCTTTCTCCTCCTCCTCCTCCTCCTTGTCCTCCTCTTCATCCTCCTCTTTCTCCT
Organism: Dipodomys spectabilis; assembly: GCF_019054845.1. NCBI lineage: Eukaryota > Metazoa > Chordata > Mammalia > Rodentia > Heteromyidae > Dipodomys > Dipodomys spectabilis. The sequence continues at coordinate 1,555,752 of NW_024871068.1, forward strand.
CCTTCATGAGTCCTGGGGTTGAACTCTGTCTGGGCACTGTCCCTGAGCTGCTTTTGCTCAAGGCTAGCAGTATACCACCTGAGGCACAGCACAGAAGTATCTGGCTTTTTCTGTTTATGTGCTACTGAGGAATCAAACCCAGCGCTTCATACATGCTAGATAAACACTCTACCACTAGGCCACATTTCCAGCCCAACAATACTATTTTTAAATTAAGGATCTGTAGGAAACAAATTGGTAGTTTGCCTATTTGTTTTTCACATGAATGGTTTATACTGGATATATTTATGAGTTATTGAATTATCAAGTCCTTTTATGTGTATAATTGTTTGAAATGATGCTATATATCAGACATTCATATCTAAATTTTATGAGGAAGAAATATGGAGGCTAACATCACAGATAGTCAGTGATATTATCTAGGAATTGGATCTAGGTGGCTCCTGTTAACCAATTGCAATTGAAGGTAATATTATAGAACTAGTGGGAACTATATGTTTTTTTTTAAATTTCAGTATACTAAAAGCCAAAGAGCTGAAGTATCTTGCCTTTGACTATATTGTGAACTACAGAGCTGGAATTATAAGGTACAATAGCAAGGCTACGTTAAGCAAGGTTGTAGCAAACTTGAATCTCAGTGGATTTAATATAGAAAAGTGTGCTTTATTCTTTCATAATGGCTACTAGGTATTCAGAACACCCTGAGAAATGTATTCTACTTCCCTTACTGCCTTAGACTGGAAGTGACACATTAAATTCCTTTACAAACAATGAAAACAAATGATCTCAACTACACTTTCAGAATGTGTGCAGGAATGTAGTCTTCTTACAGAAGTCCTTGTCAGAATGAGTCCTTATACTCTGCTACTTACTCTTATCGTGACACTTATCTATGTCTCAACTTAGATACTGTGAACTTTGAATCTGGTCTGATGTTATTCAAAGAAAATTTGTATCCCTAAGAACTGTTTATTCTTAGCTTTCCTTGCTTTAAAAATATTAACTTAAATATTAAAAAATATTAATATTCTTATAATGGATGGGATTTGGGATATTTTCTTTATCATACACAATATTAGACAACAATAAACCCTTATTCAAAATTGATGGAGAAACTCATTAGGCTTCAAGAAAGAATTTAGGTATCAGATTTATTTCTTCAGGTTTTACAGTGAAAATGGGCACTCTGAACATTTCATATCCCTACTTTCTCTTGAAAAATGTCATTCTATAGCTCCAACTACATTTTCTTAGGTGAAATAGCTACAAAAAATATCATTGCAAAACAGAGGAAAATTAAGCCAAGAAATGATGTTTTTATAGTACTCTGAACAAAAGCATGGTATATAAATGAGAGACATACACTTCATATTTATCATATTCATATAATATATAATGATGCAAAAATTCTAAAATTAAGTAATATTTTAATAAAAGATATAAACCTCACTCTACACTGACACCAAAGGACAATAAAATATGGTAGAACAATTTAATATCACCAAACAAGTTGTGCCATGAAGATTTTACTCTGCAGCCATGTGCCCATAGATGCCTGGCTCATAGCCTCTGGGACCTTTGGAAAGCTCTATCTTTGTACAGAGAATTGGGACAAACAAGAGGCTTTATACTAAGGATGACACGTGTGAATGTTTTTGTTATCCTAGGATGCTGACCATAGTATGTAAGTTTACTTCAATGGAGACAGGAGGTTATAGGGACTGAATCTCATAGCTGATTCATGACTCCATGAGCAGCCCCCAGTAAAAACCCTGATGTTAACACTCTTGTGAGATTCTCTGGTTGGTACCATACCTTGTCTCATACTGTTGCTGGGGGAATTAACTTCTGTCTGCTTCTACTATATTAGTCGAGAATAACTCAAAGTTTGCTCATGGACTTTGCTGTTGGGTTTGCTTTTAATGCCTTTACTTCAGTTTTCACTGCAATAAATGGCACTGCTTTACCCAGATCTTCAAGTCTTTCCAGTGAATTACTAAAAAGGAGGGAGTTCTTAAGTCCTTTAAAGCTCACAGTGAATAAAAGTTCATAAATAAACTATTTTCTAAACAAATTATGAGACCAATTATCATAATAATATTCCAAGTATTTGTTAGGCACTTTTGAATGAATATCCTTTTCTCTATTCTCTATAAAGACACAAAGAATCCAGCATCGTTTTGTGCATAAGGGTGTGAGTTTTAACCTAATCTTACAGAGCTCAGGAGAGAATAGAGCAATGCTTGAAAGCTGCAATCCAGACAACAGTGTGATGAGAAGAAATGAGTTGAAATGTGACTATGAGGTAAGTAAAAAGTTAGTCCTAGCAATGTAGATTGGGGCCAAGTGGAAGAGGTTTTTGATTTTGCTGTTGTTTTCCATGAGATCAACAGATACACTTTCAGTAAATTTCAGTTAATCAGATTTCTGAAAGTTTCTGTATGAAGACAATTCCCTATAGGGATCTCTGTATGCTGCTAAATTCTAATCAAAATCTTACTGTTAGAAAAAGCACCTGAAATAAGGATATTGCAGTATTCCACACATATCCTCTCACTGTGACGTCCTTATCAAATTTACACAATACAGAACTGCAAAACTGATTTGTCTCCAGCCAGAAGTTGATTTCTCCACCTACCGTCTAAGAATCCAGCTATGTTCTCTTGGATTATTGTAAATCACAGTAGTAAAGGTTTCACAATCACAATCATAATTTGGGTAATGAAATATGATGCAAATCCACTTCTATCCCAGTTTCCCTGTGTTTTCCCTGGCTCTAAAGCTTCCAGAATGACTGTTGTCAGAAAGATGCACTGGCATTTATGTTATTGATCACAGAGAACCTGAATGCATACTGGTTTATTTGGAATTCATTTTTGAGGGATGAGGGTTAGAATGGGTGGAGCTCATAAGGTGTCAGGTTGAAGTAAATATTTGGATTACACAAGAACATGAGGACCTCATGTAGGGTTTCAAAGGTTATAGCTTCATGATGACCACCTCACATTTTCACTTGCACCAGCTTGCCCACTGCCTTTTGCCCACTGCTATCTAAAGATAATATATCAAAGATATGCACTGATTTTAGTTTGTATTGTTTGTTTGTGTTTCTTCTGTCAAATGTGGAATATAAAGGCAATCTGTATTTGATGTTCCTTAATTTGATTCACTTCAAAATTCAGGTGATTTGGCCACATTGTAGTACTAATTTTCTCACAGCTATAGGCTATCTTTCACATTTATGAACGTATCATCTGTGTTTATATTATGTGAACGTTTATTCCACTTGCTTCTTACTATTTAGTAGACATGAGCTTGCAATACACTAAAATTAGACCTTTTATTTATTTCCTTTTCCTTAAAATTATATTCTTTCATATATTTCCTATCTCAATGTCATCAATGTCCTCGGTGATTTCTAAGTCAGAATCTGCAATCGTTATGACTTTTCCCACTTCTTCATAAGTCCATTTAGCCACCAGGTTCCAGATAATTTACTGCCAGAAACTTCATTATCCTATGCTCATTTTTTCCTGTTCTCCTATATATAAACAGCAGCATTAGTTTAGGCAACTATTCTTGTCTGATTCCTGTTTCTTATTTTGTATTTTTCATTTTGAAAATATATCATGAAATGTTGTAACAGAGGCTTAGAGTATAGAGCAAGAGACATAAAAGGGTCAAGGTAAATCTTGTTTCCCTATGTTGCTAATCCTAGAGGAGTCTTCTATTGAGGAAAACGAACTGGAGCTATAGAACTGGAGTTCTATTGATATGTTAGGCTGAGCACCTGGGTGGAGATGTTGAATTGATGACTGACCCATAAATTGGATTTAAGGATACAGATTTTGGAAGTCACCTGGTTAGTAGTGGTATCAAAAAGCTAAAAGGTTGGATAAGGTCAAAAAGAACTGAGTCTAAGTAGAAAAGGTAGCTGTCTGTAGACTAATAAGTAGAAATTTCCAATTATTTAGTGGATGAGATAAAGGGGACAAGGGAAGTATAATGTAGGTGAAGGTCAGCTACAGGGAAGTGTAGTTGTAGATGTGGGAGGGAAGTGATGGTAGGGGAAAAACAAAGGAGGAGGCAACAATGCTTGATAAGAAATGTACTCATTACCTGGCTCATGTAACTGTAACCCCTCTGTACAATATTTTCACAATAAAAAACTTATTTAAAAAAAGAATAATTGAGGTGATTAAGCAGGAGCTTCTAGAGATGTGGAAGATAACCCTCACAAGTGTGGTGTTGGAAACGAAGTGATAGGCTCTGGGAACTGAAGGTGAAAGGGAAATAGATGAGAACTATTAGCAACTTGAAGGTTATTGGTGACTTTCTAATTCTACTAAAACATTGGGGCAAAAATCAATTTTAAACAATGGCTAAAAAGAATTAGATAATACATTGAGAAGGAAGAGTATAAGTGAGGTGTATAAGGAAGAGTATATAAGTGAGCAGAGAGGGGCTGGGAAGATGGATCAGTGGTAGAGCGCTTGCCTTGCATGCCTGAGGCCCTGGGTTCGATTCCTCAGCACCATATAAGCAAAAAAGAAAAAAGCCGGAAGTGGCGGTGTGGCTCAAGTGGTAGAGTGCTAGCCTTGAGCTGAAGAGCTGAGGGATAGCGCCCAAGCCCAGAGTTCAGACCCCACGACCGGACCCAAAAAAAACAATAAGTGAGCAGAGAATTGGGATGGTTTTATAAAAAGAGAAGTACACTCTAAAAGGGTTTTTGAGATGAGAGGTGTTTCATGCTACTGAGCAAGAGAAAATTGATGGCACAGGAAAGGAAGAAGAGAGGGAGCAGAGTAATGTTTTTGAATAAGCAAGAGGGGATTGGATCTGATACATGAGTGGAAGGACTGGATTTATCTAAGATCATGGAGATTTCCTGAATGCACAGAAGAGGGGGCCAAGTGCATAGCTCAGATGTGGACAGATGAGATGTGATGAGAGCTTGTGAAGTTTTCTTCCTGTTGATGCAATTCTCACTGAGAAATGCAAACCAGGGCACTGGGAAGGTGGCTCAGGGGTATAGCGCTTGCTTTGCATGCATAAGGTGCTGGTTCGATTCCTCAGCACCACATAAGCAAAAAGAAAAAAGCCTGAAGTGGTGCTGTGGCTCAAGTGGTAGAGTGCTAGCCTTGAGCTGAAGGACAGCGCCCAGGCCCAGAGTTCAGGGCCCACGACTGGACCCAAAAAAATAAAAGAAATACAATCCAAGGTCATGATCTGGAAGTGAGGAACTGAAAACTTTGGGAGGTAATTTTCTTTTTCTCATGTCTTAAAGAAATTTATAAGCCTATGAACTGGGTACCTGTAGCTCACATCTGTAATCTTAGCTACTCAGGAGGCTGAGATCTGAGAATCATGGTTGAAAGCCAGCCTAGGCAGGAAAAACTGTGAGATTTTTATATCCAGTTAACCACCAAAAGCCAGAATTGAAGCTGTGGCTCAAGTGGTAGAGCACAAGTCTTGAATGATAAAGAAAGGACAACACCCAGGTCCTGAGTTCAAGCTTTGGGACTAGTACATGTGCACACATGTACGAGTGCATGCACACATGCCAACACACCCACACATGGCTACTTGAATAAAAATAGAACAATTTATACAAGAAGTTGGAGATTTAAAAGATAAAAAAAGATATATAAACCTTCAGCTAAGCTGACTAAAGGAAGGAGGAAACAGGCTCAAATGAATAAAATTGTTGGTGGGAGTATAAACTTGTTCAACCACTTTGGAAAGTAATATGCAGGTTCCTCAAAAGACTCCACATAGAGCTCCCCTATAACCCAGCAATTCTACTTTTGGGCATTTACACAAATGCTCACAAACAAGACCACACTAAATCTACCAGCACGACTATGTTTATTGCAGCCTTATATACCATAGCTAAGATTTGGAACCCACCCAATGCCCCTCAGTAGATGAATGGATCCAGAAAATGTGGTATGTATACACAATGGAATTCTATGCCTCCATAAGAAAGAATGACATTGCCTCATTTGTTAAGAAATGTTAGAAAGACTTGGAAAAAATTATATTAAGTGAAGTAAGCCAGACCAAAAGAAACATAGGTCCCATGGTTTCCTTTATTTTCAATTCCTAGTGTATGTCTGAGTCAAACAGAAAAGATCAGATAGGTTGCTGTTAGGGAAATGAAATCTAAGATAGGTATTCAAATGTATTTTTTTCTTTCATGCGATTGTTTCTAACACATTTGTAAGATTATTTCTTTGTTGCTTTGTATGTCCCTTTTCCACGATATAACATCTGCTTTCACTGTATTTGATATTGTTATAATTTGTGGAGGTGAAGGGAAAAAACAAATCATTTAAATAGGGATAGAGGTGGACCCATTGCAACAATGAGACGTACAAGTTGTTATGTCAAAAATGAACTTTACAACTTTGGTGGGGGGGAGGGGGGGAGTGTGGGGAGGATTGGGTGAGGGGGGGTGGGGGGAGAATGGGAAGGGATAGGAAGGGGAAGCAAAGGAGGAGGCTACGATGCTTGATAAGAAATGTACTCATTGGGGCTGGGAAAGTGGCTCAGTGGTAGAACCCTTGCCTTGCATGCCTGAGGCCCTGGATTTGATTCCTCAGCACCACATAGAAAAAAAGAAAAACTCCGGAAGTGGCACTGTGGCTCAAGTGGTAGAGCGCTAGACTTAAGCTGAAGAGCTGAGGGACAGCGCCCAGGCCCAGAGTTCAGGCCCCACGACCGGACCCAAAAAGAAAAAAGAAATGTTCTCATTATCTTGCCCATGTAATTGTAACCCCTCTGAACAGTATTTTCACAATAAAAAAAATGGGGATAACACACACATCAATGAAATAATGAGGATAATGGACTGGGAAGGTGGCTCAGTGGTAGAGCGTCTTGCCTTGCATACCTGAGACCCTGGGTTTGATTCCTTAGCACCACATAAGCAAAAGGAAAAAAGCGGGAAGTGGCACTGTGGCTCAAGTGGTAGGGCGCTAGCCTTGAGCTGAAGAGCTGAGGGACAGGGCCCAGGCCTAGAGTTCAGGCCTCACGACTGGACCCAAAAAAAACCCCAAAAATAATAAAGAAAAGAAATAATGAGGATAATGAGGGAATATTTGAAAGCTTATATTCAAGTAAACTGGACAATCCCAAAGAAAGAGATACATTTCTATAGTTACTTGAACTACCAAAATTCAATCAAGAAAATATAAATCACTTAAATAGATCTATAAGGAATGAGAATGAATCAGTAATAAAATTCTCCTGACCACAAAACGTCCAGGATCATATAATTCAGTGCTGAATTTGACCAGACCTTTAAAGAAAAACAAGCATAAATACTCAAAATTTTCCATGAGTAGAGGGGAAAAAATACTTTCAAACTTGCCACGCCTACTCTGGTGGAGTCTGCTTAGCATGGAACACCTGCTTTAAGACCTGAGAATGGGGCTTCACAGAAGCCTACCTCTGAGAATGGGACTTCACCGAAGTCTACCTCAGAGAATGGGGCTTCAAAGAGGCCTACCTCCTGGAAAGGCTGGCAAGCCCCTGGGAAAGATGTCTTTCTCTTCCTGTTTTTCTTTTCTTCGCTGTATAGGAGTGCCTATTAATCTTTTACTGTTCTTGCTGCTTGTTCTACTTACTCATGCTCAACGTTCCCTTATTCAAGGCTCTTTCTTGGAAGTGTTGATGACTCCACCATCTGATGAGTGTCCTGAGAATATGACTAACTCACCAGAGTTAAGTGCTACCCTAAAAGCCCCTCTTATGGAGGCTATTAGACAAGTCATAAGTAAATATAAAAGTATTGGGGGTTTCATGACGTCACTTCAGCAGAAGGAATTGTTTGTAAGAAATTTACAAGAAGCTGTAGTCATGGCTAAAGCAAAAAGAGTGTATGGCTATTGGAGACTTCCTTTTAATCCTAAAGCATATACAATAGACTCATATAGATATCCTGTAGATAAAAAAGTTGTAGAGGGATATTTATACCAAAAGCTAAAAAAGATTCCTAAAAGGTTGATAGATGAAAAGTGGCAATGGCTTATCAGAGGAAAATGGTGGGATCCTCCATTATCTAGAGGACCCCAAAGACTTCCCCCAGATCCATAGCCTTTTACAGGTGTGTAAGGATGGCAACAGATAAGGATTGCAACCGTTGGGTAAACTACTTAGGAGAAAGAAATTCCTATTACTCTCTTTCATTTACTGAGAGACTTGCTAGATCTAGGCCTCCCTGGTGCTTACTATCAAAGAAGGAATAAGAAAGATCTTATGAGACAGTTAAGGCCACTATGGAAAAGAGTAAACGATTATGTAAAAGGGTTACAGAAAAGACACTAAGAGCTTAAATTTGATATATGGCCAGATTTAACTAAGTATACTGAATATCATGATTTTGGCCACAAATTGGGGACCCTCTAAAGAACGACAAAGAAGCACAATTGCTTTGAAACACATAAAGTACAAAACTAAACAAAAGTAACAATAAAGTACTAGAGTTCATGCCTTTCTGTCCAGCACCTTGCCCATATGCTCTGGTTAATGGTTAATAAGTGATAAACATCGAAACCAATTGTATTTCTTAAAAATAGAGGTAAAGCCGAAAATAAGTGCCTATCGTCATAGCTCGTCATCCAAAAAACAAGATCAGGCGACCAGCTGGTGACCACCCAAGAAAGAAGCCTTGCAGCAAGATTGTGTAACCTTTTGCCCTTTCTCATGGAGACTTTGCTATAAAAGCTTGTTATCCTCTGCAATAAATCGCACTCAGCATTCACTCCTCTTGTGTGTGAGTTGTGTTTGCCATCCCCCCACCTGTTCCAATTACCTCCACTAGGTGTCCTCTGTCGTCCCGACAGAGCCGGTCCGTGGCACAAACTCATCATATGAAGCCAGTATTCCACTTATTCTAAAACTAGACAGGATACAACAAAAAGAGATTTATAGACCAATCTCTATGATGAACATAGATATAGAAATTCCCAAAATAATTGTTGCATACCAAATGCAATACATCAAAAAGATTATATCCTATGACCAAATTGCTATATTCTAGGTACTCAACGTTAGTGGATCAACATACTTACATCAATAAATGCAATATCACATATGAACAGACTCAAGGAATCCTATTATCATTTTAATTCAGGCAGAAATATCCTTTGACAAAAATTCAACATCTTTTCATGACAAAAGCTCTGGAGAAACTATGAGTTTAGGCAATGTTACTCAATATAATAAACGCTATATTTGACAAGCCTATATGGTCAACGTCATAGTAAATGAAGGCAGAACTAAAATAATTTTTTCTAAAGTTAAGAACAATACAAGACATTCAGTCTACTCCCTTTATTTCTATTCACAATAGCACTGGAATCCTAGCCAGAGCAACAATGCACAAGAAGGAAACAAAAGGGACTCAAATAGGGAAGGAAGAAATAAAGTATTTTTATTTTCAGATGATACGATTCTATACTTAAAGCAACTTAAAGTTCCAGAATATAAAGTCAACATTAAAAAACCAATAGCTATTCTGTACATCAACAGAAAAATAGGAGAATAATTCCATTTTCCAATAGTTTCAATTTTTTCTATGAATAAATTTAACCAAGGTGAAAGATTTCTATACTGAAAAGCATGAAACATTGAAGAAGAAATATTAAAAAGACACTAGATGATAGAAAGACCTCCCTTGTTCCTGAATATACAGAATTAATATAAAGAAAATGGCTATATTAAGGAAAGCAATGTTTGCAGATAATGCAATTCCTACCAAAATCTCAATATCATTACTCACAGAAACAGAAAAATATCAATACTACAAATATAGCAAATATCCAATGCAATCTTGAACAAAACTAAAAGTTGAGGGTATCATGATACCTCACTTCAAATTATATTACAAAGCCATAGGAACAAAAATAGCAAGCAACTGGCCCCAAAATAGACATAAAGATTACTGAATAGAATGCCCAGAAATGCTGCTACCACAATCTGATTTCTGACAAAGGATCTCAAAGCATGTATCAGAGAAAAAATAGACTTTGCAAGAAATGGTGCTGGAAAAACTAGCTTTCTTCATGCAGAAGACTGAAACCAGATCTCTTTCCCTCTCTCTCTCCCCCTCTCTCTCTCTTTCTCTCTCTCTCCTAACATCAATTAAAAGTGAATCAAGAATTTTAATGTAAGACCTGAAACTTTGAAACTACTAGTCGTAGTCAAAATACTGGAATGCATTGGCATAGGTAGTGACTTCCTGATTAGAAATTCAATAGCTCAACAAATAAGAGCAAGTATTGACAAATAGAATTATATTAAACTAAAAAGCTTTTACACAACAATGTCTCTAGAGGCTAAAGGGACAACCTACTGTATGGGAGAAAATCTAAAGCAATTATTCATCTGACGAAGAATATACATAATACAGAATATACAGTATATACATAAAACTCAAAACACTGAACTCTTCAAGAATAAAAATGGGCAAAAGTGCTGAACAGATCATTCTTGGGGTAAGAAGAACAAACGGCCAATAAATACATAAAGAAATGCATAACATCCCTGGCCATAAAGAAATGCAAATCAAAATGACAGAGATTTCATCCCACTCCAGCCAATATGGCTAGAGCAGAAACAACATCACATAACACATGAGGATGCCAAGAGAAAGGAGTCCTGTTAGTGGGAATGCAAATTAGTGCAATTATTATGTAAATAAGCCTAAACTGATTTCCTAAAAAAAAATAGTACTGTATGCTGCAACCATGTCATGATTGGGTATTTTATTTATTGAATATTTTTAGTGGGAGTAGGTATTGAATTTAGAGCCTTGAACTTGCTAGGCTGGTGCTCTACCACTGGAGCCACACCTCCAGCTCTGCTTTATGCTGGTCATTTTCAAGATGGAGTCTAGCAAACATTCTTAGGCAGGTTGTCTTTAAACTGTGATCCTCCATATCTTAGCCTCCTGAGTAGGATTACATGTATAAGTTATCATCATTTGGCGCACACTTAGGCATTTATCTGAAGGAATGAAAGTCATAAAACAATAAATGTACTTATATATCCATGTTCATTACAGCACTTTTCTTAATAGCCAAACCTGAGAAAAACCCAGATGCCCTATAACTGATGAGTGACTCCAAATATGTGCTCTATATACACAATGGGCAAGGAAAAGAACCACATGGTCATCACAATAGATGGGGAAAAACATTTGACAAGATCCAACACCGCTTTATGATGAAAGCTCTGGAGAGTCCAGGAATATATGGGACATCCTTCAATATAATATAGGCATATATAATATAGACAGACCTACAGCCAGCATTTATTTAATGGTGAAAAGTTAAAACCATTCCCTCTAAAATCAAGAATGAGAGAAGGATGTTCACTCTCTCCACTCCTCTGCAATATAGTACTGGAATTTCTAGTCAGAGCAATAAGGCAGGAGACAAACATAAAAGGGACCCAAATAGGGAAAGAAGAAATAAAACTCTCCCATTTTCCAGATGACATGATCCTGTATCTAAAGAGCCCCATGGATTCCTTTCCTAAGTTATTTTGGCTGATTTGAAACTTGGTAAAGTAGCAGGGTATAAAATTAACCCCAAGCTAGGCATCCTAACCACTCAGAAGGCTGAGATCTGAGGATCGTGGTTCAAAGACAGCATAGGCAGGAAAGTCCGTGTGGCTTATCTCCAATTAAGCACCAGAAAGCCCGAAGTGTCATTGTTGCTTAAAAGTTAGAGCACTTACCTTGAGCTGAAGAGTGCTGGGACAGAGCCCAAGCCCAGAGTTCAGGCCACATGACCACCAGAGGAACAAAGAAAGAAAGAAAGAAAGAAAGAAAGAAAGAAAGAAAGAAAGAAAGAAAGAAAGAAAGAAAGAAAGAAAGAAAGAAAGAAAGAAAGAAAGAAAGAAAGAAAGAAAGAAAGAGAGAGAGAGAGAGAGAAGAAAGAAAGAAAGAGAGAGAGAGAGAGAAAGAAAGAAAGAGAGAGAGAGAGAGAGAGAAAGAAAGGAGAGAAAGAAAGAAAGAGAGAAAGAAAGAGAGAGAGAAAGAAAGAGAGAAAGAAAGAAAGAGAGAAAGAAAGAAAAAGAATGAGAGAGAGAAAGAAAGAATGAGAGAGAGAAAGAAAGAGAGAAAGAAGGAAAGAGAAACAAAGAGAGAAAGAAAGAAAGAAAGGAAGGAAGGAAGAAAGAAAGAAAGGAAGAGAGAGAGAGAAAGAAAGAAAGAGAGAGAGAGAGAGAAAAAGGAAGGAAGGAAGAAAGAAACCCACAAAAATCAGTAGCTTTTCTGTATGCCAATAAGGAGAAGAGTGAATCTAAAATCAGGAAAGAAAGTCCTTTTGTAATAGCCTCAAAAAATACTTTGGAATTACCAAAGAGAAGAAGGACCTCTGTGATTAAAACGTTAGAAACAGGTTTAAGGAAGTAGAAAAACCTCCCATGCTCCTGGATTGGAAGGTTTAACATCATGAAAATAGCAATATTGCCCAAAGCTACCTACAAATTCAATTCAATACCCATCAATATCCAACAAAATTCTTCAGTGATATAGAACAAACAATCCAAAAACTAATCTGGAATAATGGAAGACCTTGAATAGCACAACCAATCCTTAGTAGGAAGATCAGTGCTGGAGGAATATCAGTACCAGGAGGAATATCAGTACCAAGCTTTAATCTCAATTAAAAAGCTATAGAAATTAAAACAAACAAACCAAAACAACTTAGTACAGGCACAAAATAGGACAGAGGACCAATGGAATAAAATAGAAGAACCAGAAATGTATTTACAGACCCATAGCCACCTAGTATTTGATAAAGGAGCCAAAGGATGGCAAAAAGGACAGCCTCTTCAAAATTGATGCTGGCAGAATTGGCTACCCAGTACTTGTCCAGAAAACTGAATTTAGATCCTTATATATCAACCTGCACCAGAAACAACTCCAAATTGATGAAAGACTTCAATGTAAGATCAGATACCATGATAATATTACAGGAAGATATAGGGGACATGTTAGGGGGGTGGTACAGTTCAAAACTTACTAAGTAATGATCCAGAATCAGAACAAATCAAAGGCTAGGTAAATGGGATTGCATACAACTGAAGAGTTTCTGCCTGGCAAAAGACATGCTTTAACAATTGCTGGTGGGGATGTGGCCAAAAGGGAACATTACTACACTGTGGTTAGGAATGCAAACTGGTTTAACTACTCTGGAAAGCAATATGGAGGTTCTTCAATAGACTAAACATATAACTTCCCAATGACCCAGCAATTTCACTCCTGGGTATGTATCTAACTGTCTAAAATCAGGCTATACAAAATGCCACCAGCATGACCATGTTCATTGCATCATTTATTACCATACACAAGACATGGAATCAGTTCAAATGTCTCTCAAAGGATGAATGGATCAAGAAAATGTGGCCAGGCACTGGTGGCTCATGCCTGTAATCCTAGCTACTCAGGAGGCTGAGATCTGAGGATCGTGGTTCAAAGCCAGCCTGGGCAGGCAAGTCCAATAAACCACTAGAAAAAAATAGAAGTGGTGTTGTGGCTCAAGCCGTAGTGCATTTGCCTTGAGCTGAAGAGCACAAGGACAGGGCCCAAGCCCAGAGTTCAAGCCCCACGATGACAAAAAAAAACAAAAGAAAAAGAAAATATTGTATGTAACAATGCTCAACAAGAAATATACTCATTGCCTTACTCATGTAACTGTAACCACTCTGTATAGCATGTTTAGAATAGAACAAAACTGTTTTTAAAAAAGAAAGAAAATGTGGTATGTATACACAGTGTAATTCTATGCTTCCATTGGAGAGCATGACATTGCCTCATTCATAAGGAAATGAAAGACTTGGAAAAAAATTATACTAAGTGAAGTAAGACAGACCCAAAGAAATACAGGCTGCATAATTTCCCTCATTTGTAATAATTAAAATGTGTCTATAAATCTACAAAAAAATTCCAATGGATAGTAAAAAACAAATAGCTACACTTGGACATGATGAATTAAACAGAAGTCTAAACATTCATACAGTGAGACCAAAGGAGGATATCCTTAAGAGAAGGCTCAATAGTTATGTACATATGAGCATATAAAATGATATTTATAGAAATGAACTCCAAAAAATGGAAGTAAAAAGTTTTTTTATTGTACTGTTTCAGTATTTTTTTAAAAAAAATCTTTCTTCTCTTCTTTTCTTTCTTTTTCTTTTAATTTTTTTTATTTTTTTTTACTGTGAATATACTGTACAGAGGGGTTACAATTACATGGGCAAGATAATGAGTACATTTATTATCAAGCATTGTAGCCTCCTCCTTTGTTTCCCCTTCCCATCCCTTCCCAACCTCCTCCCGCTCCTCCACCCCAGCCTTCCAGGCCTCCCCCCACCAAAGCTGTAAAGTTCGTTTTCGACATGAGGACTTGTACACCTCATTGTTGCAATGGGCCCACCTGTATCCTTATTTAAACGACTTGTTTTTCCCCTTACTCTCCACAAATTAAACCGATATCAAATACAGTGAAAGCAGGGGTTATACTGTGGGGGAGGGACATACAAAGCAACAAAGAAATAATCTTACAAATGTGTTAGAAACAATCGCATGAAAGAAAAAAAAATATTTGAATAAAAATCTTAGAGTTCATTTTCCTAACATCACCTTATCTGACCTTTTTTGCTTGACTCAGACATATACTAGAGACTGCAAATGAGGGAAACCTTGGGAACTATGTTTCTTTGGGCTTGGCTTACTTCACTTAATATACTTTTTCCGAGTCTTTCCATTTCCTAACAAATGGGGCAATGTCATTCTTTCTGATGGAGGCATAGAATTCCATTGTGTATACGTACCACATTTTCTTTATCCATTCATCAACTGAGGGGCATTGGGTTGGTTCCAGATCTTAGCTATGGTAAGTAATGCTGCAATAAACATAGTTGTGCTGGTAGCTTTAGTGTGGTCTTGTTTGTAAACAGTTGGGTAAATGCCCAAAGTGGGATTGCTGGGTCATAGGGGAGCTCTATGTGGAGACATTTAAGGAACCTCCATACTACTTCCCAAAGTGGTTAAACAAGTTTACACTCCCACCAACAATGCAGTAAGATTCCCTTCTGTCCAAATCCCCTCCAGCATCTGTTGTTGTTAGAGTTCTTGGTTACAGCCATTCTAACTGGGGTGAGGTGGTATCTCAATGTTGTTTTGATTTGCATTTCTTTTATGGCAAGAGAGGTTGAGCATTTTTCATGTGTGTATTGGAAATCCTTCTTTCTTCTTCAGAGGAGTTTCTCTTTAAGTCTTTAGCCCCCTTATTTATTGGGCAGTTTTTTCTTTGAGGATTTGTTGTAGGGGGATTTAATTTTTTGAGTTCCAGGTATATTTTAGATATGAGACCATTGTCCGTTGTATGGCAGTGAAGGTCTTGTCTCAATCTGAGGGCTTTCTATAGATCTTGCTTGCTATGTCTTTTGCCATGCAGAAGCTCTGCAACTTCATGCAATCCCATTTGTCCAACTTTTCTTTGATTTGTTGTGTTTCTGGGTCTCTATTAAGAAAATTTCGGCCTGCACCAAGGAGACCTAGGGTTTCTCCTATTCCATCCTGTAATGTTTTCAGAGTGTCTACTTTGACTCCGAGGTCTCTGATCCATTTGGAGTTGATTCTGGTGCAGGGTGATATATAAGGATCAAGCATTAGTTTTCTACAAGTAGTTAACCAGTTTTGCCAGCACCATTTACTGAAGAGGCTGTCTATCTTCCATTCTATTTTTTTAGCTCCCTTATCGAAGATTAGATGGCTATAGGTCTGAACATTCATTTCTGGGTTTTCAATTCTATTCCATTGGTCCTGAGGTCTGTTCTTCTGCCAGTACCAAGCTGTTTGATTACTATGGCTTTATACTACAGTTTGAAATTTGGTATTGATATTTCTCCAGCAGTGTTCTTTCCGTTGAGGAGCCTTTTAGCTATTCAGGGTCTTTTATTATTCCATATGAATATTTGAATTGCCTCTTCTATTTCCTTGAAGAATGAGGTTGGAATTTTGCTAGGAATCACATTGAATTTGTAGATAGCCTTGGGAATTATTGCCATTTTGACGATGTTGATCTTTCCAATCCAGGAGCATGGGAGATTTTGCCATTTTCTAAGTTCTGCTTTGATATCCTTTTTTCATGTTTTTAAAATTTTCATCATAGAGTCCTTCACTTCTTTCGTTAAGCTTATTTCTAGGTATTTTATTTTTGTGGGGTTATTACAAATGGAGTTGCTTTCCTAATTACAGCCACACTTTTCTCATTGTTGGCATACAGAAAAGTCATTGATTTTGGGGGTTTAATTTTATACGCTGCTACTTTGCCAAAGTTTTGAATCAGCTTGAGTGATTTGGGAGTAGAGTCTATGGGTTGCTTTAAATACAAGATCCTGTCATCTGCAAACAGAGAGAGTTTTACTTCTTTTCTTATTTGGATCCTCTTTGTGTTTGAATCTTGTCTTATTTCTGTAGCTAGGCATTGTAATAATAGATTGAAGAGAAGTGGAAAGAGTGGATATCCTTGTCTTCTTCCTGAGTTAAGACGAAATAACTTTAGTTTTTCACCATTAATATTATGCTGCCTGTAGGTATGTCATATACAGCTTTTATTGTATTGAGGAATGTTGCATGGATTCCTAATTTTTCAAAAACCTTCATCATAAAGGGGCGATTGATCTTGTCAAATGCTTTTTCAACATCTATTGAGATAACCATGTGGGTCTTATCTTTGCTCCTGTTGATGTGATTAATTATATGAATTGATTTGCATATATTGAAGAAGCTTTGCATCCCTGAAATGAATCCTGTTTTATAATGGTGTATGATGTTTTTATGAATTGTTGATGTACCTGTTGACTTAGATTGTATCTGCAGACTATTGACTGTGCAAATACAGACTTTGGTTGATGCTTGCCTTAAGATAGTGTTCTAGCACAAAACTGGTGTTATTTTCATCCCAAATGGGCAGAGTAAGGTGGAAAAAACACAAGGAAAATGGCAAGTCTCGGTATCTCACTCCCACTCATGATAATCAGGGACAGAATAGATAATGAATAATCCAGAATAGAGTTCCCAAATAGCTCTATAAACACTGCTGGCCAACATGATAAATGAAAAGATTGAAAACCTACAAAGGACTCTGTATGAGCGTGATAGTGAGAGAGAGGAGGCAAACCAAAGGTTTATACAGGAATAGCATGAGTGTGAGGAAGATACTCAAAAACTAATACACGACTTGCATGAGCAGCTTGAGAATTCTCAAAGAGAAAGGCAGGAATGGCGTAGGAAGGCTAAGAACACTCAAAGAGAACTACAGGAATGGCGTGAACGTGAGGAAGCTAAGCAAAGAGTAATACAGGAATTGCGAGAGCAGGATGAGAATACACAAAGATCACTAAAAGCATGCATGGAATCCATTAACAAAGAGCTGAAGGAAGTCAGGTAAAGGGAATGCTGAATAGAACCCAACAGAAGGAATGGAAGTCCAAGGAAACCATAACCAATCAACTAAGTGATTTGAGAATAAACACTGAACACCAAATTAAGGAAGTAAAGAAGTTCATACAAGATCTAAAACAAAGCTTCAACAAAGAATTTGAAGCCATCAAAGCTGACCAATTAGAAGGAAAAGAAATAAAAAACAAAGTAGAAAGTCTTGACAGCAGGTTAGACCATGCAGAAAATCTAATCTCGGGGATTGAAGACAGCCTAGATATTATAGAGAAAGAACATACAACCATCCAAGACAATTCCAAGAAATATGATAGATCTATCCAACACTTGGAAAACACAAGCAAAAGGAATAATCTGAGGATAATGTGTGTAGAGGAGCACCTAGAAATAGAAGTTAATGGTCCAGGAAATTTGTTTAACAGGATCCTAGCAAAGAACTTCCCAAACATGCAACAAGATAGGCCTATTCAGATACAAGAAATTTTTAGAACCCCAAATAGACAAGACGAGAAAAGGACATCCCACCGCCACATTATAATCCACACAGGATCAACTCAGACCAAGGAAAAGATCCTTAAAGCTGTCAAGGAGAAAAGATTAATCACCTATAAAAGAAAACCAATTAGAATCACCTCAGATTTCTCAGCAGAGACAATCAGAGCAAGAAGAGCCTGAAATGATGTATGCCATGCCCTAAAAACAAACAACTATCAACCAAGAATACTGTATCCAGCTAAACTCTCCTTCATAACTGAAGGACAAATAAAAACCTTCCATAGCAAAGAAAAAAATGAAACAATATATCTCCACCAAACCAGTCCTACAAAAGATTCTTAAAAATGTCCTACACATAGAAAACCAGCAAGACCACAATAAAGGCCAAGAAACTGCACCCAAACTGAGAATCCAAGAACCATAGGAAGAACCCAGGTTTCGCAACCCCAGAGAAGGTGGATAACATGGCAGGAACTCCCAAATACCTCTCAGTCCTTTCTATCAATATTAACGGACTTAACTTTCCAATTAAGCGACATAGACTGTCTAGTTGGATTAAAAAACAAGATCCTTCTATCTGCTGCCTTCAGGAGTCACATAAAAACAAACACATTTTCAATGTGAAAGGCTAGAACAAAATCTACCAAGCAAACGGCCCCCATGAACAGACGGGAATTGCAATCCTAATACCAGATAAAATAGACTTCAAATTAAATTTGTGAGAAGAGATAAAGAAGGTCTCTACAGATTAATGAATGGATCTCTCCATCAGGAAGATATTACAATTCTAATTATCTATTCGCCGAACTACGGAGCACACAAATTTATCCAAGAAACACTACTTTCCCTCAAATCCCACATAGATCCAAAGACATTAATTGTTGGGGATTTTAACACACCACTCTCCCCACTAGATACATCAACTCGGCAAAAACTCAAAAGAGAACCTGCAGATCTAAACAACTGCATAGATAACTAGATTTAACAGACATCTACCGAATATTTCACCCAGAAGCATCAGAATACACGTTTTTCTCAGCAGCACATGGAACATTTTCTAAAGTAGACCACATTTTAGGCCACAAAGGAAGTTATACTTTGCATTCTCTCAGACCACAAGGGAATAAAATTAGAACTCAACACCAAAAGCCACCAAATGAAGTCCGGTAACACATGGAGGCTGAACAACACTGCTGAATCACGAGTGGTTCATGGAAGAGATTAGAAAGGAAATTCAAATGTTCATGCTATTTAACAAAAATGAGCACACAAATTACTAGCTCCTCTGGGACACAGTAAAGGCAGTACTCAAATTCAAGTTTATAGCTCTGAGTTCCTACATCAACAAATTGGAGAGATCTGAAACCAACAATTTAATGACACATCTGAACCTCCTTGAAAAAAAGCAGTAAGATAAACCCCAATCCAGTAGACAGAAAGAAATAATTAAAATTAAATCTGAATTAAATGAATTAGAATCCAAAAAAACTATAGAAAGAATCAACAAAACAAAGAGTTGGTTCTTCAAAAAAATTAACAAAATTGACAGACCCTTAGCAAATCTTATCAGAAAAAGAAGAGAACACACCTAAATAAATAAACTCAGAGATGAGAATGGAAACACCACCACAGAAACAACCAAGATTCAGAACATTATAAGGGAATACTTCTCAAAACTTTATGCTAATAAGTTTCAGAATTTGGCAAAAATGGACCTTTTCCTAACAAATATTGACATGCCAAAACTAAACCAAGATGAGTTAAGTCATCTCAACAGGCCCACATCAAGCACTGGAATAGAAACAGCAATAAGAGGCCTCCCATGTAAGAAAAGTTCAGGCCCAGATGGTTTTATAGCAGAATTCTACAAGGCCTTCAAAGCAGAGCTCACACCAATACTCTGCCAACTCTTCAATGAAATTGAAAGAGAAAGCTCACTACCGAACACATTCTGTCAAGCCATCATAACCCTCAGACCAAAACCAGGTCGGGACTCATCAAAGAAAGAGGACTATAGACACATTTCTTTGATGAATATTGATGCCAGTCTTCTTTCTTTTATTCCCTTCCGTTGTGGTATAAGATTTCTGCAACCTTCATCTTGTATATAAGCTCATCTGATTTGGGGAGGGGGAACACAGAAATAGTGGGACAATAGGAAAACCAATCGGCAGTTCGATATGAACTATACAACTTTTGGGGGGAGAGAAGTCAGAAGGTGGAAAACTGGGAGAGAATGACGGATGGGGTGACCCTGTTAGAAAGAAAATGTACTCATTACCTGAATCATGCTACCCCTGTGTACATCACCTTTACAATAGAATTTTTAAGAAAGAAAATGTATTTTATTTCTAAATAGAAGAAAGAAGAAATGGTTGGAACTGGAAACACATTAATTGAAGTAAGCCATGTTCAGAAGGACAAAGGTCAAATGTTTTCTCTCATATGTTAATGCTAGACCTAAAAAGTTAACATATACATAAACACATAAAGAATGTTTGTAATTTAGGGGATGGTTGAGGAATGATATAATGGAAAGGAAAAACAAATGTTAGCTGATGAACAATATAGAAATACAGTGCACCTGTGAAGAGACCAGAATGAAATTCAATGAAAGCATTTGAGTAATAGGTAGTACTGGAGATAGGAGAAAATTAGAGCAAAAGAGGATAGCAATAGAGTAAATTACACACATGTAAAAGGGCATGGTTAAACCCGTTTGAATAATAACCATACACTGAAACAAGCGAATGACAATCAGGAAAAACAGGTCTTATCCAGGGTATAGGTACTAGTGGCAAGGGGAAGGGAGAAGGAAAAGGAGAGTCAATAAGATCAAACTACTCTATGCTCAGGTATGAATAATGGTTAATGAAGCTTGTTGTGATTGGTTTGGGAAAGGTGGAAGGGAAAAGAGGGAGAGTGAGGAGGGATTGAGTCTAATGGAAGTGCATGGTATAAGTATGGACATGTCAAATTGTTCCTCTACAACTAATTGGTGCTAATAAAAATATACAAAAGGAATTGTTATGCACTAAAATGTGATTATTAATTTAAGTTAAAAAACGATTATATTTGTTGGAAGTGTGCTATTACATGTAAATAAAGAGATGGCATTAAGACTACTTTCAGCGATCATTTTTATAGTTTGTTACTAGAGAAACTCTGCTGATTGTGTAGAGTACCACTATACTATAATGGGAAAAAAATCAGAATCACTACAGATCTCTCCACACTGAATGCAACAAAGGCCTGGGAAAGTATGATCTGAGCTTTGAGAACCAATAACTGCCAGCGCAGACTGATTTAACCAGGAAAGCTAGCAATCACATCCAATGGAGAAACTAAAATTTTTAATAACAAAGAAAAAAATAAATGGATTCATAAACAATAAGCTATCATTACAAAGAATATTAATATGGGGAACACAACCTGAGGAAAGCAATCATGAACAGAAATTCACATCAGCAGATATCACTAGAAGTCTGATTTAATAAGCTCAGGAAGAAAGGAAAGAAGAAAAAGTTAGGAAAGCAGGAAATTGACCGGAAACACAATGCATCTCTCTATAATAATCATAAATATTAATGGGCTCAATTCATCAATAAAGAGAAAAAGAACTGAAGATTGGATCAGAAAACAAGACCTATACACCTGTTGCCTTCAGGAGACCCACCTCACAGACAAACATAAAAACAAACTCCGAGTGAAGGGTTGGAGTAAGATCTACCATGCAAATGTTCCCAGCAAGAAAGCAGGAGTAGCTATCATGATATCTGACAAAATAAATTTTTCATCAAAATCAATACAAGGAACAATCCAAGAAGAATATATTACCATGATTAGTTTATATTACCCAAATACTGGTGCACCCAAATATGTTAAGCAAATACTCTCAAACTGAAAGAATAAAATAGATCCAAATACTATAATACTGTTGTGCCCAGATAGCAGGACCCCCACCAAAAAGAACACGAGGGTCAGACTTTACAGCTGTTTTAAGTTTTAATTTAGATAGGCCTCAGCTCGGGCCTCTTCCTACACTCCAACACAACGGAGACTAGGAGGAGAGCCCTGAGATAAGGATTTGCAGGGCTTATAAAGGCTCACAACCCGATGTACCACCACGTGTTGCCTTACTAGCTGAAACAAGCAACAAATGGTCACTGCCTCATAACCATTCATTCCTCGCCCCGCCCCACCCCGCTTGACTTATGGTCCTGAGACACAATCTTGTGGCTCCGGCCCAAAATTAACTCCAACAGTTCTCGATCTTGAATGAGTTCTTATATTTCTAGTCCCTCTCTGACAATAGCCATAAACAACAATACCAATAACAATCAGTCCATTTTTCTTTTCTTGAAGCATATGCGAAATGGTTGGTTAGGATGCTTGGAGACTTCCCATGTTTCCCCTGGTCATCCAGGGCAAAGAGGTCAGCTGGTCTGGAATGGGAGCAGTGGATCCAAGCAGCAATGCCATCTACCTTAAGGGCAGGAGGATAGCCAGTAGCACCATGTAAGGTCCTTTCCACTGTGGTTCTAGAGATCTCAGGTTGTGTCTTTGAACAAGCACCCAGTCCCCTGGTTTAAACGAATGGGGGGTAGGAATAGAGGCAGAATCATATAATGCTCTAAACTGGGGCCACACACTTTTGTGGACAAGCTGTAGATAGTCAAGTTTACATAGAAATTGAGTATCACTCAAATCAGCAAGCAATTCAGTCTGAAGGCTAGGGATAATGGGTGGAGGGTGTCCATACATTATTTCAAAAGGAGTAAAGCCAAGCTGATAGGGTGAATTTCTTACTCTAAACAGGGCAAAAGGAAGGAGCGATACCCAGTCTACACCAGTCTCCAAAGCCAATTTAGTTAAGGTCTCTTTTAGAGTCTGATTCATTCTTTCTACCTGCCCTGAACTCTGGGGTCTATAAGCACAGTGCAATTTCCAATCCATCTCCAGTGCTGTGGCTATTCCCTGACTTACTTTTGAGATGAAGGCCGGTCCATTATCCTACCCGATAGTGGATGGAAAGCCATACCTGGGTAGGATTTCTTCCAGGATCTTCTTAGCCATGACATTCACGGTCTCATGCTTTGTTGGGTAAGCTTCAACCCAACAAAAACTAGCAAATATTTATATCCAAATTTTCCAGTTTTATTTTCTGTGAAGTCTACTTCCCAATACACACCTGGCCTATCTCCATGGAGGCAAGCTTCTTTTGTAACCAGTTGAGTGGGGGCATTGGTGAGCTGACAGGATTTACAGTTTTTAACAATGTCCTCAATGAGTTGATTTCCTTGCCTAATTTTTACTTCTGAGTGTCAGAGCAAGTCCTGCATTCTTCAGGTTTCCATGTGAGAGGTCCAATGGATTTTCTTAAGTATCCCCTTTCCTAACCTTTGTGGCAAGATAAGTTTCCCCTCACCAGTTTTTCACCAGCCCGGGTTTTATAGGCCATGGGAATTTTCTTTATCCACTCCAATCTTCTTGGGAGTACTGAGGGTCATGAGGCAAAGCTCATGGCCCTGGATCTACTAGAGTCAGTACTTCAGCTCTGGGCTGGAGGGCCACCTCCTTAGCTGCCTGATCGGCCAAGTTATGTCCTTTGGTTACAGAATCAGTTCCCTTTTGCCGGGTGCTGGTTGCTCTCGCCTGTAATCCTAGCTACTCAGGAGGCTGAAATCTGAGGATTGCAGTTCAAAGCCAGCCCGGGCAGGAGAGACCGTGAGAATCCTATCTCCAATAAACCACCAGAAAACCAGAAGTGGTGCTGTAGCTCAAATGTTAGAGCACTCGCATTGAGGTGAAGAGCTGAAGGACAGTGCCCAGGCCCAGAGTTCAAGCCCCAGGACCGACCAAAAAAAAAAAAAAATCAGTTCCCTTTTGATGGCTCTGCAGTGCATAATGGCAATATTTGCTGGTTCCCATAAGGCCGGGATGAGGCTTAAAATTTCTTGTTTGTTTTTAATAGCCTTTCCCTCAGCTGTCAGTAGTCCCCTCTCTTGGTAAATGGCTCCATGGACATGCATGGTGGCAAAAACATACCGACTGTCTGTGTAAATGTTTAGTCTCTTCCCTTTTCCCATCTCTAGGGATTTTGTTAGCGCCACTAGTTCTGCTCTTTATGCAGACATTCCCTTAGGGAGTGCTTCTGCCCACACTATCTCAGTGTCTGTGGTGACTGCTGCGCCCGCGTACCTTTTTCCATCTTGAATGAAACTGCTGCCGTCTGTGAACCAGGTATGTTCGGTATGCCATAGTGGCAAGTCCAACAAGTCTGGCCTCTTTTCTTTGGCCAAGTCTCTCTTTTCACACTCAATTTCATGTTCTCTGTCCTTCCTTTCCTGTCTTTGCTCCTTTGTCTCTCTCATATTGTAAACCTTTTCCACCATGGCTACTAGATCCCTAATAAACTTTTCACCAAGTCTGTCTAGAGCCTGCAACTTTCGCTTTATGTCTGGTGCAGCTTGATTTATATAGGCAAACATAATCATCTGAGTCGACTCCTGGGTCTCAAGGTTTTGACTAAAAACTTCCATGAGCCTCTCAAGATATGCTGCCAGACGTTCACTTCCTCCCTAACATCATAAACTTTGGCCATGTTAGTAGGTCAGTGAGCCGGCAACTTGAGACCTGCCAACAGAGCCTGGCGATAGAGGAGGAGTCACTTCCTAACTTCAACAGTATTGTAGTACCAAGTTGGTCAGATCTCAGGAAAATAGGCAGCAATCAGGGCAGGATCTGTGATGGGCGCTCCTGTGGGCCCAGGGATATGTTTCCAGGATGCCACTCGGATACGGTCTGTCTCTTCACTGATAAAAAGTACCTGCAAAAGCTGACTACAATCATCCCAAGTGGGCTGATGAGTAAAGAGAATAGTTTCAAGTAAACGAATTAAATTCTGGGGTTTCTCAGAAAAGGGGGCATTTTGGGCAAACCAAAATGGTAGAAAATGGCCATTTTTGGAATTGCTGTCGACCATCCGCATCCACAGGATCTACAAAAAGTGCATAAGAGAAAAACAGCTGCATTAGATGGCGTCGTCGAGTAACTGGCCCCTCAGAAATTTTAAGGGCAGGTGCCGAGTGTTTGGCTGCTGGTTCTATAGCTGCCTCCTCCTCTTAAATATTCTCAGGCTCCACAGAAGGAACCTGGGAAGAGGAGTATGGGGGAGGAACATTTCTTCTTCCAAATCATCTCCCTGAAAAAGCGGGGGGTACAATTTCTTTTCCTCTTTCTTAGTTTCTTTTTGTAAGTCTAGGGAGCTAGAGGGAGGTTGCCCATGGTTTCCAGTTCCGTCAGTCGTACAGTCCAAAAAAACAATAAATAATACAAACAAAACACATGCAGTCCTGACAATTACGAAGTGGAGATCTCCCAAATTGGTCCGCTGACTCCTGTCACGGCAGGGTTCCACAACACCCCACGCCTCACAGCAGCAGTAGCAGATCCACAGTGGGCGAATTGGGCCTTGGTTAGGAGGCCCTCTTGGTCAGTTCTGGCCCAACACCAAACAAACCCATACCCCACAATTCTCACGGTGGGGTTCCAAGAACCCCCCCCCCCACAAGAGGATCTGGGACTTCTCCCAGTTCCTCCAGGTTTGTTGTGCCAGCGTGTCTATTTCAACAACCCTTTACACAATATGAATCGGAGCGTTTGTCCTCACAAAGGAAAATGAAAGTACAAACAGACAACAACAGGACAAGACAAATTAACAAAGACAGTGCTGTTTTACCTTTGGAGTCTGAGGTCTCAGGGGTCTTTGGGGGGATCTTGAATGAGTCCCCACTAATATGTTGTGTCCAGGTTGCAGGACCCCCACCAAGAAGACCACTGAGAGTCAGACATTACATCTGTTTTAAGGTTTTATTTAGATGGACTGCAGCTCAGGCCTCCTCCTACACTCTGACACATCAGAGCCTTGGAGGAGAGTCCCGAGCTAAGGATTTGCAGGGCTTATAAAGTCTCACAACCAGGTGTACCACCATGTGTTGCTCTGCTAGGTGAAACAAGCAACAAATGGTCACTGCCTCATAACCTTTCAATACTAGGAGAGTTTAGTACCCCAATCTCACCAAAAGACAGGTCTACCAATCAGAAGATTGGCAGAGAAGCCACAGAGTTAAGTGAGGCCATATTTCAAGTGGAATTAATTGACATTTACTGAGTTTGCAACCCTAAAATGACACAGTGCTTATTCTTCTAATAATCTCATGGAACTTTCTCAAAAATAGATCATATCAAACTTCATACAAGGAATTTAAACAAATACAAGGAGACTGACATAATCCCTTGAATCCTGTCTGACCACAATGGAACCAAGCTAGTTCTCAATAACAAAGGACACTGTAGAAATTGCTCAAATACATGGAAATTGAACAGCACACTTTTGAGCAATACCTGGGTAACAAGAAATTAAAGAAGAAATTTAAAAGTTCCTACAATTCAATGACAAGGAATACACATCACAAAGAAACCTGTGGGACAGGACAAAAGCAATCCTGAGGGGTAAATTTATAGCTTTCAGTGCCCACATGAAGAAAATAGACACAGACCAAGTAAATAATCTCATGTTGTGGCTGAAACTGCTGGAAAAGCATGGGAAAATAAATGAACCTAAGGTTACTAGATGGAGCAAGATAATCAAAATAAGAGCTGAGATCAATGAGAGAGAAACTAAGAAAACCATAAATAAAATTAATAAAACAAAAGGCTGTTTTAAAAAAATAATAAAATTGATAGAACTTTAGCAAGATAAACAAAAAAAAAGAGAAGAACCCAAATCAATAAGATCAGGGATGCCACGGGAAAAGTTACAACAAATACCAAAGACACCCAAACAATTATAAAGAATTATTTCCAGAAACTATACTAAGGAAAGAAAACCTAGCAGAAATGGATGAAGTTTTAGAGAAGTACAAATTGTACAAACCGAACAATTAAATAAGCCAAGATCTTACAATGAGAAATAGGAATCAATCAGAAGTCTCCTAAGAAGGAAAAGCCCAGGACCAGATGGATTCACTACAGAACTCTATAAGACCTTTAAAGATGAACTAATACTCATACTCCTCAGATGCTTCCGAGAAAGAGAAACAGAGGGAGATATCCCAAACTCATTGTATGATTCCAATATCATACTCATCCCCAAACCAGGCAAAGACCCAACAAAAAAAAAGAACTACAGAACAATCTCCTTGATAAACACAGATCTTAACCGAATTCTAGCCAAGAGAATCCAGAAACACATTAAAAAAATCATACATTACGACCAAGTAGGCTTCATTCCAGAGATGCAGAGATGGTTTAACATGCATAAATCAATAAATGCAATCCATCGCATCAACAAATCCAAGGTCAAGAACTACATGATTATCTCCATTGATGCAGAAAAGGCTTTGGATAAGATACAACATTCAATCATGCTAAAAGCTATGGAGAAAATAGGAATAGAAGGAACATTCTTTAAAACAATAAAAGCCATATACAACAGGACAATAGCCAATATTATACTCATTGGGGAAAACTACAACCAATTCTCCAAAAATCAGGAACAAGGCAAGGATGCCCACTTTCACCACTCCTCTTCAATATAGTTCTGGAATCCTTAGCCAGTGCAATAAGGCAGGAAAAGGCATTAAAGGGATCTCCATAGGGAAGGAAGTATTTAAATTACCTCTTTCTGCAGATGACATGGTCCATATACCTCCATGATCCAAAAAAATCCAACCCCAAACTCCTAGAACTTATAAGTCACTTCTACAAAGTAGCAGTATACAAAATTAACTCACAAAAATCAGTTGCCTTTCTGTACACCAACAATATACAAGCAGAAAGGGAAATCAGGGAAACAACCCCATTCACAATAACCTCAAAAAAATTTAGAAATTAACTTAACTAAAGATGTAAAAGAACTATTTAATGAAGCCTATAAAAACTTAAAGATATTATAGAGGATACTAAGAAATCGAAAGACCTTCCATGTTCTTGGATAGGCAGACTTAATATAGTGAAAAATGGCCATACTGCCAAAATTGATATACAAATTCAGTGCAGTTCCCATTTAAATCCCAATGACCGTTCATTACTGAAATAGAGAAAACAAATATAAAAATTCATCTGGAACAAAAAGGGACCTAGAATACCCAAAATTATTCTAGGCAAAACAGACAACACTGGAGGGATCTTGATGCCAGACTTCAAACTCTACTATAGAGCCGTAATAACAAAGACAGCTTGGTATTGGCACAAAAACAGACCCAAAGACCAATGGAATAGAATAGAAGATTCAGAAATAAAACCACACACATACATCAGCTGATATTTGACAAAGCGGCCAAAGTCACACAGTGGAAGAAGCACAGTCTCTTCAACTACTGGTGCTGGGAAAACTGGGTGGCCACCTGAAGAAAACTAAAAGTGGACCACAGCCTGTCACCATGCAGTAACGTAAACTCAAAATGGATTGAAGACCATAACATCAAACTTGAAACTGAAACTACTGCAGAACAGAGTAGGAGAGACACTTGAACTTATAATAGGC
Source organism: Dipodomys spectabilis (assembly GCF_019054845.1). Classification (NCBI taxonomy): domain Eukaryota; kingdom Metazoa; phylum Chordata; class Mammalia; order Rodentia; family Heteromyidae; genus Dipodomys; species Dipodomys spectabilis. The sequence continues at coordinate 1,584,278 of NW_024871068.1, forward strand.
ACAGGCAAGAACTTCCTGAGCAGAGGTCCAACAAATTGGAGAGAGACTCGACAAATGGGACTACCTTAAAATAACAAGCGTCTACACAGCTAAAGGCATAGCAATCACCCTAGAAAGACAGCCAACAACTGGGAAAAAAATACTTACCAGCAATATATCAGACAAGGAGCTAATATCCAGTATATGCAGGAACTCAAGAAAATAATTCCTCCCAAACCCAACAAACCAAATACAAATGGGAAAGGGAACTAAAGAAAGACTTCTCAGAAGAAGAGATAAAAATGGCAAAAAAAAAACCCATGAGGAAATGTTCACCTTTTCTGGTTGTAAAGGAAATGCAAATAAAGACAACCCAGAGATACCACCTTATCCCAGTCAGAATGGCCCACAATCTAAATTCTGCCAGTGACAAATGCTGGTGGGGATGCAGAGAAAGAAGAGCCCTATTACACTGCTGGTGGGAATGTACACTTATACAACCACTCTGGAAAGCATCTGGAGGCATCTCAGAAAGCTAAATATAAACCTCCCCTATGACCCATTCATACCATTCCTAGGCATCTATCCTGAGCAACAGGAACCAGGATTCAAGGACACATGCATCTCCATGTTTATTGTACCACTGTTTACAATAGCCAGAATATGCAAACAACCCAGATGCTCCACTACAGGTGAATGGATACAGAAATTGTGGTACCAATATACAATGGAATATTATGCAGCCATTAGGAAGGACAAAATAATGGCATTCACAGGGAAATGGATGGAACTAGAAGAAACAATGTTGAGTTAGGTAAACCAAGAGCAAAGAGACAAATGGCACATGGTCTCCCTGATAGGTGGATGTTAAATACAAAATGTAAAGAGAAAAGAAAAAGTAAATAAGACTTGAGAAACAAAGGACCTCCACTCATCTGGTCAAATCATTACTAAATGACCGCATGCTGCTGACCACATATATGGCATATATGTGCACATTGGAGGAGGACACAGAAATAGAGGGAAAGAGGGGAAAACATATAACAATGGGACCCATCAGCTGCACTGGATATTAATCAAAACGAAATAAGCAACTCAATGGCAGTGATGGGAGGGAAGGAATGAGTGGGAAAGAGGGAACAGCTGACATTAAGCAAAAGGAAAGAAATATACATATCACCTGATATTAAAAAAATAACTGTGTTGTCAAACCTCATAGAACTCATAAACTTTATAGACCATGATAAAGACAATTGCCCCATGAATCTTAGAATGTGTTTGTGACTTAACTATCCCACAATACAGTGAAATTTGTGAAATTTATGCAATCACTTAATCACAATTTAAAAATTGCAAAAAAGAAATGGTATCAAAGAGAGACACACACACATACACATATTTGTGTGTGTGTTTATATGTCTGTTTATGTATGTTTATATATATACACATATATTAATATCTATATTTCTATATCTATAGATATAGATACTTATATCTATAGATATAGAGCTACAGGTATAGATATATTACTCCAGTTCTATGGTTGTACTCAGGGCCTGGGCGCTGTGCTTGAGCTTCTTTGGCTCAAGGCTAGCACTCTAACACTTGAGCCACAGTGCCACTTCAGGCCTTTTCTGAACAGTGTACTATAGATAAGAGTCTCTCTGATTTTCCTCCCCAGGCTGGCTTCAAACCACAATCCTCAGATCTCAGCCTCCTGAATAGTGAGGATTACAGTTGAGAGCTATCAGGCCTGGCTCAGACTTATATTTGACCTTATATTAGTCAAGAGCAGTCAGCAGCAGAGAAATGTTATTTATTCATTTATCTATATGTCTATTTATGTATTTGCAGTTCTATAGAGCAAGGAATTGCTTACATAGATGACAGGAAAAGGTAGGGTGGGCAATTCAAAGATCAGTGTGCACAGGAGCAATGACAAGAAATAGGCTACAACTCAGGGTAGCAGTTGATTTACCAGAGCTTCAAAGTGGAGGCCATGTAATGAAGCTAAAACTTTAGTTAGATTCCCCCAGTGGAACTAAGGTTCCATCGGAATTCAAAACTTACTTTCAGGTACAGTGGGTCTAGTTGTAATTTTTTGAGCTGGAGCTGCTTCTAGAAAGGTTATTTCAAGCACAGGAAAACAGGGGAGGTATTCAATCTTGAGTCCTCTTATCTCCGAGTATCTACTGGTCCTAACCATCCCACTCCATGGAAGCCATTCAAAAGTAGCTGTGTGCAAGAGCTCCTGCCAAAGAGTGGAGGACAAGGGGTGGGCAAGAAGAGGGCAGAGGATACATCTGAGAGCAAAGACACACTCAAGACACCATATTCAAATTCTTATCCACAATACTTGAAATACTGCACTGACAGAGTCTACTTTTTCATCTATAATGGACATTTACTCCCTAGGGTTTTCATAATTCTAAATGCATTAATATATATGCATAGTGTCTGGACATAGATCTATTCCTTTTTAAGCATTGGTTTTGCTAGAGAGGTGAAGCGGCTAATGATTCTAAAGTGAACTTCTCCACAAAATCTTTTTTGGCAGTGCTTTCATTTTGGATATTTGATCAAAAACATCAGCAGAACCTAAAACTTCCTCAAAGAAGCAAATACTTAAAGCTCACATTTGTGCTAGAGGTCCCTGACAAGGTACTGCTTGTAAGAATGCTCACAAAGATCAATGTAAAAGTGTTATGAAAGACAAGTCAGTAGCAGCTAATCCTTGCTGGTAAGATAGAAACATAATTTTTCATAAATCTACAAATAGAGAGCCTTTAGTGGCTGCACCAAATTTTTCGGAGAGGCATGTTTCTTAACAGTAAAATCTGCTTTCAAGGTTAAAAGAGTTCTCAGAAAAAATATATCTGAGAAAAGGCAATATAACTTTAGTTAGTTAGTTAGTTAGTTTGACCTAATTTGAATTTAGAAGGAAAACTTGGTCTGGGAAAGATTTAGGCTCCTGCAAGAGGATCTAATTAATTAAACTCAGCCAGTTCCTGCCCACCACCTACAGCTGCACATGACCTAGAGCTGAGCCCAGGGTGAAAATGCATCATATCTCTCATACTGTCTCTACTTTCAAGGACTTTGTTTCTTGTTCTTTGTGCAAATTGTGATTTAGGGAGCAAATGAAATAAATCTATTTGATAATAAATAAACAAATAAATAATAGGCAAATTTTATGGATCACTGTAATTCTTTTCTGTGTGTGCTGGTCCTGGGGCTTGAACTCAGAATCTTGAGCGCTGTCCCTGAGCTATTATGCTCAAGTCTAGTGCTCTACCACTTGAGCCAGAGCTCCATTAACAGTTTTCTTTGTGTTTAACTGGAGATAAGAATCTTATGATCTTTCCTGCCTAGGCTGACTTTGAATAGTGATCCTTAAATCTTAATTCCTGGCCAGGATGAGCCACTGGCAACTGACTTCCATCTATATCTACATATGTAACATTATATATATATATATATATATATATATATATATATATATATATATGTATCTCACTTGATTAAAGTTAGCTGCATAAAACTCTTACTTTGTTTAAAGAGACATTTAATTTTAATGGAAATAATAAGGATTTTCAACAGCTTGTTCTGGAACAATATAGGACTTTGTCATTTACTAGCGGAATGGTTTGGGGAAAATCACCAGCTTGTGGACAATAATATTGACTCTTGTATTTCCATAGTGAGTACCTAAGGATCACCTAAGAGGGCTTGGTCTGCTGCCTGGTTCTACATTCACAAGTAACATGAGACTAATTCATGTGGACATACTCCATCTCGGAGCATCGAATTATTGTTACAATTACTGGAGAGTAATAAATGTTACTCTAAGTTTTCTGCACTTCAAAATTATTTGCCGAACATTTGGGTAAATGCCCCAAACTGGGATTGCTGGATCATAGGGGAGCCCTATGTGGAGTCTTCTGAGGAACATACATACTGCTTTTGATTGAACAAGTTTACACTCCAACCAACAATGCAGTAAGGTTCCCTTCTCTCCACAACCCTTCCAGCAGCTGTTGTTATTAGAGTTCTTGATTATAGCCATTCTAACTGGGGTGACGTGGTATCTCAATGTTGTTTTGATTTGCATTTCTTTTATGGCTAGAGAGGTTGAGCATTTCTTCAAATATCTATTGGCCATCCTTCTTTCCTCTTCAGAGAAGGTGCTCTTTAAGTCTTTAGCCCACTTGTTTATTGGGCAGTTGTTTCTTTGAGGATTTGTTGTGGGGGGATTTAATTTTTTGAGTTCCAAGTATATTTTAGATATGAGAACTTTGTCTGTTGTGTGGCTAGTGAAGATCTTATCCCAATCAGTGGGCTTTCTATTGATCTTGTTAGCTATGTCCTTTGCCATGCAAAAGCTCTACAACTTCATGCAATCCCATTTGTCCAACTTTTCTTTGATTTGTTGTGTTTCCGGGTCTCTATTACGAAAATTTCGGCCTGCACAAAAGAGACCTAGGGTTTCTCTTATTCCATCCTGTAATGTTTTCAGAGTGTCTGCTTTGACTCCGAGGTCTTTGATCCACTTGGAATTGATTCTGGCGCAGGGTGATATATAAAGATCCAGGTTCGTTATCTATAAGTAGTTAACCAATTTTGCCAGCACCATTTACTGAAGAAGCTGTCTTTCTTCCATTCTATTTTTTAGCTCCCTTATCAAAGATTAGATGGCTATAGGTCTGTGGGTTCATTTCTGGATTTTCAATTCTATTCCATTTGTCCTGAGGTCTGTTCTTGTGCCAGTACCAAGCTGTTTTGATTACTATGGCTTTAGAGTAGAGTTTGAAAATTGGTATTGATATTCCTCCAGCACTGTTCTTTCTGTTGAGGATCGTTTTTCTATTCGGGGTCTTTTATTGTTCCATATGAATTTTTGGCACACTAAAGCTATCAGCACGACTATGTTTATTGCAGCATTATTTTCCAAAGCTAAGATATGGAACCAACCCAGATGCCCCTCAGTACATGAATGGATCAAGAATATGTGGTATATATACACAATGAAATTGTATGCCTCCATCAGAAAGAATGACATTGCCCCATTTGTTAGGAAATGGAAAGGCTTGGAAAAAATTATATTAAGTGAAGTAAGCCAGGCCCAAAGAAACTTAGGTCCCATGGTTTCCCTTATTTGCAATATCTAGTATATGTCTGAGTCAACCAGAAAAGGTCAGATAAGTTGGGGTTAGGGAAATGAACCCTAAGGCATGTATTCAAACGTTTTTTTTCTTTCATGCGATTGTTTCTAACACATTTATAAGATTATTTCTTTGTTGTTTTGTATGTCCCTCCTCCACGGTATAACCCCTGCTTTCACTCTATTTGTTGTTGTTATAATTTTTGGAGGGGAAGGGAAAAGAACAAACCGTTTAAATAGGGATACAGGTGGACCCATTGCAACAATGAGACGTAAAAATCGTTATGTTGAAAATGAACTTTACAACTTTGGTGGGGTGGTGGGGAGGAGGGTTGGCTGAGGAGTGGGGAGCAGAGGGGATGTGAAGGGGAAACAATGGAGGAGGCTACAATGCTTGAAAAGAAATGTACTCATTATTTTGCCCCACGTAATTGTAACCCCTCTGTACAATATTTTCACAATGAAAAAAGAAAAAAATTATTTGATGACAGTACTTTTTTTCAATATTGGGGTTTGAACTCAGGACCTGTGCTTACTAGACAAGTAGACTGCTACTTGATGTATGCCCTCAGCCCTACAAAATTATGTTTAACAAACTATGCCTTGTTACCCTGTTGTGAGTTTACTTGAATTAGAAAGGAATTTTTCTAGTGTTTCTTATATTTATCTCCAAAATCACAATGAGTTGGGGTGCGGCAGATGGAATGAGATCGTTTTCTCCTGACGACCAGATTATTATGAGAATATTGTAAGGAAGCAGAAATTATTTTTCTTAGCTTGATTCCTGAATAGTACCACTGCAAAATTATTGGCATATTTTTTTCTGTGCTTATTTTTTCCCCTTTCAGGAAATAAAGTTGTGCTGGAGGCTGAGTAGACCCTCTTTAACTGTGGAGCCGTGCATTTAGTCTTTATGTTTGATCATTACTTTTGAGTTAGGCTCTCACTTTCTGCCTGCGTTCATCCCTGGGCATGATCCACTTACATGAGGCTTGCTGGTAGTGAGTGTAGCATATCTATGTCCCGACATCCAGGGCTCCATTAAAAAGAGGTTTCATTAATTTCTTTGTATCTGGGCTGGCCTTGAGCCACTATCCCAAAAATCTCAGCCTCCCAAGTTGTGAGGATTAAAGGCATGGACCACCAATATCTGGCTTCCTTTAGACAGTTAATGGGCTATTTATAAATATTAAATTTGTACTATGTTCACTATGCATATTACTATCCTGCCTTTTGGTTAATTTTGCATTTTAAGGATTTTCTTATGTCAGTAAACATGCAGAGGTGCAATGCTCATAATGTTATAATATTTCTTAATTATAGGAATATTGCTTCACTGTTGGGCCCTTTGATAAAAATAGCATTAGTTTTACTATAAATAACAATATAGCTATCTTGGTGTATTCATATTTGCTTATACTGCTTGGTTGTTTCCTTATACACTAAGCATCAAAATTAAATGCATAAAATATAAGCCTTTAAAAATATTTATCTCTAATCAATAAAGTAATCTGTATTATATCAGCTTTTATTTATTTTTACCAGTGTTGAAAGTTTTTTTTTGTTTTGTTTTGTTTTTGCTGGTATTGAAATTTGAACTCAAGGCTGTTGACCGTACTCAGCTTTCTTGGCTGGTGTTCCACCACTTGGGTCATGCCACCAACACATAATTTGCTAGTTATATTCATGGATTCATATTGATTTTTCTACCTGACTGGTTTAAAGCTGCAATCCTGCTGGTCTCAGCCTCCTGAATAGTCAATATCATAGAGTTGTGAGATTGAGGAGTTTTAAAAATATGCATGGTAGCCATTTGAATATGAGTTTCTTCTTTGACAAATTATTTGTGAAGGAGAAAAGAATCTTTCTTTTATTTTCTGGGATTGAACCTAGAGTTGCTATATTAGCCCAGGATATTTTACTACTGGAGTCTACATATGCCTTTATCCTGTTTTTTTTTTTCTTTTTCTTTCCTCAAGTTCTGTTGTTTTTGAAACAGGGTCCCACTTCTATCTTTGTTCAAGCTGGCTTTCAACTCATGATCCTCCTGCCTCCTGAGTACCTGAAAATATTTCTTGAACATAATTTATGATGTATTCATTGGAAAAGAAGTTTGATATGTAGAGATGCATAAAATATGAATTCTGTATTCAAGGAGCTCTAAATATAAAGTAAAGAGAAGAGTACAGTGTCACAGGATCAGCAATGGGAACCTTGAATGGCTTGTAGGTAGGCTGAAGAAAAGTTATTCATCTTTGAGAGTGACAATCTTTTGAAGAATGAGTAGGAATTTTCCAGGGAGATAATCAACAGAAGTTTTTCAGAGCAGAAAGTGAATACTATATATGAGCAAAGGCTGGAAGCCTGGAAGAACAAATATACAGAAATTTACAAAAGCTAGCAACTGCTGAACTATAAAATAGGTTAAGAGGAGATGGAATTAGAAGACATGAAGGTGGAAAAATGGAACTTAAAAGGACTGAATGGTGATGGACGTAGTACACTTCACTGACTTGATCCTGAAGGAGATACGTAGCCCCTGAAATCTAATTTATGACCACATAGCTAAATAAGTAGATGGCAATTTGAGTTTTTTGAATGTCTCATCTGTAGGCCAGAATCTTCTGTTTAATAATTGGCATTTAGTAATTTGGCATTCTCAAAGAAACTCAATACTGATTATGTGCTGGTTATATTGGAGACGGGCATTATTTTAGGAAGAAGAATAATTGCCTTATCCATAGCTGAATCCCAGTAGGACCCAATTTTATTTCCCCAGCATCACACACATCATTTATCTACTTAGTTCTGGAACACAGTGATTTTTTTTATGTCACAGTCAAATCAGTGAAGCAGTTTTCATCCTACATAGATACAACATCCATGTCTTTATCCAGCCATTGCATATCATTAGATTTAGGATGGAATAAAACCATATTTCCATTATAGATACTCATTTCATCACCTTGTCCCTTGGAGGTCAAGGAGTCCCAAATAGCCTCAGGCTAAACTATATAAATATACCTCTCTTGTATTTGTTCTGTCCCAGTAAAAACTGGAGCTATATTTGGTATAGGAGATTTGGATGGCATAGACTAATTTAAGAAACAACTGACATCTAGTTATTTCTATGATTTAAAAAAAATAAACCTTTATATGATACATAACATATAAATAACTAAATAGCTAGAAGAATTATCACAAATGAAGCTTCCCTTATATCCACCTTTCAGGTCACAAAATTAAATTGGAAATAAAAGTTACCTGCTTATATCTGCCCCTTCACCCCAATTTCTATCCTAACATTTTTTTGGAGGGTGTCCGGTCGTGGGGCCTGAACTCTGGGACTGGGCGCTGTCCCTCAGCTCTTCAGCTCAAGGCTAGTGCTCTACTATTTGAGCCACAGCGCAACTTCCAGCTTTTTTCTTTTTTTGCTTATGTGTTGCTGAGGAATCGAACCCAGGACCTCATGCATGCAAGGCAAGTGCTCTACCACTGAGCCACCTTCCCAGCCCTATCCTAACTTTTATCATCATAGATTACCTTCTTTGTATCCATTCTGGATAATTGTAATATTGTTTGATGTCTGGTGCTCCTCAGCCTAGTTGTCTATTTTTCCCCCCACCGGCCATTTGGTACCTTCCAGTAGTAACATACTATTTCCACTCTAAGTTCACTGGCCTGAACTACTTAATAGTTTTTGGGTCATAAGAAGCCCAATTACTCCATGTATCCAGAGTGAGGGAAAATTGAAAATGCTTGTAAACATCACTGATGACAAGCCTCACCCCCACCATCAACTTGCACTCTGTGGAAATCTTCGGTCTTTACTTACAACTTGAAGATCAAAGAAAAACCCTATCAATATACTGAATGACAACAACGAATATTCCTTCTTCAACACCTCACATATTCTTGGAATTGCCATCTAAACAATTTAGCCTTCAAGTCCCCAGAGACAGGTTTGTCTGAGAATAAGACATCTATTTTTTTGTCCCCCAAAATCTCAAGCTAAGTACCCCTCTGGTGTATATGTAGTCTGGGAAAGGGAGTCTGGGTGTTTCTTTGGTGACTCTTAGTAAGAATCATTGATTGTTTAAAAATATTCTCTACATTCTAAAATATCGTATGGAATGACAATCTTCAAGAAATACCAGACAACACAAGGTCTAATTTATTTCTTTTGTAATGCAAATACATCACAATGTAGTTGTTTTGTAAATGTACCACAATGTAGTGTTAGTCCAACATATTAACCCAACATACCACAGTGTTTTCAGATTTAGTCTATTATATAATAATGCTACTTATTTTCTTCATGGTTTCTTTTTATGTATACCTATGTATTTCAGTTGGACACATACACATACATGCACACACACACACACACACATGCATTTCTACGAGTGAGATGCCAGACCCTATAATGAATTAATAGTTATCCTTAAGCATCAATGTTACAAGGTAGTGTTCCACAATTGGATTTAACCTTCAATGTCTGCAGCTGCAGTGCATTCTGCTTGCATTCACATTTCTTTCCATTTTTGGCCTTCTTCAAAGTACACTGGTACAGCACTTCGTTGTTTTTTTTTTTAATTTAATTTAATTGTAAGAGTGATGTACAGAGGGGTTACAATTACACAAGTAAGGCTACGAGTACATTTCTTGTCGAACATTGTTACCTCCTCTGTCACTTTCCCTCCCCGACCAAGTTGTAAAGTTCATTTCCAACATTGTGTCTTGTGAGTATTGCTGTTGCATTGGTTCTTTGTCCTTTGTCTCACCATTTTGTTAGCCCCTTTCCATTCCCCAAATCACATAAATACATACACAAGACATGGGGTACCAAAATGAAGAACAGTGACAATAGGGAATAAACTACAAGAGGGAAAATGAAAGAAAAAAGAATTTCACACAGAACATAAAAATTAAAAACAAACAAAACCCCTCATTTCCATGGAGTTCATTTCAATTAGCATCATCTTATATGGTCATATGTATGTTTGGTCATATGTACATTGAGCTATTGCGATCCTCTGCTAGGACTATCATAGACATATGCTAATTATTACAAATAAGGGAAACCATGGAGCCTATATTTCTTTAGTCCTCGATTACTTCATTTGATATGATTTTTCCCAATCTTTCCATTTCCTTATGAATGAGGTGATGGTATTCTTCCTGATGGAAGCATAGAATTCTATTGTGTATATATGCCACATTTTCTTCATCCATTCATCTACTGAAGGGCATCTGGTTTGGTTGCTACAAAGAACATAGTTGTGCTGGTAGCTTTAATGTGGCTTTGTTTGCAAATGTTTGGGTAAATGCCCTGGAGTGGGATTACTGGATCATTAGGAGATCTATGTGGTTTCTTTTAAGGAACCTCCATAATGCTTTCCAAAGTGGTTGAACAAGTTTACATTTCCACCAACAGTGCAGTAGGGTTCCCTTTGGCCACATCCCCTCCAGCATCTGTTGTTATTAGACTTCTTGATTATAGACATTCGCACTGGGTGAGGTGGAATCTCAATGTTGTTTTGATTTGCATTTCTTTTATGGCCAGAGATGTTGAACATTTCTTCATGTGTCTATTGGCCATTCTTATTTCCTCTCCAGAGAAATCTTTTTATTCCTTAGCCCATTTTTAATGGGGTGGTTGTTTCTTTTTTAAAAAATAATTTTTATTGAAGTTGTGATTACAAAAATTTCACAGTACTGTGGAATTGTGATACATAGTTATAGTCACAAACACATTTTAACCTTCACAAGGCAACTTGCCTTTATCATGGTGTATAAAGTTTGTGAATTTTATAAGCTTTGGCAATACAACTATGTCTTCCAAATCGGGTGATATGTACATTTCTTTACTTTTTCTTAGTGTCAGCTGTTCCCTCTTTCCCTCTCATTCCCTCCCTCCCATCTCTGCCCTTGATTTGCTTAGCTCATTTTCATCAATGTCCAGTGCAGCTGATGGGCCCCTCTGTTGTATATTTTCCCCTAATTCTATGTCCTCCTCTTAGCTTCCCTCAGATGTGCACATGTATATACCATATATGAGGTCAAGAACATGAAGTCATTTAGAAATGATATGACAAATTCAGTAGTGGTCCTTTGATTCTTGTGTCGTGTTTACATTGTCATATCTCCTTTCATTTTGGATTAACATACACATATCAGGGAGATCATGTGTCGTTTGTCTCTCTGATCTTGGTTTACCTCGCTTAACATGATTTGTTCTAGTTCCATCCATTTCCCTGTGAATGTCATTATTTTGTCCTTTCTAATGGCTGCATAATATTCCATTGTATACAGATACCACAATTCTTGGATCCATTCATCTGTAGTGGAGCATCTTGGTTGTTTTCATATCTTGGCTATTGTGAATAGCGCAGCAATAAACATGGAGGTGCATGTGTCCTTGTATCCTGGTTCCTGTTGCTCAGGGTAGATGCGTTGGGAGTGGTATGACTGGGTCATAGGGGAGGTCTATATTTAGCTTTCTGAGGTGCCTCCAGACTGCTTTGCAGAATGGTTGTATTAGTATACATTCCCATCAGCAATGAAGTAGGGTTTCTCTTCCTCTGCATCCCCACCAGCATTTGCTGTTGGCTGAATTTTGGATATAGGCCATTCTGACAGAGGTAAGGTGGTATCTCAGGATTGTTTCTATTTACATTTTCTTTATGGACAGGGATGGTGAACATTACCTCATGTGTTTCTTTGCCACTTTTTTCTTTTTTTTATTTGTCAGTTGTGGGGCCTGAACTCTGGGCCTGGGCACTGTCCCTTAGCTCTGCAGCTCAAGTCTAGCACTCTACCACAACTCCACTTCCAGGTTTTTCTGCTTATGTGGTTCTGAGGAATCAAATCCAGGAGCTCATGCATCCAAGACAAGCACTCTACCACTGAGCTACTTCCCAGCCCTTCTTTGACATTTTTATCTCTCCTTCTGAGAAATGTCTCTTTAGTTCTCTTGCCCATTTAATGATTGGTTTGTTGGATTTGAGATGGATTGGTTTATTGAATTCCTTTTTTATTTTGGATATTAAGTCTTTGTCTGATATAGTGCTAATAAATATCTTTTCCCAATTTGTTGGCTGTCTTTCTAGTTTGGTAGCTATATCTTTAGCTGTGCAGAAAATTTTTTATTTTAAGGGATTCCCATTTGTTGAGTCTTTCTCCAATTTATTGTGACCCTGGGACTTTGTTCAGGAAGTTCCTTCCTGTGCCTATAAGTTCATGCGTCTCTCTTACTCAGATTTGATGTTTAGGTCTTTAATCCATTTTGAGTTGGTGTTAGTGCACAGTGACAGGCTAGGATCCATTTTCAGTTTTCTGCATGTGACCACCCAGTTTTCCCAGCACCAATAGTTGAAGAGGCTATGTTCCTATCACTGTGTGTCTTTGGGTCCTTTGTCAATTATCAGCTGACTATAGATATGTGATTATATTTCGGGATCTTCTAATCTATTTCATTGGTCTTCAGGTCCATTTTGTGCCAATAGCAAGCAACTTTTGTTATTATGGCTTTATAGTACAGTTTGAAATCTGGAATCGAGGTCCCTCCCATGTTGTCTCTTTTGCCTAGAATTGTTTTGGTTATTCTAGGTCGTTTGTTGTTTCATATGAATTTTTGGATTGTTTTTTTTTTCTATTTTTGGTAAAGAACATCATTGGGATTTTGATGGGAACTGCATTGAATTTGTATATCAACTTTGGCAGTATGGCCATTTTCACAATATTGATTCTGCCTCTCCAAGAACACGGAAGGTTTTTCCATTTCCTGGTGCTCTCTTTGATTTCTTTCTTTAGGCTTTTATACTTTTCACTAAATAGGTACTTTACATCTTTAGTTAGATTAATTCCTAAATATTTTACTTTATGTGATTATTGTGAATGGAGTTGTTTCCCTGATTTCCCTTTCTGCTTGTACATTGTTGGTGTACAGAAAGGCAACTGATTTTTTGGGTTAATTTTGTATCCTGCTAGTTTGCTGAAATGATTCATAAGTTCTAGGAGTTTGGGAGTGGAGTTTTTGGTGTTGCTGCGGTATAATATCATATCATCTGCAGAAAGGGATAGCTTAACTTTTTCCATCCCTATGGAGATCCCTTTAATGTTCTTTTCTTGCCTTATTGCTATGGCTAAGGATTTCAGAACTATATTGAAGAGGAGTGGTGAGAGTGGGCATCCTTGCCTTGTTCCTGATTTTTGGAGAATTGGTTGTGTTTTCCCCATTGAGTATAATATTGGCCATTGTTCTGTTGTATATGGCTTTTATTGTTTTAAGGAATGTTCCTTCTGTTCCTATTTTCTCCATAGCTTTTAGCATGAATGAATATTGTATCTTATCCAAGGTCTTTTCTGCATCAATGGAGATAATCATGTAGTTCTTACCTTGTATATGTTGATGTAATGGATTACATTTATTGATTTATATATGTTAATCTATCCCTGCATCTCTAGGATGAAGCCTAATTGATCATAGTGTTTCATTTTTTGATATGTTGATGGATTCTGTTTGCTAATATTTTATTGAGGACCTTTGAATCTGTGTTCATCAAACAAATTGGTCTGTAGTTCTATTTTTGCTGTATCTTTGCCTGGTTTGGGGATAATTGTGATATTGGCTTCCTAGAATGAGTTTGGGTTGTCTCCCTCTACTTCTATTTCATGGAAGAGCTTGAGGAGTATGGGTATTAGTTCCTTTCTGAAGGTCTTATAAAATTCCTTAGTGAATCAATCTGTACCTGGGCTTTTCCTTATTTGAAGACTTCTGATTGCTTCCTCTTTCTCATTGTAAGATCTTGGCTTATTTGATTGATATCTTCTTGGTTCAGGTTGGGCAATTTGTATTACTCTAAAACTTCACCCATTTCTGCTAGGTTTCCCTACCTTAGAGAGTATAGATTCTGGAAATAGTTCTTTCTGAGTGTTTGGATGTCTTGGATGTTTGTTGTAATTTTTCCTGTGGCATCCCTGATCTTATTGATTTGGGTCTCCTCTCTTTTTTCCTTAAGCTTGACAGAGGTCCATCAATTTTATTAATGTCTTGAAAAAAGTTTCTTGTTAATTTTATTTATAGTTTTCTTAATCTCTACCTCATTAATATCAGCTCTTATTTTGGTTAACTTGTCCCATGTATTATTTTTAGGTTGAATTTTTTCTGGCTTTTCTAGCAGTTTTAGTTGCATCATGAGATTACTTACTTGGTCTTTCTCTATTTTCTTTCTTTCTTTTATTTTGGGGGGGGGGGGTCCGATCGTGGTGCCTGAACTCTGGACTTGGGCGCTGTCCCTCAGCCCTTCAGATCAAGGCTAGCGCTCTATCACTTGAGCCCCGGCGCCATTTCTGGCTTTTTCCCTTTTGCTTATGTGGTGCTGAGGAATCAAACCCAGGGCCTCATGCAAGGCAAGTGCTCTACCACTGAGCCATCTTCCCAACCCCTGTCTCTATTTTCTTGATGTGTGCACTGACAGTGATAAAATTGCCCCTCGGGACCGCTTTTGTAGTGACCCATATATTTTTTAAATTCATTAAATTGTAGGAACTTTAAAATTTCTTATTTAATTTCTTCTGTGACCCAGGTGTTTCTCAGAAGTGTGTTGTCCAATTTCCATGTATTTAGTAATTTCTATGGTATGCCTTGTTACTGAGAACTAGCTTGATTCCACTGTGGTCGGATAGAATACAAGGAATTAGTCGATCTTCTTGTATTTGCTTATATTCTTTGTAAAAAATATGATGCTATTTTGGAGAAAGTTCCATGGGCTGCTGAAAAGAATGTGTACTGGGTTGTTGTTGGGTTGAAAACTGAGATATTGAATCATTGAATTCAGTGGCTTCTTTACTAATCCTCTGGTTGGTAGACCTGTCCTTTGGTAAGAGCGGAGTATTAGGATCTATTTTGAGAATATTTACTTAACATATGGATGCACCAATGTTTGGAGAGTTTAAACTGATAATGGTGATACCCTCTTCTTGGATTGTTCTCTGTATTAATATAAAGTGTCCTTCTTTGTCTTTTTGTGTTGATTTTAATGAAAAGTTTATTTTGTCAGATATCAGGATGGCAACTCCTACCTTCTTGCAGGGAGCATTTGCATGGTGGATCTTCCTCTATCCCTTCACTTGGAGTTTGTTTTTATCTTTGGCTGTGAGATGGGGTTTTTTTTGAGGATTTGTTTGGGGGGCTAAATTTTTTTTTGAAGTATTTTTTGCCAACCCTATGGCTGGAACTTTAGGCCTGGACACTGTCCTTGAGATTCATTTGCTCAAGGCTAGAACTCTACTACTTGAGCCACATCACTGCTTCAGGCTTTTTCTGTGTATGTGGTACTGAGGAATTGAACTCAAGGCTTCAGACATGCTAGGCAAGCACTCTACCACTAGGCCAAAATTCCCAGCCCCTGAGCTTTAGGTATATTTTTGATATGAAGCCCTTGTCTGTTGTATAGCTAGTGAAGATCTTCTTCCAATCTATGGGCTTTTTATTTATCTTGCTAGATATGTCCTTTGCCATGCAGAAGCTTTACAGTTAAATGTAGTCCCATCAATCCAGTCTTTCTCTGATTTGTTGTGTTTCTGGATCTTTATGAAGTTTCTACCTGTGCCAATGATCCCTGGTATATCCCCTATCCCGTCCTGCAATATTTTCAGGGTATCTGGTCTTTCATTGAGGTCTTTGGTCTATTTGGAGTTGATTCTGGTACAGAGTGATACATAAGGATCTAACATCAGTTTTCTGCACATGTAGCCAATTCTGCCAGCACCATTTTTTAAAGAGGCTGTCTTTCTTCCATCTTAGAATTTTGACTCCCTTATCAAGGAGAGATCTGCGGGATCATTTCTGGGTTTGAATTCTATTCCATTATTCCTCAGGTCAGCACTTGGTTTTAACTTACAGTTTTCTGATCCTAATTAAGTGAAGAATCATTTCATACTTTATTGACTCTTTATACATTTTTAGTAGAGTGTCTATTCTGATAGACACTAGTCTCTAACCGAGGTTGTTTTTGTTTTTGTTGTTGTAGGTCATGGGCCTTGATCTCTGGGCCTGGGTGCTGGCTCTCAACTCTTCAGCTCAAGGCAAGCACTCTACCAATTGAGCCACATTGCCACTTCCAGTTTTCTGGTGGTTTATTGGAGATAAGTGTCTCATGGACTTTCCTGCCTGGGCTGGCTTTGAACTGCAACCCTCAGATCTCAGCCTCCTGAGTAGTTAGGATTACCGGTGTGAACCATGGGCACCTAGCTAACCCAAGTTTTTATTTACTCATTTTTTACTTATTTAATTTTTGAAAGTATTTCCTATATTTTGGGTACTATTACATTCCTAATAAAATGTTTATAAGTATTTCTTCAACATGAGTTTGTCTCATCAAAGTATCACGTATGTGAGAAAAGTGTTCTGCCATTAAACTATATCCCTAGCTGTGTTTGTCCTTTTTACTTACTTCATTTGATTAACAACCACTTAATATTAATGTCACCTGCTTAATCTCTGTTTGTGTTAATCCTCCCCTTTATTGTCCTTAGCTAGACCTATTTTCTCCTTCTAGCCATGGAAAGGCAATGCTGAACAAAATTGCTTTTATTCAGAAAGTTTACTTAATTTCTTTGCATTAACATGGAGAAAGCACTTTGAGGGTACTGAGACACTTGGGACTGCACATGCTCAGATGGATTAAGGGATAGCATTTCTGAGTTGGATCTTTTTCAGAGCTAGGGATTATATACTGTCATTTGCCTGATGAGGCTTATTCTCAATCTGTATTATGGGAAAGTCAGGACCTTTGGTCCATATAGATTGTATAATCTTTCTCTTGAGGAAGAGCGGTACAGAAAAGGAGGGTGGCTTACTAAGAAAGTATCATTCACCAGGCCCTTGTGGCTTATACCTGTAATTCTAGCTCTCAGGAGGCACAGATCTGAGGATTGAGGTTTGAAGCCAGCCTAGGATAGAAAAATTGGAGAGATTCTTATCTCCAGTTAACTAATAAAAAGCAAGAAATAGAGGTGTGGCTCAAATGGTAGATCCATCAGTTTGAGTAAAAACACTAAGCAAGAGTAAAAGCACCAATTCCAGCATGCAGCTTTGAGTGAAAACACTAAGCAAGAGTTCAAGCACCAGTTCCAGCACATGCATGTGCATGCGCATATACACATGCACACACACAGTAGAAGAAGAAGAAGAAGAAGAAGAAGAAGAAGAAGAAGAAGAAGAAGAAGAAGAAGAAGAAGAAGAAGAAGAAGAAGAAGAAGAAGAAGAAGAAGAAGAAGAAGAAGAAGGAGAAGAAGAAGGAGGAGGAGGAGGAGGAGGAGGAGGAGGAGGAGGAGGAGGAGGAGGAGGAGGAGGAGGAGGAGGAGGAGGAGGAGGAGGAGGAGGAGGAGGAGGAAGAGGAGGAGGAAGAGGAGGAGGAAGAGGAGGAGGAAGAGGAGGAGGAAGAGGAGGAGGAGAATGGGCTGGAGGAGGAGGGGCTGGAGGAGACGGAGGAGAAAAAGAAGAACGACAACAACAATAAGGAAAGGGGAAGGCAAGAAAGAGGAGAAGAAAGAAGAAGAAGGTGGAGGAGGGAGAAGGGGAGGAGGGAGAGGTGGAGGAGGAGGAAAAGGAGGAGGAGGAGGAGGAGGGGGATGATAAATAATTCATTTACCTTTTACCCTTTTGCCAGCATTGCTAAAGGTGAGATATTTGCAGAAATCTCACCCCCAAAAGACAAGTACTTCCTGGGAGGAGTGCATATCTACTTGTGTCATAGAGAAAGACAGCTTTGAGTTGAAAGATTAGGAAATTTGGTGAAGAACTACAAGATAATCTGGGCCAATCCCAGAAGAAAGTGGTCTTGATGATCCATTGTTTGGCTTCAATGTTTCAGAGCAAGTCACCTGAATGGAATTGAAACATATCTAGAAATGCTTGCATTTCAGACCCTTTCCATGTATTTTCTTCCTTTTTTAAATGTTAGACACTCCTATATCAATCAAATTCTCATAAGATCAAATCTGCTCATTATGAAGTATGACCATAATTTTAAAGATTTACAGTTCTTCTGAAAATCTCCCATAAGCAATAAAGATTATTTTTGAAAGTTGTATTTATATTAAGAGAGCATTAGCGCTGTGTTCCCCTAAATATAATGAAGAAACGTAAAATGCTTCCCTTCTTCTCTGGAGATTGTTATTAATGGCCTTTTAAGGGTATAGGAACAATAGGCCAGAGTTTAACATAATTCTGCATTTCTACAGAATTCCTCTGATGGAAATGTGATGCTATAAGCCAATCTGATTGTCTTTGGGTGTCATTCTTCATATTGGTGATCAAGTATGTACATCCTGCATGCCTTTTATCAATTAAAAGAGGCTATATGAGCCTGAGATTTTTTTTTTAACCAAAGAAGAATTCGTCAAGGAACTATTTAGAATTATTGGCCAGAATACTTAACTATTACATGCACTTCTCATTCCCATTAATATAGCATTCTTCACTTACTTTTCAGCCATTTCCTGTCTTCAAGTACAACCTTTTGCCACCTTCTCACATAACTAGTCTCCCTCTTTCTATGGACTTTAATTGCTCTTGGAATTCTGACTCTTGAGCCAAGTGTCTTGCTGTTAACTGCATTTTTGGACAACATAATCTTCTATTGGCAAGTGGCAAAATAGAACACAAATGCTTCTCTTTCATAAATACCAATTATCTCTTATATACATTCCATCCTTAATTATACCGAACTCTTTCTAAGCATCTAAGTACCTCTTGCCCCTCCACTCCTCCTTGATGTGCTTTTCCAGTCTCAATGTGGTGACTGAAGTGGCTTCTTCCACTTGTGCTTAGAAATATTATATCTCCATTCCATCTATTGACAGGAGTTAGTAGAAAACTGGTCAGGAAATTGAAGCTGATACAACTTGCAGATGACAGAATAAGCTGATAAACCAAAACTTGCCTAATGATAACTTGCCTGAGGACAAGGGCAACAGAAGAATAAGGAAGGAAGACGTTTGTTAAGTAAGAAAAAAAAAAGAATGAAAAACTAAAGCTAGGATATTAAATCATTGGTGCCATAACTTGACAGAGAAAAGAAGGAACCTCACTAATATGGAGGTCTGTAGTTCTCCCTATTCTCCCTGAGGCTAATATCTCTATCCCTGAAGATGGGTGAAGATGAGCTGAAGTACTGTCTTCTCCTAGCATAGCTATTCTATATGTTCTCTCATATTGCTTATGTTCAACTTTTGCCTGACCTCTTTTCTTGCCAGATACAAAGACCCAAGGTCAATTTAGCTACCCTAAATTTCTGGTAACATGATCAACTTCTGGTTATATTTATCCTTCCTGGTTTCATTCATCAAAACTTACCTGGTTATTCCTTTATTTTTAAGTAGTTGTGCAAATGGATTTCAATACAAAAGTCAGACTATGAGTACGATGAATAATGATCAATGTCATCTCTTCTCACTAGAGATTATTTAGAAAATGAAGTATATAACTTGCAAGTGGGGACAGGAGGGAAAAACTGGAAGAGAGGGAGGGAAGGGGTAATATTGTTGAAAAGGAAATGTACTTGTTACCTGACATGTAACTGTAAACCCTCTATACACCATTTTACAGTAAAAATTTAAAAAATATTACCTACATAAATGGAAACAGGGTTTATTTCTATGCATCTGTCTCTTATCTCTGTCTTATATGTGTTTTGACTTCATTTTATCCTTCTTCAGATGAATCTTTCCATCCATTAACAGCTCTAATTCATGGTATCCTCATACCTCTGGACCCAAGAAGAAAAGACTTCTATTCTTAATATCCCTGTAGCACATAAAAGGAAAGAATCTGATTGGATCTGTCTGGATTAGCTCAGAATCAATCACCAAACCACTAAATATGGAAATATTTTATTCTTCTTGAGTGAATTTGGATCTTGACATCATGACAATGAAGACAAATAAAGTTGAGCCCACCTAAACCACTGAATAAAAATATAGTTGAGCCCATATAAACCAAAGGAAAAGGAGAAATTTCCCAAAGGAAAGGGCACTTACCTATTGATAAAAACATAATAGTACACAAACAGATATCTGTTCAAAAGACAAGTTGTACTTAATGGAATCCAACACTTAAAATTAGAAAACTATATTTGTATTTCCTTACCTTAAAAAGAATATAATTTTAATCATATCAGGAACTACTAGGGATACTTAGCAGATGTAAAAGGCCCTCATGATTCTAGATCAGATTATAATAATAGTAGTAATATCTAGTTAACACTGAATGATTGGCCCGGAATAACACTAATTACATTCTTAAAATAAGTCTTCAGGTAAATTACATTTTCAAATGAATGTATTGAGACTTAGAGGGTAAGTTTTTTTAAGTCATTTAGCTAAATACTAGCAGAACTTTCTTTGTGTTATGTTCATTGCCATGTTATGTGACCTTGTCTGAGATGTTATAAAACATTCTGAATTAGCCCTATTGTTTCCAAAGATACCTCTTAAGAACTGAAAAAAAGGGGGTTCCGGGAAGATGGCAGAGGAGAAGCTGGAATCTGAACAAGCTCTTGTATAGAAAACAGTTTCAGAGTTCCAGTGAACAGTCCCAAGCCAGAGAATCACACCAAGTGTGCCATCACAGGACAGAGAGTTAGTCAAGAGAGGGGAAGCCAAGCAGACACATCTGAGCGCCTGGCAGCAGCTGCTGCTGCGGCGGCAGGGTCGCGGCAGCGACCACCGCCGCCGCGGGGGCACACCTGAGACACAGTCCGGGACGAAGGAGCCAGACGCAGCAGACGAGCGGATTCTACTCGACACCAGCAAGAACCGACAAGGAGCGGACAACTTCATCCTGCACTTTGCAGACCAGAGACGACCCAGGATCCAAGACTCGGCGTGAGTAGAAGCCTGACTTCCTCACTCCTTCTCTGGGAGCAGAGGAGGGAAGGCCACCCCTCCCCCCC
Organism: Dipodomys spectabilis; assembly: GCF_019054845.1. Lineage (NCBI taxonomy): Eukaryota > Metazoa > Chordata > Mammalia > Rodentia > Heteromyidae > Dipodomys > Dipodomys spectabilis. The sequence continues at coordinate 1,605,380 of NW_024871068.1, forward strand.
CCAGCACCGGTGATCTCCATCTTGGATACCGACAAAGCTCGGAGGAGCGGCTAGCTCCAGCTCAGGCCTTGGAATAAAACGAGTCATTTAGCAGGTCACAAGAACTTAACGGCGAAGTGACCTCACAGACTCAGTTCCATCCAGGGAAAAGTCACCCAGCTCAGGCGCCAGCCATTGGAGTGGCTCTCCTCACCGGGTAACCAGAACCAGAGGCTGCCCCTCCCTCTAGCAGCCACCACAATCAATTGAAAAACAGAAACCCTGAGAATGGCTCCAGGCTGGGTGCTGTGAGTTTTTTTCACAAAATACCCCCAGGGAAAAGCTACTGTTTGTTGAAAGGCCTCAACTCTACCCAGAACCTAGTCTCATCACTGCATCCCCCTCTTTTGTGATTCTCAAAGCAGATCACCCTCCCAGTAAACTAACCTGGGAGGGGGATCTCAAAATCTTGGGTAAAGCAGAGCATTTTTCTGCCTGTTCCAACAAACTGACTTAAGAAACCAATCAAGCCACAGGACCTCAAGCTGACCAGAGACTCCAACCAGACTCTGGTTACAGACAAAAGGGAGATACAGGACTCTTCCCACCCCTCCCAAAAAAAAAAAAAATCAAAGAACTTTTTTTTTTCTTCTTCTTCTTCTTTTCTTTTTTCTTTTTTTGTTTTGTTTTTTTTTTCGTCTTTTGTTACCTTATATATATAAAAAAAATTTTTTTTTGCTTTTCTAAAACTTTTATTAATCTTTAATTTTTGCCTCTTCTGAAAAAATAATTGTTTTCCATTAACTTTTTTTTTTCTTTCTCCTCTTATAATTTTTATTTTAGGAATACGTGAATGTGTGTTTTCCTTTCTTTTCTTGTCTTCTTTCTCTTTTTCTTTCATTCTTAATTATCTTTTTGTCTTTTGTCTAGCTCTACTGAATTTCTGATCTTTTTTTCTCACTCTCCTATCCTTTCCATCTCTTCCTCTTTGTTCTTCTTTATATGACTTAACTCTTGTCCTGCACATCCTCAGATAAACCTGTAGTTAACCAGTAGACCCTATCCCCCATTGTGTACACACTTAATCCACAAACTTATTACTCAATTCAAAACCTCTGAGACTTAAATTCATTAATAGCAGTACTACCTCTTTATACCTATATAATATTTTAAGCATTTTTTTAAAGTTTTTCACATCTCCTCTATGTCCCTCCCTTTCTCTCAACATGTTCATATTCCTCTATAAATAGATGGTCCTTTAATCTCTAAAATAACATTAATTTTTACGTTTCTTTTTTTTTTCTCGTCTCTTTTCATTCCCCTTTCCCTTTCTTCTTTTTCTCTCTCTCTCTACTTGCATCCTACCCAACCTATTTCCTGCATTGTGATTAGGACATAGTTAACTCGCCCTGTGCCTCCCCACACCAATCTATTCCTAATTTTTACCCACATCTCTCCCTAACCCTAATAATTTCTGGTTTTCCAAATTCTTCTCTGCGGTTCGAAGCCCTTTAACATATAGTTGTTTGATGTCGAATAGATGTATCTGTTGAACTAGATTGTATCTGTAGATTATTGACTGTACAAATGCAAACTTTGGTTGATGGTTGCCTTAAGATAGTGTTCTAGCACAAAACTGGTGCTATCTTCATCTCAAATGGGCAGAGTAAGCCGGAAAAACACAAGAAAAATGGCAAATTCGGGTATCTCAATTCAAAATCTTGATAATCAGGGGTTAGAACAGATAATGAATAATCCAGAGGAGAGTTCCCAAACAGCTCTACAAACACTGCTGGCAAACATGATAAATGAAAAGTTTGACAACGTACAAAGGACTCTGTATGAGCGTGATAGGGAGAGAGAGGAGGCATCCCAGAAGTTTATACAGGAATATCATAAGCGTGAGGAAGCTACTCAAAAACTGATACAGGATTTGCGTGAACAACTTGAGAATACTCAAAGAGAAAGGGAGGAATGGCGTGAGCAGGCTGAGAACACTCAAAGAGATCTGCAGGAATCCCACGAAGGGGAGGAAGTTAATCAAAGAGTATTACAGGAATTGAGAGACCAGGTAGAGAACACACAAAGATCACTAAAGGCATTCATGGAATCCATTAACAAAGAGCTGAAGGAAGTCAGGGAGACCACGAAGGGAATGCTGAATGGAACCCAACAGAAGGAATGGGAGCCCAAAGAAACCATAACCAATCAACTAAGCGATTTGAGGACAAACACTGAACACCAAATTAAGGAAGTAAAGAAATTCATACAAGACCTAAAACAGAGCTTCAACAAAGAACTTGAAGCCATCAAAGCTGACCAACTAGAAGGAAAAGAGATAAAAAAACAAAGTAGAGAGTCTTGACAGCAGGTTAGACCATGCAGAAGATCGAATCTCAGGGATTGAAGACAGCCTAGATATTATAGAGAAAGAACATACAAACATCCAAGACAAGTCCAAGAAATATGATAGATCTATCCAACACCTGGAAGACACCATCAGAAGGCCTAATCTAAGGATAATGGGTGTAGAGGAGCACCTAGAAACAGAAGTTAATGGTCTAGGAAATTTGTTTAACGGGATCCTAGCAGAGAACTTCCCAAACATGCAAAAAGATAGGCCTGTCCAGATACAAGAAGCCTTTAGAACCCCAAATAGACCAGACCAGAATAGGACATCCCACCGCCACATTATAATCCACACAGGATCAACTCAGAACAAGGAAAAGATCCTTAAAGCTGTCAGAGAGAAAAGGGTAATCACTTATAAAGGGAAACCAATTAGAATCACCTCAGATTTCTCAGCAGAGACAATCAAAGCAAGAAGAGCCTGGAATGATGTATGCCATGCCCTAAAAACAAACAACTATCAACCAAGAATACTGTACCCAGCTAAACTCTCCTTCATAACTGAAGGCCAAATAAAAACCTTCCATAGCAAAGAAAAATTGAAACAATACATCTCCACCAAACCAGCCCTACAAAAGATTCTTAAAGATGTCCTACACATAGAAAACCAACAAGACCGCAATAAAGGCCAAGAAACTGCACCCAAACTGAGAATCCAAGAACCATAGGAAGAACCCAGTTTTCGCAGCCCCCAAGAAGGTAGATAACATGGCAGGAACTCCCAAATACCTCTCAGTCCTATCTCTTAACGTTAACGGACTGAACTCTCCAATTAAGCGACATAGACTGTCTAGTTGGATTAAAAAACAAGACCCATCTATCTGCTGCCTGCAGGAGTCACATCTTGCCCGTAAAAACAAACACATTTTCAATGTTATAGGCTGGAACAAAATCTACCAAACAAACGGACCGCGTAAACAGGCGGGAGTTGCAATCCTAATATCAGATAAAATAGACTTCAAATTAAAATTCGTGAAAAGAGATAAAGAAGGTCGCTACATACTAATTAAAGGATCTCTCCTTCAGGAGGATATTACAATTCTAAATATCTATTCGCCAAACAATGGAGCACCCAAATTTATCAAAGAAACACTACTTTCCCTCAAATCCCATATAGATCCAAAGACATTAATTGTTGGGGATTTTAACAAACCACTCTCTCCACTAGATAGATCAACTCGGCAAAAACTCAACAGAGAAACCGCAGATCTAAACAGCTGCATAGATCAAGTCGACTTACCAGACATCTACAGAACATTTCACCCAGCAGCATCAGAATACACGTTTTTCTCAGCAGCACATGGAACGTTTTCTAAAATAGACCACATTTTAGGCCACAAAGCAAACTTGTCTAAATTCAGAAACATTGAAGTTATACCTTGCATTCACTCTGACCACAAGGGAATAAAATAAGAACTCAACACCAAAAGCCACCAAAGAAAGTCCGGTATCACATGGAGGCTGAACAACACACTTCTGAATCATGAGTGGGTCATGGAAGAGATTAGAAAGGAAATTCAAATGCTCATGCTATTCAACAAAAATGAACACACAAAATACCAGCTCCTCTAGGACACAGCAAAGGCAGTACTCAGAGGCAAGTTTATAGCTCTGAGCTCCTACATCAACAAATTGGAGAGATCTGAAACTAACAATTTAATGACACATCTAAACCTCCTTGAAAAAGAGCAGCAAGATAAACCCCAATCCAGTAGACGGAAAGAAATAATCAAAATTAAATCAGAATTAAATGAATTAGAATCCAAAAAAACTATAGAAAGAATCAACAAAACAAAGAGTTGGTTCTTCGAAAAACTTAACAAAATTGACAGACCCTTAGCAAATCTTATCAGAAAAAGAAGAGAACACACCCAAATTAATAAACTCAGAGATGAGAATGGAAACATCACCACGGAAACAACCAAGATTCAGAACAATATAAGGGAATACTTCTCAAAACTTTATGCTAATAAGTTTGAGAACTTGACAGAAATGGACCTCTTCCTAGCAAATATTTACATGCCAAAACTAAACCAAGATGAGTTATACTATTTTAACAGGCCCATATCACGCATTGAAATAGAAACAGCAATAAGAGACCTCCCAGCTAAGAAAAGTCCAGGACCAGATGGTTTTACAGCGGAATTTTACAAGGCCTTCAAAGCAGAGCTCACACCAATTCTCCTCCAACTCTTCAATGAATTTGGAAGAGAAAGCTCACTACCGAACTCATTCTATGAAGCCATCATAACCCTCATCCCAAAACCAGGCAGGGACTCATCAAAGAAAGAGAACTATAGACCCATTTCTTTGATGAACATTGATGCAAAACTTCTCAACAAAATTTTGGCCAATCGACTTCAACAATTCATCCAAAAAATCATACACCACGATCAAACAAGATTCATTTCAGGGATGCAAAGCTGGTTCAATATACGCAAATCAATTAATATTATTCATCCCATCAACAGGAGCAAGAATAAGAACCACATGGTTATCTCAATAGACGCAGAAAAAGCATTCGACAAGATCCAACACCCCTTTATGATGAAGGTGTTGGAAAAATTAGGAATCCATGGAACATTCCTCAATACAATAAAGGCTGTATATGACAAACCTACAGCCAGCATTATACTCAATGGTGAAAAACTAAAGCCATTTCCTCTTAACTCAGGAACAAGACAAGGATGCCCACTCTCTCCACTTCTCTTCAATCTATTATTAGAATGCCTAGCTACAGCAATAAGACAAGATGCAGACATAAAGGGGATCCAAATAGGGAAAGAAGAAATAAAACTCTCCCTCTTTGCAGATGACATGATCTTGTATTTAAAGAATCCCATAGACTCCACTCCCAAATTACTCAAGCTGATTCAAAACTTTGGCAAAGTAGCAGGTTATAAAATTAACCCCGAAAAATCAATGACTTTTCTGTATGCCAACAATGAGAAAAGTGTGGCTGAAATTAGGAAAGCAACTCCATTTGTAATAGCCCCACAAAAATTAAAATACCTAGGAATTAACTTAACCAAAGAAGTGGAGGACCTCTATGATGAAAACTTTAAAATCTTGAAAAAGGAAATCAACACAGAACTTAAAAAATGGCAAAACCTCCCATGCTCCTGGATTGGAAAGATGAACATCGTGAAAATGGCAATACTTCCCAAGGCTATCTACAAATTCAACGCAATACCTATCAAAATTCCACCCTCATTCTTCAAGGAAATAGAAGAGGCAATCCAAAAATTCATATGGAACAATAAAAGACCCCGAATAGCAAAAACGCTCCTCATCGGAAAGAACACGGCTGGAGGAATATCAATACCAAATTTCAAACTCTACTATAAAGCCATAGTAATCAAAACACCTTGGTATTGGCATAAGAACAGACCTCAGGACCAATGGATATAGAATTGAAAACCCAGAAATGAACCTACAGACCTGTAGCCATCTAATCTGCGATAAGGGAGCTAAAACAATAGAATGGAAGACAGACAGCCTCTTCAGTAAATGGTGCTGGCAAAACTGGTTAACTACATGTAGAAAACTAAAGCTAGATCCTTATATATCACCCTGCACCAGAATCAACTCCAAATGGATCAAAGACCTTGAACTCAAAGCAGACACTCTGAAAACATTACAGGATGGAATAGGAGAAACCCTGGGTCTCCTTGGCTCAGGCCGAAATTTTCTGAATAGAGACCTGGAAACACAACAAATCAAAGAAAGGTTGGACAAATGGGATTGTATAAGGTTGCAGAGCTTCTGCAGGGCAAATGACATAGCTAGGAAGATCAATAGAAAGCCCACGGACTGGGAGAAGATCTTTACTAGCCATACAACGGACAAGGGTCTCATATCTAAAATATACTTGGAACTCAAAAAATTAAACCACCCAACAACAAATCCTCAAAGAAACAACTGCCCTATAAGTAAGTGGGCGAAAGACTTAAAGAGAAGCTTCTCTGAAGAAGAAAGAAGGATGGCCAATAGACACATGAAGAAATGTTCAACATCCCTAGCCATAAAAGAAATGCAAATCAAAACAACATTGAGATATCACCTCACTCCAGTTAGAACAGCAAAAATCAAGAACTCTAACAACAACAGATGCTGGAGGGGATGTGGACAGAAAGGAACCTTACTTCATTGTTGGTGGGAATGTAAACTTGTTCTACCACTTTGGAAAGCAGTATGGAGTTTCCTCAAAAAACTTCACATAGAACTCCCCTATGACCCAGCAATCCCACTTTTGGGCATTTACCCTAATGTTTACAAACAAGACCACACTAAAGCTACCAGCACAACTATGTTTATTGCAGCATTATTTACCATAGCTAAGATATGGAACCAACCTAGATGCCCCTCAATAGATGAATGGATCAAGAAAATTTGGTATATATACACAATGGAATTCTATGCCTCCATCAGAAAGAATGACATTGCCCCATTTGTTAGGAAATGGAAAGGCTTGGAAAAAATTATATTAAGTGAAGTAAGCCAGGCCCAAAGAAACATAGGTCCCATGGTTTCCCTTATTTGCAATATCTAGTATAGGTATGAGTCAAGCGGAAAATGTCAGAGAATGTGATGTTAGGAAAACGAACCCTCAAATATGTATTTTAATGTTTTTGTTTCTTTCATGCATGTGTTTCTAACGCATTTATAAGATTATTTCTTGGTTGCTTTGTATGTCCCTTCCCCACAGTGTAACCCCTGCTTTCACTATATTTGATGTCAGTATAACATTTGGAGGAGATGGGGACAAACAAGTCGTTTAAGGATTCAGGTGGACCTGTTGCAACAATGAGAAGTACAAAATGTCATGTCAAAACCAGCTTTACAATGTCGGAGGGGGGTGAGGGGGGGTATGATTGGGTGGGGGAGAGGGGGGAGGCTGGGAAGGGAGGTGAAGGGTAAACAAAGGAGGAGGCTGCAATGCTTGGTAAGAAATGTATGCATTATCCTGACCATGTAATTGTAACCCCTCTGTACAGTATGTTCTCAAATAAAATAAAATAAAATTAAAAAAAAAAAGAACTGAAAAAAAGTATTAACAGAAGGCTTTATTCTATCTATTTTATCTATTTATGTTTATAAATTAATGTATATATTAAGTTGAATGATAATTACTATATAATTTTACTGAGATTATTAGTCCCTGAATAATTTAAACATAGTTATCTAAAAGTTAAATTGTAATAATTTTGAAGACATATTTGCCAAACGAGTTCAGTCCTTGTCTAAATTTTCACAAAATTTGAAATTAGTGGAAAAGAATTTAATGTGCTTTCATCTACTAAAAATGGTAAAATAAAACTCAGTCACTTTTCTATTAGGGTGTTTTCAGAGAAGTTTGGATAGAATGTTAAGGAGGATATTTGAAATCGTTAAAAATAAAATCATTTACAAAGAATTTAAAATTCACCAGATGTTAGTGGATTATACCTTTAATCCAAGCAACTCAGGAGACTTAGATCTGAGGATTACAATTTGAAGCCAGCCTAGACAGGAAAGCCTATGAGACATTTTTTGTAGATTATAAGTCTGGAATTCAGGACCTGGGAGCTGTCCCTGAGCTTTTTTGCACAAGGCTAGTGCTCTACCACTTTGAGACTTAGTTCCATTTGTCATTTTCAGGTAGTTAAATGGAGATACAAGTCTAATGGCCTTTCCTCTCCTGGCTGGCTTTGAATCACAATTCTCAGATCTCAGCCTACTGAATAGCTAGGATAACAGGTTTAAGCCATCAGAGCCCAGACCTACGAAACTTACTTATCTACAATTCACTACCAAAAATGTCAGAACTGGAGCTGTGGCAAAAATGGTAGAAAACTATTCCCGAGCAAAAATGCTCATGGACAGTGCCCAGTCCCTGAGTTCAAACCCTAAGACCACACACACACACACACACACACACACACACACACACACATTTACTTAGGAACGGTTCATGGCTCACACTTATAATCCTAGCTTCTCAGGAAGCTGACATTTGAGGGTTGTGGTTCAAAGCCAGCCCTTTTAGGAAAGTTCCAGTGAATCTCTTATCTCTAAGTAACCACTTAACAACACAGAAATGGAGCTATGGCTCAAAGCACTCAAAGCACTAGCCTTGAGCAAAAATGCTCAGGGACAGCATCCAGGCCCTGTGTTCAAACCCCACAACTTCAGGGAGAAAAAAATGCCTGTAAAATGTATTTTTCCAGAATTCCTTTCACGTTATCATTTGTCAATCAATAAATGCATTTTGAGTATTGTATATTTAAAATATGGCTTAGAGTACGCATTTGGTATTTCTGTAGAAGGGGATCCCTTAATAATTAATAATCTCAATAAATAATAATACGGGATCCCTTACCTCACAGACCAAAGAGTGTATGAGAAACAGAAGAAAAGACTAATGCTGAGGAGTGCCACAAGCTATGGAAATGTATAAAAACACCCCAACACAGCTACTGTGCCTTTGAATATCTGTCTTTGGTCTCTGTGTGAATGCCTACAGTCCTGTATAATTTATCATGTCTCTGTGTATCTGTGCATCTGTCACGTGGATGTGATTGGGTCTTTGAAGAAGCACCATGGAAGATTTTTGTAATACATCATAGCTTCACAATAGAGTCCTGAAGTTTTCCTAGCAAGAAAATAATATAAAAATGAATTACTCTTGATGGGAAAATAAATAATTAAAACTATTTCAGCACCATAATAGTGTATGTTAATTAGCATGTATCAAAATAATAAGTAATCTGCACTTGATACTTGAGATCAGACTAAAATACAAGCCTTTTAAAAGTTAAAATTAGAATCTATGTCCCTAAAGATGTACAGCAAATACTTTTTGACAAAAACTACTGGTGGACCCATTGAAACAATGAGATATAAAAGTCGTTATGTCAAAAAGTGAACTTTACAACTTTGGTGGAGGGGAGGATCGGGTGGGGGGAGGGAGGAGTATGGGAAGCGATGGGAAGGGGAAACAGAGGAGACAACAATGCTTGATAAGAAATGTACTCATTATCTTGCCCATGAAATTGTAGCTCCTCTGTACAGTATTCTCACAATAAAAAATAAATAAATAAATAAAAAACATATTCATGCCCTGTCTACCATTATCTTTCACAAACAGTAAGATCTGTGCAGAGGTAACATTCTTACTGATCAATATACACATAACTTTGAGAACTGAAGTTGCGGCTCAAGTGGTAAAGTGCTAGTCTTAGCAAACTTAAGAACTTGAGATCAAACCAAAAAGGCACTAAGTTTTGAATCAAATTATTTTTCTTAGGTACTTTCACAGATTTAAGAAATTCATTGGGTGTGGTTTGCACGATTATTTTTCCTAATTTTTGTTTCCAAATGAATACCTAGTTAGGTAACTCTAGCACTTTAACAAATAAATTCCAAAATTTGAAAGCTTAGTAGTTTATGAAATATTATATACTCATCCGTTGTATGTGTTCCTGGCTGGAGTGCAGCCTTTTACAAAAATAATTCAAGTACTCAAGCTGTTCTATCAGGTTGGTCACCCGTCTTCTCTGGTAAAGAAGAAACATTTTCTTCACAGGTTTGCCTAAAAGTGAATCACAACACCACCTTTTCCCTTTCCATTGTCTTTGACTTTGCTTAGGCCTGACCTAAGGCACTTACCATCTTACCAGGTTTTGTGTTCAGACTCAGGGCTTGAACTAAGGGCTTAGAAGTTGTCTCTGAGCTGTTTTGCTCAAGGATAGTGCTCTATCACTTGAGCCAAAGCTCCACTTCTGCTTTTTGGTGATTAATTAGAGATAAGAGTCTCAAGGACTTTCCTGCGTGGGTTGACCTTGAACCAGATCCCAGCCTTCTAAGTAGCTAGGTGTGAGCTACCTGCACCCAGCTCATATTCTAAGTTTTTTGGGTGAAGAAATGTATAAAAAGTTCCTTTAATGAACAAACTTTTCTTACTTTAGCAAGTCAATAAATTTGGAAAATAAAATGCCTATAGTGAGAAAAAATTAAATAACTTACATAAAATATACATTGCAACCCTATTATATGTTAAGAATTAAATAAATTGGCTGGAGATTATAATAAATATAAAATTGAAATCATACTTTTTGTTTGTTCATAGGAAAGTGAGCAATGTTTGGGGTTGTAGAGGAGGAGGGTATATATATTTTCCACGGTTTGTCCTTACAAACTGTTGAAAGGCAAATATTTGCATCTTGTTGGCTTCTGATTCTAAACTTCACAAATTTTACATAAACTTCAGCTCTTAAACATAGACAATAGTTTGAAATCAAATTTTATAAATCTTGCAAGTGAAGTTTGTATTTTTGGCTAGGTTATCATTGAATGGCTAGCTCCTTATTTGTATTCCTATTGACTGGCTGGCTCTTTCTTGGACCATGTTCAAATTTTGGACATGGGGAACAGCTTGAGAGGGGGATTCTTATATCTGCATCTTATCTGTCCTATTTCATGCACTTGATCATCACTACATTTCATCTGGGCTTCAGTATTTCTCTGTCAGCACATTTCCTCTGATGAGACCTCCTCCAGAGCATTTAGGGCTCTGCTTGTTTTCAGGACACTTTCTACAAAACAAACAGCTTTCCTGTCAGACAGAATGGCGTCTATTACCAAATGGATAGGTTAGGTTAATTTGATTGGGCACTTTATTGGTCTCACATTTCTTCTTTGCTTCAATTCCTTGTTTTAGCTGGACCATTACAATAGCCACTGAACAGGTCCCTATCTCCTTGTTATCATCTATCCTTAGCTTAAAGTCTTTTTATTTTTTTTTGCCTGAAGATTGAAATCTTAATCTTAACCACTTACCTACATTTCCTGGATCTTCATAGTAAGATACCTTAAAATCTTTTCAGATATATGCTTTTCTTGATTCTAACATCAGTCATCTAGCTGACTTAATACAAATATAAATTCAATTAAATTTGTTAGGTATATGAATTGAAAGCATCTTGTGTAGTTTCTGAAAGATTCATTAATGCACTCTACCTTCTACTAGATGTATGTGTGCCTGTGTGTGTGTGTGTGTGTGTGTGTGTGTATGTGTGTGTGTGTGTGTGTGTGTGTGTGTGTGTGTGTGTTCTGGGCTTTGAAATCAGTGCCACAGAAATGTCCCATTGGTTTTTGCTTAAGGCTGTGCTTTACCACTTATACCAGAGCTCCACTTCAGCTTTTTGTTGGTTAATTGGAGATAAGCATCTCATAGACTTGTCTGCCTGGACTGGCTTCAATCTGTGAGTCTTAGATCTCAACCTCCTGAGTAGCTAGAATTACAGGTTTAAGCCACCAGCAACATCTGGCTTCCAATTTTATTGTCACAGTTATTATTTTCTCTTATTAATTGTAATGCTTGCTCAAATCTTAGCCTTCATTAAAACTTCCCAGATTATCTCTCTTCCTCATGTACCACAGCACAGTATTGAAATTTCTCTTATAAGTGATATTTCTATGTGCCATATATTTATTCTTTTCACTGTTTATTTTCATTCTGACAAAATTGAAATGAGATTTTTTTTTTACTTTAACAGACCTTATAGTTTCTACGATATTTTTTATAGGTAGGAAGATCTCCATACATTGCAAATATACTTTACGAAGTATAACCACACAATTTTGTTGTTTCAAAGAGAAACACTGTGAAGGTAAGAGAGGATTTTCCTGATAATTGTAAGGGAAAACAATGAAGTATATGGCTGAGAGGAAGCAAACTCCTCAAAAATAGAGCTCAATATTGCAAAGATTACCCTAATTGAATTAGCTGATTTGGTTTTGCTATAACAGAAGCAGCCCTTTTAGTGAAAAGGTTATGTTAGAGAATTTTTTAGTATATAGAGAGAGTAGAGATCTACAGGGTAGGTGGCACAGTTTGAGATAGTTAGAATTAGCCTCAGTTGACCAGAGCATCAAAGATTTGAAGTAAGCTCCCTTCTCCTGAGTGCTTGGGATGGAGAATCCGAGCAGATGTTGAAGACGTTGCCTGCTGTGATATACAGGAGTGTGATGGGGAATGTCCCAAGCCACAGGCCTGTGCCACTACTGGAGTGTAAACCCTTGCCTTGCTTCACTCCTTCCTTATTCAAGAAATTCTCAAGTTGGGGCTTTCATGGTCTGCACATCTTTGTGGTTCCTTTCCCTCTCTCATCTTTTAATGTTAGGTAGCTATTTTCAGAATGGTTTATTCCTCCTTCCACACCTCTTAAGCACCCATGTTCTCAACTATGAAAATGTTATCCAGTAGGTGAAGGAAGGACACTTTTAAAGATGATGTCGTATTGTCTACTGGATGTGGTCCTGTGGCAGGCAGGCAAGGAGGTTGAGTAAACCAGAGTCTGCACAGGGTGCATGCACACTGCAGAGGATCCATGAGAAGAAGACATTTCATCCTGACCCAGTCCTAGTTTAGGCTCTCCTCTACTCTCACCACTTGAGCAGCCAGCCATTTAAAAATTTAATACTAGCACAGAATGACCATATCACCCATGCTCCATAACAAACATGTCATGTGGAAGAAATCCAGAATTTACAGCCAAGAGATGGAGAGGTGAGGAATGATTCCTGCTTAACACTAGTACTATAACTCTTATATCAACCCTCTATCTAAAGTAATCAAAGACAGTAAAAGAGCTTGGGTTGTAGTTCAGGGGCCGAGCACTGACTTATCTTGTCTGAGACCTCGAACTTGATTTCAGCACTGAATAACAGAGTCCAGACAGTGACAATCACTGAATAAGGATTCTATGAAGGCAAATGTGAAATCACATGGGAAAGTTTAATCACTTGTAATGTCTTGCCTTTTATTATGAAGACAGACTCTTTATTTCCTATATGTTATCCTCTAACATCATGGAGATTTGACTGTTTCATTAAACATCATTCTGCATGTAATTAATTGTTTTTTTTATCATGATTCTAGTTTTTGGTGGCCATATCACCTCATGAAAAGTATTATTACTTTAAGAAAAACAAGTAAAAGGATTTTGCTTTTTAAATTAAGAAAATTATCTAAACATGACATAACTTTTGACAGCAGGAACACTTGTGAGGCAATCTGTATAATTTGGAATGCAGGAACATTCAACTATGTATGATTTAATTGATTATGGAAGAACTTCATTTTTGGAATGCTATGTTACATTAATGTATTTAATTTCATAAATAAGATGAGGGGAAAATACCAGACTTCTGATCCAGCTCAACAACTTCTGATATTTATGACTGCTGGAAAGTCACATAATGTCTTTGGGTTTAATTTTATTTGCGAATCACTCAGAATAAATATTATTTAAAGATTTAAGATTCATTCTAGTTTTAAAATCTAGATTATTTTAAATTATTATAATTGTTCTGTATGCTGATTCTAGGTCTTTAACTCAAGGCCTAGGCACTGGCCCCTACAACTTGGGCCTTAGCTCCACTTCTTGCTTTTTAGTGGTTAACTGCAGATCAGAGTCTCACAGACTTTTCTGTCTGGGCTTGCTTTGTAATGTATTCATAAAAGCTCAGCCTCTTGAGTAGTTAGGATTACAGGTGGGAGCGACTAATACCCAGCAATTACTTTAAAAGTGTGTTTCCTAGGGTTTTTTTTCTTTTATTAAGTTACTAAATACTTGGCTGTGATTAACTTCCCCAGCACCATGAAAATAACACCCCAGGGGCTGGGAAGGTGGCTCAGTGGTAGAGCGCTTGCCTTGCATGCTCGAGGCCCTGGGTTCGATTCCTCAGCACCTCATTAGCAAAAAGAAAAATGCTGGAAGTGGCGCTGTGTCTCTAGTGGTAGAGTGCTAGCCTTGAGTTGAAGAGCTGAGGGACAGTGCCTAGGCCCAGAGTTCAGGCCCCACGACCGGACCCCCAAAAAAAAAAAAGAAAATAACACCCCAAATAATGATATTCATAGAATAAAGTTGTCAAGATGAAAAGAGCAACTTATCAAACAAAGTATTAAAATGTAATTTACTTTGGAATAACCTGCCTAAGCATGGCTCTCAAATTCTACTAAAAACAACATTCTTGAGATTGTTTGCTTAGTGTGCAAATTATCATCATCATTAAAAGATCAGTGACCATGTGGAGCCTCCATGATTAATGAATTTTATGGCCAAAGGGAGAGATCATAGTTAATTGGCCTAGTGGACCTCTTTATTTCTGCCTCTTTTGGGGAAGAGCTGGATGCAGAGGTGCTTCCTTGAGGGACAGGCAGGAGTCCTCCTGTTGTGGAGGCCACACTCTTCATCTGAACCCCATGATCTCATCCACCTCCTCTCTTCTTGTTGAAACTGAGGGAAGGACATTCTTTGAAAGACAAGGAGATTATGGTCCCAAGAGAAGGTTAGATCATTATACTTGGTTGCTGATGGAAAGCAAAATAGGAAAACATGAAAATAAAATACTTTGCAAAAAGGAAGACAAAAGTAATAAGGGATAGCTAATTGCCCTGGCTAGGTAGTTAGGGACATAAAAAGGCAGCTGGAATGAATGGCAACACGACAAGAACTATGATACTGTGCAGAATGTCCCTCCTGTTCCATCAGTAACTGGGCTCAGATGACTTAGCGCACTCCCCTGACATGTGCTGGAGTGAAGCACCTGTCTCCCCATCCATGGTCATGGAAGGACCCATTCCCACTCATGATCCCAGTGGAGGACCCAATAAAAGAAAATCCCAGCTCATAGGAGTCTCTTCTCGGTTTTTCTTATGTTCTATCTGCTTCAAGCACTTTTCTGCCCTTTAATCTTTATTTTTTGTACCAGTACTGGGGTTTGAACTTAGTTCCTGAACACTGCCCTTTAGTGTTTTTGTTCAAGAATAATGCTTTGCCGTGCAATACACAACTCCATTTGTGACTCTTTGGTGGTTAACTGTAGATACCAATCTCATGGACTTTCCTACCTATGCTGGCTTTGAGTCATGATCCTCAGATCTCAGCCTCCTGAAGAGCTAGGTTACAAGGATGTAATCAGCAGAGAAGAATTCAGACCTACATGATATTAGAAATGCAAATTGCTTACTGGAAAACTCCACACGCTTTCTTTTTACACATAACTTCTTTGCTTTTTCTTGTTCCTAAAGTAGTAGAAAAGACCATCTTTTGGTTTCCTACCACTTGATTTCACAAACATGAAAACTGACATCTTATCAGGGATTCAGTTTCTTTGTATAAAAAACATTTCTACTTGTAAAGATTCTTCAAGTGAGGAACTCCACAATTTCCTTAATTTTAATGAAAAGGAATATAAAAAGGTTATTGGTGAAGTCTCAAGATTAAAGTAGTGGTGGATCAAATTAAGTGTAGAGAATTTGAAAAGGTAAAGCAGAGATAGTTAAGAAGTCTAATCTTATTCAAGTGATCTTTGATCAGGTCAGCAAAACCTTAGAGGAATTAAGACTGTCTAACCTGTTCATGCCTTTCTGGTCACTATTTTCCTTTCCTGTACTCTTAGATTTTCCTCCTCTATGTTAGTGCTATTTTTGTTTTCTTCTGCTGCTTTTGGTTTGCTTAACTATTGAGAAAATTCTTTTCCAGGACCTCTTCTGTGTTTCCCTTTCTGTTAATTCTTTCCCTTCTTAAAAAGTTGTCCTGAATTCTCTTGGGATATTACTTTCTTGTTTATTTCCCTACTTTCTTAACTAAGTCCCTAAGAGAAGATTTAGTGTCCTTTATTCCTTGTCCTCTATTACCTCTTCATCAGGTTCTATCTGCGGTCTGGCTCCTCAGAAGCAGACTCTGGGACATGGATTCAAATGCAAATAGCTTAAATGGAAAATGATCCTGGGTCATACAACAGGAGTGGCACAACAGTGAGATATGAAGAAGGCAGCCATTGAGGGTATGCGGTCAGGGCTGATGCTGATGATTTTCAACTATTTGTCTCCAGCTTGTATCTCAGCTTCAGAGTCCAAATTTACAAAACTTCTGAAACCCAACTGCTACAAACATTGGCATAAGGAAAATATCCAAGTCCTAGCACTCCTAATCCCTGACTATGTTGACATTGAATAAATTACTTCTCCAAGTTCCAGGCAATGCTCACGCAAGAACAGGAACAATAACAATGCCATCAACATAAATGTTTTAATTATGAAATGAGGTTGTTTATGTTAAGCAGTAAGAGGAGTGCCTATTACACTGAAAGCAGTAAATACTCACTCAGGATCTGTCAACGTTGATGACACAAACCAATTTCTTTTCTTACTTTTTAAAAATTAGAAACTCACCATTTATTAATCCCAAATGAAATTATGTCTCTGGTCACCATCTTTGAGATTTGCATATGCCATTAAGAGAGAGGTTTATGAGGAAACTTTAAAGTTGGTAAAATGATGGCACTGACATCACCCAAATCTACAGGTCTATACTAATATCTCACCACAAACTAATTTCCTCTTACACATTCCATGTCTTTGTTAATAGCAATTCCATCTATCACTTGCATCAGAAAGTTTAAAATGCTCCCAGAATCGTTCTCACTTTCAACATGAGGCACCACATCCTACCAACTCCGACTCCCACATACTTCTTAAAATTGTCATTTCCTCTACATCCTTCTTTTTCTGCCTAATGCCAGCCCTCAGAATGCCTTGCTTAGATTAGAATGCTTTGGAGGGTTATAGTATCTGATACAAAATAATCACTAAATAAATGTTTGAATGAATAAATATCATCAAATCATTTCTAATACAGCAAATGATACCATACTACTCTAGCTGCTTGGAGTTGCCCTAGATTTCACATTTTAACCTCTACCCTTTAACTTCTACCTTCAAATATACCTTGATTCCGAGTGGCTTTTAACACCACTCCTCATCTGTCCACCTAGACTTTGTTCCTCTTGACTTTTAAGGTGCCAAAGCATTTATTAGTCTCACTATTGAAAGGCCACCAATGAAAGATCTTCACATCTGCCTCAGAGGACCACGTGGAGGCAAGCAGGCACAGCAGAAAGGTTATTACAAAGTTTATTAGATGAGCCATATTTCCTCCAAGAGGGAACACATGGCACCTGTCCAAATGCAGGTAGCAGGAGGTTCTGGGGCAGGAAGTGAGGTAGGTGGGAGATCAGGTGGGTCCTGGAAGAGAGAGAGAGGGAGGGGCCAGCTGTATGGCGGGAACTCCAGGGCTGGGAGGAGCTCAGGTCTGGGTGGAGCTGAGGACAAAAGGTGAGCAACATGCTTACAACTAGGCCTTTCTATGTTATCTTTCTGTGCTCTCTATTGACTTGTCTAACCTTATTGTTTCACCTGTCCATTCCCTCACCTTGTTTTGGTCATATTCACCTCTGTGACATACTACCAACAAACAAAACCCTCAGTCTTTGCAATTGTAGTTTTCCTGCTTGGACCACTCTTTCTCTGGGTCTTCACCAAGCTGTGAATTTACAGTAGTTTATCTTATTTTTTATGGGTCTTTGGATTAGAACTCATGGCCTGGGAGCATTTGTACTCCAAACTACCTTGCTACCACTTGAGCTACAGTGCCACTTCCAGTTTTTTGGTGTTCAATTGGAGATAGGAGTTCCATGGACTTTCTTGCCTAGGTTGGCTTCAAACCATGATCCTCAGATCTCAGCCTTTTGAATAGCTAGGATTACAGGCATTAGCCACAAGTGGCCAGCCATAGTTCAAAGTTTTAATTTCCCACAATTACCTCCTTCTCTGTATTTTTACATCTTACTGCCTTTCTCCATCTTAGAATGTAAGCTTCTTAACATAGAATTTATGGCTTCTCTTGATTGTCATCTAGATCTTAAGACCAAAGTTAACATATAGCAGCACCTCAATAAATATTTGTTAATAAATATTTATTGATTACTGTTTAAAATGAGCACTCAATGAGATGTACGAGACGTTATAAAAAAATGTACTTTACAATTTTGGGGGGAATGGGAGGGCAGGAATTTTAAGGGGCAACAAAGGAGGAGGCAACAATGCTTGACAAGAATATACTCTCATTACCTTGCTCATGTAATATCAATATCAATAGGAAAACATCAATTGTCTTTTATAGGTCAGAATAGGAAATGAACCTGGAGAATTAGAAAACTGATTAATATGATAGTTCCACCTTGCTCCTTTTTTGAAAATTGCTTTATTGGATTTGAGGTCAAGATGGCAGAGGAGAAGCTGGAGGCTAAAGAAGCTCTCACATAGAAAGCAGTTTTAGAGTTCCAGTGAACAGTCCTAAACCAGAGAATCACACCAAGTGTGCCATCACAGGACAGAGAGTTAGGCCAGAGAGGGAAAATCCAGGCAAGGAGACAGATCTGAGCTCTTGCCAGAAGCCGCTGCCACCCAGAGGCAGCAGTGGCAGTGGTGGCCGAACCCGCCATACCTGAATCACACAGAGTCCCGGACGAAGGAGCCAGATACAGAGGGCGAGCAGATTCCACTCTATACAAGCAAGAACCGACAAGGAGTAGACATCTTCATCCTGCAATTCACAGACCAGAGACGACCCAGGAACCAAGACTCTGCGGGAGTAGAAGCCAGACGTCCTCACTCTTTCTCAGGGAGCAGAGGAGAGAAGGCCACCCCTCCACCCCCAGTACCGGAGATCTCCATCTTGGATACTGACAAAGCTCAGCGGAGCTGCTAGCTCCAACTCAGGCCTTGGAAGTAAACTAGAGTCATTTAGCAGGTCTCAAGAACCTAAACTGACCTGCCAGACTCAGCTCCACCCAGGAAAATCTCAACCAGCTCCGGCACCAGCCCTAGGACTGGCTTTCCTCATTGGGTAATCAGAGCCAGAGGCTGCCCCTCCCTTTAGCAGCCTTGACAATCAATTGAAATTCAGTAAACAGAAACCCTGA
This sequence comes from Dipodomys spectabilis, assembly GCF_019054845.1. Classification (NCBI taxonomy): domain Eukaryota; kingdom Metazoa; phylum Chordata; class Mammalia; order Rodentia; family Heteromyidae; genus Dipodomys; species Dipodomys spectabilis. The sequence continues at coordinate 1,624,583 of NW_024871068.1, forward strand.
GAATGGCTCCAGGCTTGACTCTGTGAGTTTCTCACAAACTAGCCCCTGGGAAAAGCTACTGTTTGCTGAAAGGCTTCAATTCTACCCAGAACCTAACCTCATCACAGCATCTCCAAACTTGAGGAAAAAGCCATCTCCCTCTATTATGTTACTCAAAACAGATCTCCCTCCCATTGAACTAACCTGGGAGGAGGATAGCAAAATCCTGGGTAAAGCAGAGCATGTTTTCTGCCTGTTCGAACAAACTGACTTAAGAAACCAACCAAGCCACAGGACCATAAGCAGACCAGAGACTCCAACAAGAGGCTGTTGACGGCCACAAGGGAGATACAGGACTTTTCCGAACGCTCCCTTAAAAATCAAAGAATTTTTCTTCTTCTTTTTTTTTGTACCTTTTATAAAAAATTTTTTTTCTTTTCTAAAACTTTTTTTAATTTTAAATTTTTACCATTTTTGAAAAAAAATATTTTCTAGCAACTTTTTTTTTTCTTCTTATAATTGTTATTTTAGGGGTACGTATGTGTGTGCGTTTTTCTTTCCTTTTTTTTCTTTCTTTTTTTTAAAAAAATTCTTTTGGTTTTTTGTTAAGCTCTACTTAACTTCTGATCTTTTTTTCTTTCTTTCTTACCCTTTTCACCTTTTCTTCTCTTGCATTCTTCTTTATGTGACTTAATTTTTGTTCCGCACATCCTCAGATAAACACATAGTTGACTATTAGACCCTATCCACCAGGGTGTATACACTTAATCCATAAATTTATTACTCAATTCAAATCCTCTGAGACTAAAATTTCTTAATAGCAGTACTACCTCCTTATACTGATATAATATTTTAAGTATTTTTATTTTTAAATTTTTCAAATCTCTTTATATCCCCCTCCCTTCTCTCATTATATTCACATTCTTCTCTGCATAGTTTGTTTTCTTTTCTGCATAATATTTTTAATTTTTACCTTTCTATTTTTTCTGGTCTCTATTTTTTTCCCTTTCTCTTTCTTCTTCTTTTCTCTCTCTCTGTTTTCATCCTATCCAACCTATTTCCTGCTTTGAGATTAGGACTTAGTTAATTCTCCCTGTGCCTTCCGACAGCATTCTCTTCCTATTTTTTACCCACATCTCTCCCTAACCCTAATAATTTCTGGTTTTCCAAATTCTTCTTTGAGGTTCGGAGCCCATTAATATATAGTTGTTTGATGTTGAATAGATGTATCTGTTGAACTAGACTGTATCTGCAGATTATTGATTGTGCAAATTCAGATTTTGGTTGATGCTTGCCTTAAGTTAGTGTTCTAGCACAAAACTGGTGTTATTTTCATCCCAAATGGGCAGAGTAAGCCGTGAAAACACAAGAAAAATGGCAACTCCGGGTATCACAATTCCCACTCATGATTATCAGGGGACAGAACACATAATGAATAATCCAGAGAAGAGTTCCCAAATAGCTCTACAAACACTGTTGGAAAACATGATAAATAAAAAGATTGAAAACATACAAAGGACTCTGTATGATCGTGATAGGGAGAGAGATGAGGCAAACAAAAGGTCAATGCAGGAAAAGATTGAAAACCTACATAGGACTCTGTATGAGCATGAGAGGGAGAGAGAAGGGGAAATCCACAGGTTTATACAGGAATATCATGAGTGTGAGGAAACTACTCAAAAACTGATACAGGACTTGTGTGAGCAGCTTGAGAATACTCAAAGAGAAAGGCAGGAATACATGAACATGCTGAAAACACTCAAAGAAAACTACAGGAGTGGCGTAAATGGGAGGAAGCTAAGCAAAGAGAAATACAGGAATTGAGAGAGCAGGATGAGAATGCACAAATATCACTAAAGGCATTCATGGGATCCATTAACAAAGAGCTGAAGGAAGTCAGGGAGACCACAAAGGGAATGCTGAATGGAACCCAACAGAAGGAATGGGAGTCCAAGGAAAACATAACCAATCAACTAAGTGATTTGAGAATAAGCACTGAGCACCAAATTAAGGAAGTAAAGAAGTTCATACAAGATCTAAAACAAAGCTTCAACAAATTATTTGAAGCCATCAAAGCTGACAAATTAGAAGGAAAAGAACAAAAAACAAAGTAGAGAGTCTTGACAGCAGGTTAATCCATGCAGAAGAACGAATCTCGGGAATTGAAGACACTCTCGATATTATAGAGAAAGAACATACAACCATCCAAGACTAGTCCAATTAATATGATAGATCTATCCAAAACTTGGAAGTCTCAGAAGGCCTAATCTACGGATAATCGTGTAGAGGAGGACTTAGAAACAGAAGTTAATGGGCTAGACAATTTGTTTAACAGCATCCTATCAGAAAACGTCCCAAATATGCAAAAAGATAGGCCTATTCACATACAAGAAGCTTTTAGAACTCCAGATAGACCAGACCCGAACAGGACATCCCACCATCACATTAAAATCCACACAGAGACAACTAAGACCAAGGAAAAGATCCTTAAAGCTGTCAAGGAGAAAAGATTAATCACCTATAAAGGGAAAACAATTAGAATCACCTCAGATTTCTCAGCAGAGACAATCAAACAAGAAGAGCCTGGAATGATGTATGCCATGCCTTAAAAACAAACAACTATCAACCAAGAATACTGTAACCAGCTAAACTCTCCTTCATAACTGGAGGTCAAATAAAAACCTTCCATAGCAAAGAAAAATTGAAAAAGTACATCTCCACCAAACCAGCCCTACAAAAGATACTTAAAGATGTCCTACACATAGAAAACCAAGAAGACCACAATAAAGGCCAAGAAACTGCACTCAAACTGTGAATCCAAGAACCATAGGAAGAACCCAGTTATCACAGCCACCAAGAAGGTGTATAACATGGCAGGAACTCACAAATACCTCTCAGCCCCATCTGTTAACATTAACGGACTTAACTCTCCAATTAAGTGACATAGACTGTCTAGTTGGATTAAAAAAAAATCCTTCTATCTGCTGCTTTCAGGAGTCACATCTTGCCGTAAAACAAACACATTTTCAAGGTGAAAGGCTGGAACAAAATCTACGAAGCAAACGACCCCCATAAACAGGCGGGAGTTGCAATCTTAATATCACATAAAATTGACTTCAAATTAAAATTTGTGAGAAGAGATAAAGAAGGTCTCTACATACTAATTAAGGGCTCTCTCCTTCAGGAGGATATTACAATTCTAAATATCCATTCGGCAAACAACGGAGCACACAAATTTATCCAAGAAACACTACTTTCCCTCAAATCCCTCACACATCCAAAGACATGAATTGTTGGGGATTTTAACACAACACTCTCCCCACCTGATAAATCAACACGGCAAAAACTCAACAGAGAAACCGCAGATCTAAACAGCTGCATAGATCAACTAGATTTAACAAACATCTACCAAACATTTGACCCAATAGCATCAGAATACACGTACTTCTCAGCAGCACATGGAACATTTTCTAAAATAGACCACATTTCAGGCCACAAAGCAAGCTTTTCCAAATACAGAAACATTGAAGTTATACCTTGCATTCCCTCTGACCCCAAGGGAATAAAATTAGATCTCAACACCAAAAGCCACCAAGGAAATTCCGGTAACATATGGAGGCTGAACAACACACTGCTGAATCACGAATGGGTCATGGAAGAGATTAGAAAGGAAATTCAAATGTTCATGCTATTCAACAAAAATGAACACACAAATTACTAGCTCCTCTGGGACACAGCAAAGGCAGTACTCAGAGGCAAGTTTATAGCTCTGAGCTCCTACATCAACAAATTGGAGAGATTTGAAACCAACAATTTAATGACACATCTAAACCTCCTTGAAAAAGAGCAGCAAAATAAACCCCAATCCAGTAGACGGAAAGAAATAATTACAATTAAATCAGAATTAAATGAATTACATTCCAAAAAACTATAGAAAGAATCAACAAAACAAAGAGTTGGTTCTTCGAAAAACTTAACAAAATTGACAGACCCTTAGCAAATCTCATCAGAAAAAGAAGAGAACACACACAAATAAATAAACTCAGATATGAGAAGGGAAACATCACCACGGAAACAACCAAGATTCAGAACATTATAAGGGAATACTTCTCAAAACTTTATGCTAATAAGTTTGAGAACTTGGCAGAATTGGACCTTTTTCTAGCAAATATTGACATGCCAAAACTAAACTAAGATGAGTTAAACCATCTTAACAGGCCCATATCAAGCATTGAAATAGAAACAGCAATAAGAGTCCTTCCATCTAAGAAAAGTCCAGGACCAGATTGTTTTACAGCGGAATTCTACAGGGCCTTCAAAGCAGAGCTCACGCCAATACTCCTCCAACTCTTCAATGAAATCACAAGAGAAAGATCACTACCGAAAACATTCTATGAAGCCATCATAACCCTCATCCCAAAACCAGGCAGAGACTCATCAAAGAAAGAGAACTATAGACCTATTTCTTTGATGGACGTTGATGCAAAACTTCTCCACGAAATTTGGCCAATCGACTTCAACAATTCATCCAAAAAATCATACACCATGATCAAACAGGGGTGATCATAGGGGATGCAAAGCTGGTTCAATATACGCAAATCAATGAATATTATTCATCACATCAAGAGGAGCAAGGATAAGAACCACATGGTTATCTCAATAGATGCACAAAAAGCATTCAACAAGATCCAACACCCCTTTATGATGAATGTTTTGGAAAAATTAGGAATCCATAGAACATTCCTCAATACAATAAAGTCTGTATATTAAAAACGTACAGCCGGCATTATACTTAATGGTGATAAACTAAAGCCATTTCCTCTTAACTCAGGAAAAAGACAAGGATGTCCACTCTCTCCACTTCTCTTCAATCTAGTATTAGGATGCCTAGCTACAGCAATAAGACAAGATGCAAATAAAAAGGAGATCCAAATAGGGAAAGAAGAAATAAAATTCTCCCTCTTTGCAGATGGCATGATCTTGTATTTAAAGGACCCCATAGACTTTACTCCCAAATTTCTCAAGCTGATTCAAAACTTTGGCAAATTAGCAGGGTATAAAATTAACCCCCAAAATCAATGGCTTTTCTGTATGCCAACAATGAGAAAAGTGTGGCTGAAATTAGGAGAGCAACTCCATTTGTAATAGCCCCACAAAAAATAAAATACCTACGAATTAGCTTAACCAAAGAATTGAAGGACTTCTATGATGAAAACTATTAAAACTTGAAAAAGGAAAACAAACAGAACTTAGAAAATGGCAAAACCTCCCATGCTCCTGGATTGGAAAGATTAACATCGTGAAAATGGCAATACTTCCCAAGGCTATCTACAAATTCAATGTGATACCTATCAAAATTCCAACCTCATTCTTCAAGGAAAAAGAAGAGGCAATCCAAACTTCATATGGAACAATAAAAGACCCCGAAGAGCAAAAACACTCCTTAACGGAAAGAACTCTGCGGGAGGAATATCAATACCAAATTTCAAACTCTACTATAAAGCCATAGTAATCAAAACAGCTTGGTACCGGCACAAGAACAGACCTCAGGACCAATGGAATAAATTGAAAACCCAGAAATGAACCTACTGACCTATAGCCATCTAATCTTTGATAAGGGAGCTAAAAATATAGAATGGAAGAAAGACAGCCTCTTCAGTAAATGATGCTGGAAAAATTGGTTAACTACATGTAGAAAACTAAAGCTAGACCCTTATATGTCACCCTGCACCACAATCAACTCCAAATGGATCAAAGACCTCAGAGTCAAAGCAGACACTCTGAAAACATTACATGCTGGAATAGGAGAAACCCTAGGTCTCCTTGGCGCAGGTCGAAATATTCTTAATAGAGACCCGGAACCACAACAAATCAAAGAATGGTTGGACAAGTGGGAATAATTTCCAGAGCATCTTTCAGCCCCTAAACCAGAATCATCTGTCAATTACACCCCCACCCCTTTCATCTAATTTCAACTCAGTCATCAAAGTAGTTAAACTGGGAATGCTCTATTTCATGAAGGTGGTAATGTATTGAGAGATGAAAGAATATTCAATATATATTATGTTAAATGGTTCTTTGTCTACTAAGTGATTTGAATAACAGAAGGTGGTCTTTGAATTCACCATTGTTATTTGATTTTTTTTCCCCTTAAGTTTGCTGCTGGACATTTTATCCCAGCAAACATATAGCAATTTGCTTTACCTTAGGAAATTTTCGTATTTCTTTAACTATCCTGCATTTTATTGGCAATAAAGGAATTTTCTTTTTTTTTTAAACTGAAAACAGAGGAAACTCTTTATTGAATATTTAGCAACCTCCACAAGAAAGAATGTTCTCACCACCAAAAATAGGATCAATGCATGAAGTCATAGATATCCTAAAGATTGTATTCCTACATTCTTCAGAGCTTTTTTTAATCATAAGAGTACACTAAATTTTGTCAAAGGCTTTTTTTTTCTGTAACAACTGAAATGATCATAGGATTTGAGTTTTGATTCTGTTTAGATGGTAAATTACAATTAAAATTACATATGATAAATTACAATTCAAACCATGCTTGCACTCCTGGAATGAAGCCAACTTGATCCAAAAGTGAGAGAATTTTTGTTTTTGTATATTTTTTGTTTGCGTTTTGTTTTTGTTTTTTATTTTTCCAGCACTGGAACTTGAACTCACCTTTTGCTCTCACTCAGCTTTTTCGTTCCTGGATGACCTTCCACCACTGGACTCACACTGCTAGTTCAGCTTGGTTGCTGGTTAATTGGAGGTAAAATCTTACTCTTCTGCCTAGCTTTAAACTATGATCCTTAGATCTCAGCTTCCTGAGTGGCAGAATTATAACTGTGAGCTACTGATACTCAACTGATCTATTAATATGTTGATGAGTTCTGTTTGTAAGTATTTGTTTAGAATATTTGGACCTATCTTCAGTACAGAAAGTGGTCTATAAGTTTATTTCTTCTAGTCACCCTATCTGGCTTTGGAATTAGTATAATATGGGTTCCATAGAATGAGTTTGGTAGTTTTTCTTTTTTCATCTATTTCACCAGTAGGTACAGGAGTACTAATGGTAATTCTTTAGAAGTCTGGTAGATTTTGGCAGTAAATCCATCAGTTCTTGGGCTTTTCTTTGTTAGACTGCTTATTAAGGCTTTAAATTAATCATTTGTTTTAAGTCTATTTAAGTGGTTACTTCCTATTGGCTCAATTTTGGTAGGTCAATGTATCTAGAAATGTACCCATATTTTAGGTTTTCCAATTTGCTTGAATATCGATTTTTCAAAGAATTCCTTCATGATTGTATTAATTTCATTGGTATTTTTGTGTTGTGTATGTTTTTATCACTACTTTTATTTATTTGGATTTTTCTTTCCTTTTAGTCAAATTAGGTAAGGACTTATCTTTTATAGCTTTTCAAACAACTTTTTTTTTAATTGTGAACATACTGTACAGAGGGGTTACAATTACATGGAGAAGATAATGAGTACATTTCTTATCAAGCATTGCAGCCTCCTTCTTTGTTTACCCTTCACATCCCTTTCCAGCCTCACCCCGCCCCTCCACCCAATTCTCCCCACCACGAACAAAGTTGTTAAATTCATTTTAGACATGACAACTTGTACTTCTCATTGTTGCAACGGGTCCATCTGTATCCTTAAACAACTTGTTTTTCCCCTTCCCTTCCACAAATTATACCGACATCAAATATACTGAAAGCAGGGGTGATACTGTGGGGGAGGACATACAAAGCAACAAAGAGATAATCTTATAAATGCGTTAGAAACAAACGCATGAAATAAAAAAAATTGAAATACATATCTAAGGGTTCATTTTCCTAACATCACATTATCTGACCTTTTTTGCTTGACTCATACATATACTAGATATTGCAAATAAGGGAAACCATTTGACCTATGTTTCTTTGGGCTTGGCTTACTTCACTTAATATAATTTTTTCAAAGCCTTTCCATTTCCTAACAAATGGGGCAATGTCATTCTTTCTGATGGAGGCATAGAATTCCATTGTGTATATATACCACAATTTCTTGATTCATTCATCTACTGAGGGACATCTGGGTTGGTTTCAGATCTTAGCTATGGTAAATAATGCTGCAATAAACATAGTTGTGCTGGTAGCTTTAGTGTGGCCTTGTTTGTAAACATTTGGGTAAAGGCCCAAAAGTGGGATTGCTGGGTCATAGGGGAGTTCTATATGAAGTCTTTTCAGGAACCTCCTTACTGCTTTCCAAAGTGGCTGAAAAAGTTTACACTCCCACCAACAATGAAGTAAGGTTCCCATCTGTCAACATCCCCTCCAGCATCTGTTGTTATTAGAGTTCTTGAATTTTGCCATTCTACCTGGGGTGAGGTGGTATCTCAATGTTGTTTTGATTTGCATTTCTTTTATAGCTAGGGAGGTTGAGCATTTCTTCATGTGTCTATTGGCCATCCTTCTTTCTTCTTCAGAGAAGTTTCTCTTCAAGTCTTTAGCCCACTTATTTATTGGGCAGTTGTTTCTTTGAGGATTTGTTGTTGGGGGATTTAATTTATTGAGTTCCAAGTATATTTTAGATATGAGACCCTTGTCCGTTGGATGGCTAGTGAAGATCTTCTCCCAATCCGTGGGCTTTCTATTGATCTTGCTAGCTATCCTTTGCCATGCAGATGCTCTGCAACTTCTTAGTTACTATAATTTATTCCTTCCATCTGGAGTTATTCCTTCTCTTCTGCCACAACTGTTAATTAGCCTCTGCCTTTTTGGTGCCACGACTGAGCAAAACAAATTCCAAATCTTACTTGGATTGCACTTCTCTTGTGATTAGCAATGACCATTCAAATGCATGGAATCTTTGAATTTCCAGTATTAATCTTCACCTGATATCTAAGCACATTCCTGGCATTAATTTCCGTGACCTAATGAACAAAACTTTTTTTTTCAACACAGTATCCTAATATAGGTAAAGTACATGTATTAGAGACTATTGTCAGGTATCAGTATGGAAGGAGCAATTATATGTTCTAAGTATGGGTTCTTTATTGTGCATTCACTAATATTTTTTGTGAGTCCTGGGGCTTAAACTCAGGACTAAGGAATTATTCCTGGGCATATTTTTTCTCAAGACTAACGCTCTACCACTTGAGGCACAGAACCACTTCCAGTGTTTCTTTTTCTGTTTATGTGGTACTGAGGAATTGAACCCAGGGTTTCGTGCATGCTAGGCAATCAGTGTACCATGAAGCCACATTCCCAGAGCCCTAAAAGAATTTCTTAAGATGGCATTACATTTTCATTCTGTAACTATGTATCATAATTTTGGCCAGGTGCTAGAAAATGATGTAGAAAACAATACTAGTCCAAGAAGGCTGGAAATACTATACATCACTAGGGAAGTACAGTGTTAAGACTTGCAGGACTCTTAGGACTCCTAGGGTTCATAGAACACTATCCTTGAGCTGAAGAGCTGACATGCCATGCCCAGGCCCAGAATTCAGGCCCCACAACCGACCCAAAATGGCCATATTTTCATACCATTCCATGGATAAATGTCTAATAGCACATAGTTTTAGAACTCTCCCTCTGATTTGAATATTGCCTATACTTCAATCTACGGTTGATTATTTTTCTGCTCTATCTTCCTTATGGAATTTCTTACATATCTGAAAACAAAATAAAATATTTTGCCTACTACTAAGCTACATGTATCTACTTATATAGGTTGTTCTATATACTATGATTCTGTTATTAAGCATGTGATTTTAGCTCTCAAGTTTTTTCAGCTTTAACATGAGAGGACAGAGCCTGTGACATGTCAACACCTCTAGTAATTATGATTAAAAGGATAACTAAAGCTAAAATGTACAGATGCAAGCACAAACCATCTATAATTCTTGTAGTAACACCTAGAACTAAGTACATAGAGATTCTCAGAAAATTTTTTCCACCAAACAAAGATGTCATCTTTTATATTTGCAGCTAGAGAATGCAAAGTATCCTTCTGTGCTCGTTAATAGTTCTTTCCTAGATCAGACTTGGCAAATTGGTCTTTAATGGCACATAGTTAAGAGTTTCTGGTGACAAATAATGAAGCAAGGTAACCGTGAATGCCTACAGACAATTATCATGGGCTCATGACTTTTTATCTTCCATGGTGCCCTGAAAAGGGACTGTGTAGCTGTAGAATTGAGAACAAATTGAAGAACAAAAAAAGAAACAAAATACAATTCCATCTGTCAAACTGATGATGGATACTGCCCTAACCTGCCGAAAAAAAATGAAGTGCTTATTCTATGCACTACTGATGCCTTTATTTATGCAAATATGACAGATGGAAAGATCATTATGCACTTTTTATTTAAGAAACTCATGCAACTGTACAGTTTGTGCCAAGTGTAATCCGTCACATGAAAGAATCTACAAGTATACCTCTACCTTTTTTTATACCTTACTAGATCCTAATTATATTTCATAAATGGAGAGTCAAATAAGGAAAATAGAAAATATGTATGACTGTAAATTAGAATGTAGAAACAGGGAGCCTTTTTCTGTGCCTGTTCTAAGGCTTGAATTCAGGTCCTGGACTGTGTCCTGAAATTTTTTACTCAAGGTTAGCATTCTAACATTTGAATCACAGGTCCAGTTCTGGGGGGTTTGGTGGTTAATTGGAGATAAGAATCTCACAGTGTTTGCTTCTTCAGACTGGTTACAAACTGCAATCCTTAGATCTCAGCCACCTGAGTAGCTAGGAATTCAAGTCTGAGACACCTAACCCTGCTTAGGCAGCCATTTTCAAATGGCACAGTAATTTTCTAGCAAGCAACCCACAGCAAGAGCACAATGAAGATAATACCACTGTTACAGGATTCCTGATCCCTGATGTCCCAGAGAGGAGGTCTCCAAAAGGGAAGACTCATCTGCCTGCATACTGAGTTCCTTATGTTGTCTCGGAAAAGAATTTGAGGATACAAAATAAAGGCCAAGAACGTTTATTAGTGAAGCAGAGTGAAGCAAAGATAAAAAGATAGTGCGCAACACAGACATGTGTATGGGAATATCTGACCATAAACACTTCATGATGTTAAAGCATTCAGCATACCTGTGCTCAAAGGGAGGTTGAGAGTGATCAAATGTACCAAATCTGAGAACAGAGTTAATCACATAAGGTACACTTTCATCAATTAGGCTGAGAGGCTTCTAGACTGAACTATTTGTTCAATTTTCGTCATTGATGTCTGGTAAGCCCTTAAAAGAAAGGATGAATACCTATCTTAGGGTTCATTTCCCTAACATCAACTTATCTGACCTTTTCTGTTGACTCAGGCATATACCAGATATTGCAAATAAGGGAAACCATGGTACCTATATTTCTTTGGGTCTGGCTTACTTCACTTAATATAATTTTTTCCAAGCCTTTCCATTTCCTAACAAATGGGGCAGTGCCATTCTTTCTGATGGAGGCATAGAATTCCATTGTGTATATATACCACATTTTCTTGATCCATTCATCAATTGAGGGGCATTGGGTGGAGGGGGCAGGGAGAGGATGGGCAGGGATGGGAAGGGGAAAGAAAGGAGGAGGCTACAATGCTTGATAAGAAATGTACTCATTATCTTGCCCATGTAATTGTAACCCCTCTGTACAGTATTTTCACAATTAAAAAAAAAAGATGAATTTTGCCACATAGTCCAAGGTTTACCATAAGATAAATAAAACTTTTAAACACGTTTTTTTTTTTAATTTTTAGAAGTATTTTTATTATGAAAATACCATACAGAGGAGTTACAATTACTTGGGAAAGATAATGAGTACATTTCTTATCAAGCATTGTTGCTTCCTCCTTTGTTTCCCTTAAACCCTTCCCATATTCCTCCCTTCCCCCCCACATCCACATCCCACCTCCCACCCCTGTTCAAAGTTGTAAAGTTCTTATCAAGAAAAGTTATTTTTCTCAAGTGTTTGTTTTTTCCAGGATGTCTCTGTTTTTTAATTGTGAAAATACCATACACAGGGGTTAAAATTATTATGAGCAAGGTAATGAGTATATTTCTTTTTTGGGGGGGAGGGGTCCGGTCATGGGGCCTGAACTCTGGGTCTGGGCTCTCTCCCTCATCTCTTCACCTCAAGGCTAGTGAGCTACCACTTGAGCCACAGTGCCACTTCAAGCTTTTTCTTTTTGCTTATGTGGTGCTGAAGAATCGAACCCAGGACCTCATGCATGCAACGCAAGCGCTCTACCTCTGAGCCACCTTCCCAGCCTGGAAATGAGTATATTTCTAATCAAGCATTGTTTCCTTCTCCTTTGTTTCCCCTTACCATCCATGTCTACCCACACCTACCCACCCCATCCCACCCCCGCGCCAAAGTTGTAAAGTTCGTTTTTTGACATAGTACCTTGTAATCCCATTGTTGCAATGGGTCCACCTGTATCCCTATTTAAAGACAAGACATAAACCATGCTCATTCACTTTACTAATATAATGTGAAACATCTTATAACAGGATGAGTCTCTTTAAGATATTGTTGTTCAATTTTCAGATCACTCTTTATATTGGACAAGCAGGCTAAGTCAGAGGAAGAGATCTACACTTTTCCTTTATTCTTTTTCTTTTAACTAATACTGCAGCTTATAATAGAAGGTAGGCCTTAAAGATAAAGCTTTTGTGCTTGTAATAGAATTACTAATAAAGTGCCTCTGAATTCCATGATGCTTGTTCCCATCCCTCTTTCCCTGATTTATGTCACCTCACCTTGTAGAGGTAGTATTTCAAAGGTGTGAAATATTTTTCTATAGTCGTAATTTCATCAAGATCTCCAGGAAATAAAAAACAGAATAATTGCTGTTTTCCTGAAGCATGCCTATCTTGGCTTATAGGGGCTTATCTGATTCTGATTGTTTTCTCTGTCCCTACTGGTAGTTCCTTGAGGTACAACTGTTTCCTATCATGTACTTTGGTATCTCACTTGCCCTGATACTTTAGAACATTTCCTTTGGTGTTCACACATTGGGGCAGGTCTTCTGCTCATCTCTCCAACACTCTGTTGTCATCTTTTTTCTAGAGAGGAGACGAGTGCCTGGCAGCTCTGCAGATATATAATCTCAGGACAGTTAGTAAGTAGTTGGAAGTGTCTTCTCTTTTTGACTCCATGACTGCCTCTCAGTCCATGCCTTCACCACCATGAAGTTATTTACATGTGCTCAGACATAGTTTCCATACTCTTCTATTCCTCTACCTCTTGATTCATCCTGTTCATTCTTGTCAGATGGATTTTAAAACACAGTTCTTGACATAGTCCTCCTATTTAAGATCTTTAGTGAGTCAACTTCATTTAAAGTTTTAATCTTTCTTTTCTTCTCCCTCTGCTAAACAATATATACCCTCATCTAATCATCAAGAGTCTGTCATTTCCTAGTTTTTCTCTTCTCATCTTTTTTTGTGCATCTGCATTTACCTGCCTTGAGCATCTTCCAAACCATCTAAACTTCTTTGAAACCTACTTCTTTTTCAATTGATAAAATATAGGATTCAAAGAAGTGTGACTACTCCAAACTATTTACCTTCCATTCAGTTATGAAACATGGCCATGTGTAAAGTTATAAAAATAGCAACTTAGACTGCAAATACTAAGTGAATGTCTTTGATAAAGTTGTAAAAGTTTAGATTTTGAGATTCTGAGAGGTAAAATAAGGTAGCATGAAGAACACAAGGATTAGTCTTGGGTATATTTCAACTCTGGGCCTGACTTCTTTATGCCATTGAATATATTACCTAACTCTTGAAACCTTATGCATTGATAAAATTTAGATGGATATTGTAAAACTAGTATCATGAATTAAAAGTTTACATAAATTAAAGCTATTAATATATTTAATTTACTTGACTTTTTCAATGTTAAACATAGTGACTGTTAAATAATTGGCATTTAATAAACCTTAATGCAATCAACTGACTACATTCTCATTTAACTCTAGCCATTGCACCTACAGATATTAGATAATAAATCATCTGGATTTAACTAGGTTAAATGTGCAGAACTTATTACTACAAAATCATTTAAACTTATGTTTTTCATCAATAAACTTGTCTCAGTTATAAACATGTATATTTCAGTTGAGTTTACTTTTACACAGGTTGGATGGTTGAAATGCCTTTTGACAACCAAATGAAGACACCTGCGGAAACGGTGGCCTGAATACAATAAAAACAGGTGTCAACTGAATTTCATCAGAACAGCCTGTTGACACCAAAGAAATTTTTAGAGATAACAAAAACAAAAAGAGAAAGGGCCTTTCATTTTAGGGAGGTTAGTAGAGGAGACAGCATGACTAGGTCTTTATTTTGAACACTTACTTGTAATTCAGGGGATTGGAATAAGCTACAATTTCATATACAAAACAGAGCATCTTTTAAAAAATAAAACTAGCTAGATGAGGTTTCCCAGTAAAAATTCAAGCTTGATTCTTCCCTTCCTTTAATAAAGGGGAGATTATCATTGTTATGACAAAGTAGTCTAAAACTACCATTCCCTCCCTCATGTTGTATGATGTACCAAAATAAATTTATGGGGAACACTGGTTAACTGTGATGCTTGCTCCTTCATTGCCAGATTCCTTTGATGTTTCAAGAGTGGTGATGACCCTTCTAGGTACTCTCCATCAAGTTCTTTGTTTCCAAAGGTGCTTAATGAGATCAACAAAGCAGAAGTATCATATTCAAAAGTTGATGGTAAGAAGAAATTTGTATGAACTGGGAACAGATCCAAGTCATTTTACAAACAAGGTAGATTTACTCATTTCCTCATGCTCACAATCATAGAGAGTGATGACATTTGATATATTTTATCAAATGAAATGACACAAAGTAATAGGATTTCTGTATAAACAAATAGGACCCATTTTGTGCAAAGAAATTAATACCTAATGGAATTTCAAAATTGGTAGATCCTCTACTCCTCTGCATAAAGTTCCACCAAGTCTTCAAGACGCAACAGTGAAGGTCAAAGCAAATATATTGGGATATTATTGGGTACCTGGTAAACAGACATGCCTTAACTCTGACAAAGTGCATACGATGGTCATTAATGTGACCTTTCTGAACAACTACATAGACTATATGTTCCAGTTTGAGCCCATGGGTGGCACAATCATATCTGAGACTGAGAAGCTTGTCATCAATGTAAAACCCCTCCTCATCTTCCACCAACATCAAAGGGGTGACCCTGGAACTATTTGTGTAGTTCTCTGATGTCTTCACGAGGAGGAGGATGGGCTTAAAGAGGGAAGCCAAAAAGATGATCATTTGTGTCCCTTCTCTGGTATTTCAGTGTTTCTGAAGAATGTGAACACTGAGAAATTTAACTTCACCAATGTCATCAACAAATGCCACTAGCTTCAACAAATACTTACACTTCTTGGTTATAGGTCATCATGATAATTTTGAAATCATAGAGTGATTCATCATCATAATCCATACCACCCAGACCATAAATTCCCTTTCAGAAATTGTCACTTGTAGCCTGTCGAGTTGCAACATATCCAATGCTTTTAGCTATAAATCTGACCTGTCATCACATTTGGTAGCTGTTTTCAGATGTCATCAAGAAGTATGGTGATCCACAAGAAAATGTGTTATATATACACAATGTAATTCCATGCCTCCATCAGAAAGAAAAATGACATTGCCCCATTTGTTAGGAAATGGAAAGACTTGGAAAAAAACATATTAAGTGAAGTAAACCAGGCCTAAATAAATATATGTCCCATGGTTTCCCTTATTTGCAATAACTAGTATATGTCTGAGACAAACAAAAACTATCAGATACGTTGATGTTAAGCTAAATGAACCCCAAGATAAGGATTCAAATTTTTTTCTTTATTGCGATTGTTTGCAACATACTTATAAGATGATTCCTTTGTTGCTTTTTATATACCTTCCCCAGGGTATGATCCCTGCTTTCACTGTTTGATGTTGATATAATTGGTAGAGGGGAAAGGGAAAAACAAACTGTTTAAATAGGGTTACAAGTGTACCCATTACTACAATGAGATATACAAGATGTTACGTTGAAAAATAAACTTTACAATGTTGGTGGGGTGGGGTGTGGGGTGAGGGGGTGGTACAGGTTGTGCGGGTGGATGGGTAGAGAGGGGAAGGGATGGTATGGGAAAACAAAGGAGGAGGCAATAATGCTGGATAAGAAATTGTAACCCCTCTGTACGATATTTTCACAATAATAATGATAATAAAAGTATGGTGATCCAAACATCCAGAGCTCCCCTAAAGGAATACTGAAAACCCAATTGTCTATTTTTTTTAACAATGATATCCACTCTCCAACTTGGATCTGAGAACCCATATCACCCTTAATAATTAACCATTTGTCAAGTTCATTTCTTGCTGCAAAATTAATTTAACTGAAAAACCAATATCTACCAGGATAGTAGATATTTTGATTCACATGGCCTCCAATGAGTAACCTTGTGACCCTACCCCACTCAAATAAAAGTGTTCAGATTTGGGGAATTTTCCTTGGAAGGGGAGACCTTAAATTGGGACAGATGATCTCCTCCTCTACTGTTTCCAGATCAGGTCCTTGAAGAAAAGGAGGAACTTTGGGAACTTTACCTTATATATGGTCAACAAATTTCACTATATCCAGAAACTGCTACTGAAACTTAGAAAAAAGCCATCTAAAAAGAACGCAAATTGGACTAGGAATCACAAAAAGTTCAGATTTGCGTTAACTATTTACTGGTCATTGGACTTCACATTTGCAACTCCTCTTAGCTTCTTAAATACTGTTCCCCATTACATTTTTTGCCCAACTATAGGGAAAAGACAATTTTATTCTCAAACTTAACTCTTTTGGACATCTGTGGGAATTTTTCTCAAAAATATGTAATTCAGTCATCTGATACACATTGGTAAATCATCAAGTCCAACCACTTAAGGGATGAAACTTAGAAGGTTGTCCACCTTCAGATGTCAGTCATCATCCCTTCATTGTTAGAACATTTTCTAGAATGGTTCACAATCCTCAGAAAAAGTTTACTCCTACATTAAGTATTATAATAGGACATCACTCAGGAATTCAGATATTCCATATTTTCTCCAGATGTGCCACTTTTCTGCCAACCAAGGGTTTAACAACTTAGAAACTGATTGAACTTTGGGATTTTATTTTAAATTTTATTTTAATCTTTTAGTAGTACAAAGGAGTTGCCCTTTCAACAATGCTATTTGTGAATATAATGCAAAGTCAAGAATAAAAAAAATAAACTGTATTTAAGAGTGCTAAAATGAAATAGTCAGTATACTCAGTTAAGGGGTAAACTACAATAAAAACTGAACACAGGAAATTGACCATACTTAGGTAAGCTGTAGAGTTGGAAACTGACCATATTCAAAGAAAAAATAAAATAGAATCAAAATAATACTGCTGCTCAAAACACTACTAAGGTCTCTGTTTAACTCCTTCCCTAGAGATTTCTTTTAGTCCTTGCAATACACTCTGAGAGCATGTAATAGATCATTTATTTCAAAATAAAATGCCCTATTTTTGGAGTACTATCCCAAAATTTTTATTTTGCATGTAATAATCTATTGTCCTGGATAACAAAAATTTTATTGGGCAAGGATTATTTAAAGCTTTCCAACAGAAAGCAGTATAATGAAGCTTATCGAATTTCTTAGAAAAGTAGTAACTTTTACTTGAAGAGCTCTCTAAAATTGAGCCATATAAACTCGTACCAGTGATATAAAACAAGAATGATGGAAAATGATAAAAAGTGAAGGAGGCTCGAAATAATGGGCCAAGTAGCAATTTGATGTAAAAACAGAACAAAACCAAACAAAAACCCTGGTAAACCAGGTATCAGTAGCTCATATTTGTAATCCTTCCTATACAGGATTTACAGCATGGCAGTTTGAAGCCAATCTGAGCAAAAAAGTCTATGAGATTCCATCTCCAAAATAACTAGAAAACGTCGAACAGGTTCTTTCTGGAGGCTGAATGAAAATTGTTAGCTTATTTTTTCCAGCTTCTAGTGACTATTAAAATTTCTTTCTTTGTGGTATATTCTATCACTAAAGCATATCACCATAACTGCTTTCATCACATCACCTGCTTTTATTACATCACCCCCTCTTGAATGAAATATACCTTTGCTTTGGTGAATGGAAACTCTTTTGTAAAAATACTCCCAACACACCTTTTCCCTCATTTATCTTATTTTTACGTTATGTACTAAATTTGTTTGCATTTAACCCAGCAGTTTATGTGTACAATGCATCTTAATCTGTGTCATCACTTCAACATCATCAACACCTTTGGCCCACTCCTTCCTTTTCAGTTCTCAATTCTGTGGTATATACAATTAATACTTGCCTGTATTCTATCCCTTCCCTCTCCATTCTTTTACTCCTCCACTTGACTACAATTGCCCCTCTTACAAGAATACATTTTCAGGCACTTATTTTGTTGGACTTTGACTTTTTAAAAACCTTTAGAGTTTTTTTAAAGAATTATTTTATTTGCAGTCTCTATCATAGAGTTTAATAAACTTCAGTTAATTCATTTGTAACCCATGTCTCACCCACTGCTTATGCTCCAGAAAATTATAGGCAAATTGTAGCTACCACAAATGAAGGAAATATTGAAACTATATTTCTCTGTGTTTAGTTTGAGGACAGTCATGATTGTATCCATGAGGGATCTATTTGAATGATCCACCAGATGCCCTTCAGTAGATGAATGGATCAAGAAAATGTGGTACATATACACAATGGAATTCTATGCCTCCATCAGAAAGAATGACATCGCCCCATTTCTTAGGCAATGGAAAAACTTAAAAAATTATATTAAGTGAAGTAAGCCAGGCCCAAAGAAACACAGTCTCAAGATTCTTAATTAAATCTTCTCCGTCTCTACCACAAACATGCACAGCTACTAAGGATTAGAATGTAACTATTTCTTGGGAGACCATTGTTTAACCTACCATAATGATCCAGCAAAAATTAACTGTTTTGTGCATTCCTAAAGATAGCTAGCCTTGGAAAACTGTGGGTTATTTTTCAAATGTAAAATAAAGTGCTTTGCATTGTCAGAAATTTCCAAAAGTAGAGAGACTTCCTTAGATCTGTGAGAAGATAGCAAACTGTATTTTTTATGCCAGTCCTGGAAAATGAACTCAAGGCCTGGGCACTGACCCAGAGTTTTCTCAAGGCTAGTCCTCTACCACTTGAGAATAGCTCCACTTTCAGCCTTTTTTGGTTTAGTGAAAATAACAGTCTGACACACATTCCTAACCAGACTGGCTTCAGACTATGAAACCATGAAACCATGATTCTCAGATCTCAGTTTAAATGTTATTTCCAATAGAATTAGTTTTGATTAAAAAGAAAATCACCTTACAGGAGAGTTCTGGGAAGATGGCAGAGGACAAGCTGGAGTCTAAACAAGCTCTCGCTTAGAAAACAGTTTTAGAGTTCCAGTGAACAGTCCTAAGCCAGAGAATCACACCAAGTGTGCCATCACAGGACAGAGAGTCAGGCCAGAGAGGGAAAATCCAGGCAAGGAGACAGATCTGAGCTCTTGCCAGCAGTTGCCACGGCGGCAGCAGCAATGGCGGCGGAGACCACAGGCGCCATACCTGAATCACAGAGAGTCTGAGACAAAGAGCCAGATGCATGGGCAAGCGGATTCTACTCAACAGCAGCAATAACCGACAAGGAGCGGACATCTTCATCCTGCAGTTTGCAGACCAGAGACGAACCAGGAACCAAGACTCGGCATGAGTAGAAGCCTGACGTCCTCACTCCTTGTCAGGGAGCAGAGGAGGGAAGGCCACCCCTCTACCCCCAGTACTGGAGATCTCCATCTTGGATACCAACAAAGTTTGGGGGAGCTGCTAGCTCCAACTCAAGCCTTGGAATAAAATGAGTCATTTAGCAGGTCACAACAACTGAACGGCGGCGTGACCTGCCAGACTCAGCTCCACCCAGGGAAAAGTCACCCAGCTTGGGCGCCAGCCCTAGGAGTAGCTTTCTTCACTGGGTAATAAGAGCCAGAGGCTGCCCCTCCCTTTAGCAGCATCGACAATCAATTGAAATTCAGTAAACAGAAACCTTGAGAATGGCTCCAGGCTGGGCTCTTTGAGTTTTTCACAAACTAGCCCCTGGGAAAATCTACTGTTTGTCGAAAGGCCTCAACTCTACCCAGAACCTAGCCTCATCACTGCATCTCCCTCTTTTGTGATACTCAAAGCAGATCTGCCTCCTATTGAACTAGCCTGGGAGGAGGATCGTAAAATCCTAGGTAAAGCAGAGCATTTTTCTGCCTGTTCGAACAAACTGACTTGAGAAACCAACCAAGCCATAGGACCACAAGCAGATCAGAGACTCCAATAAAACTCTGGTTACTGACACAAGTGAGATACAGGATTTTTCCCATCCCTCCCAAAAAAATGAAAGAACTTTTCTTCTTCTTCTTCTTCTTTCTTCTTCTTCTTCTTCTTCTTCTTCTTCTTCTTCTTCTTCTTCTTCTTCTTCTTCTTCTTCTTCTTCTTCTTCTTCTTCTTCTTCTTCTTCTTCTTCTTCTTCTTCTTCTTCTTCTTCTTCTTCTTCTTCTTCTTCTTCTTCTTCTTCTTCTTCTTCTTTCTCCTTCTTCTTCTCCTTCTTCTTCTCCTTCTTCTTCTCCTTCTTCTCCTTCTCCTTCTCCTTCTCCTTCTCCTTCTTCTCCTTCTTCTCCTTCTTCTCCTTCTTCTCCTTCTTCTCCTTCTTCTCCTTCTTCTCCTCCTTCTTCTTCTTCTTCTTCTCCTTCTTCTCCTTCTTCTCCTCTTCTCCTCCTTCTTCTTCTCCTTCTTCTCCTTCTTCTTCTTCTTCTCCTCCTTCTTCTCCTTCTTCTTCTCCTTCTTCTTCTTCTTCTTCTTCTTCTTCTTCTTCTTCTTCTTCTTCTTCTTCTTCTTCTTCTTCTTCTTCTTCTTCTTCTTCTCCTTCTTCTCCTTCTTCTTCTTCTTCTTCTTCTTCTTCTTCTTCTTCTTCTTCTTCTTCTTCTTCTTCTTCTTCTTCTTCTTCTTCTCCTTCTTCTCCTTCTTCTCCTTCTTCTCCTTCTTCTCCTTCTTCTCCTTCTCCTTCTCCTTCTTCTTCTTCTTCTTCTTCTTCTTCTTCTTCTTCTTCTTCTTCTTCTTCTTCTTCTTCTTCTTCTTCTTCTTCTTCTTCTTCTTCTTCTTCTTCTTCTCCTTCTCCTTCTCCTTCTCCTTCTCCTTCTCCTTCTCCTTCTCCTTCTCCTTCTCCTTCTCCTTCTCCTTCTCCTTCTCCTTCTCCTTCTCCTTCTCCTTCTTCTTCTTCTTCTTCTTCTTCTTCTTCTTCTTCTTCTTCTTCTTCTTCTTCTTCTTCTTCTTCTTCTTCTTCTTCTTCTTCTGTACCTTATATATATATAAAAATTTTCTTTTCTAAAACTTTTTTTAATCTTTAATTTTTGCCTTTTTTGAAAAAAAATTGTTTTCCAGTAACTTAATTTTCCTCTTATAATTTTTATTTTAGGGATACGAGGGTGTGCGTTTTTCTTTCTTTTTTTTTTCTTTCTCTTTTTTTTCTTCAATTATTTTTTGTTTTTTGTTTAGCTCTACTGAAGTTCTGATCTTTTTTTCTTCCTTTCTTATCCTTTTCACCATTTCCTCTCTTTCGTTCTTCTTTAAGCAACTTAATTCTTGTCCTGCACATCCTCAGATAAACCCGTAGTTGTCTCTTAGACCATATCCCACATTGTGTACACACTTAAGCCACAAATTTATTACTCAATTCAAAACCTCTGAGACTTAAATTCTTTAATAGCAGTACTAACTCTTTATACCTATATAATATTTCAAGCATATTTATTTTTAAGTTATTCACATTTCCTTTATATCCCTCCCTGTCTCTCAATATATTCACGTTCTTCTCTAGATTGTTTTCGATTCTGCAGAATATTATTAATTTTTACTTTTCTATTTTTCTGGTCTCTTTTCTTTTCCCTTTCCCTTTCATCTTTTTTTCTCTCTCTCTACTTTCATCCTACCCAACCTATTTCCTGCTTTGAGATTAGGACTTAGTTAACCCTACCTGTGCCTACCCACATCAATCTATTCCTATTTTTTACCCACATCTCTAACTAAATCTAATAATTTTTGGTTTCCAAATTCTTCTTTGTGGTTCGTAGCCCCTTACTATATAGTTGTTTGATGTTGAAAAGATGTATCTGTTTAACTACATTGTATCTGTAGACTATTGACTGTGCAAATTCAGACTTTGGTTGATGCTTGCTTTAAGATAGTGTTCTAGCACAAAACTGGTGCTATTTTCATCTCAAATGGGCAGAGGAAGCCGTGAAAACACAAGATAAATGGTAAGTCCGGGTATCTCAATTCCCAATCTTGATAATCAGGGGCAGAACAGATAATGAATAATCCAGAGGAGAGTTCCCAAATAGCTATACAAACACTGCTGGCAAACATGTTAAATGAAAAGATTGAAAACATAAAAAGGACTCTGTATGAGCGTGATAGGGAGAGAGAGGAGGCAATCCAAAAGTTTATTCAGGAATATCATAAGCGTGAGGAAGCTACTCAAAAACTGATAAAGGATTTGCGTGAGCAGCTTGAGAATGCTCAAAGAGAAAGACAGGAATGGCGTGAGCAGGCTGAGAACACTCAAAGAGAACTACAGGAATCCCACGAACGGGAGGAAGCTAATCAAAGAGGAATACAGGAATTGAGAGAGCAGGAAGAGAATACATAAAGATCATTAAAGACATTCATGGAATCCATTAACAAAGAGCTGAAGGAAGTCAGGGAGACCATAAAGGGAATGTTGAATGGCACCCAACAGAAGGAAGGGGAGTCCAAGGAAACCATAACCAATCAACCAAGTGATTTGACAATAAACACTGAACACCAAAAAAAAGGAAGTAAAGAAGTCCATACATGATCTAAAACAAAGCTTCAACAAAGAATTTGAAGCCATCAAAGCTGACCAATTAGAAGGAAAAGACATAAAAAAACAAAGAAGAAACTTTTGACAGCAGGTTATACCATGCAGAAGATCGAATCTCAGGGATTGAAGTCAGCCAAGATATTATAGAGAACGAACGTACAACCATCCAAGACAAGTCCAAGAAATATGATAGATCTATCCAACACTTGGAAGACACCATCAGAAGGCCTAATCTAAGGGTAATGGGTGTAGAGGAGCACCGAGAAACAGAAGTTAATGGTCTAGGAAATTTGTTTAACAGGATCCTAGCAGATAATTTCCCAAACATGCAAAAAGATAGGCCTATTCATATACAAGAAGCTTTTAGAACCCCAAATAGACCAGAGCAGAATAGGACATCCCACCGTCACATTATAATCCACACAGGATCAACTCAGACCAAGGAAAAGATGCTTAAAGTTGTAAAGGAGAAACGATTAATCAGCTATAAAGGGAAAACAATAAGAATCACCTCAGATTTCTCAGCAGAGACAATCAGAGCAAGAAGAGCCTGAAATGATGTATGCCATACCCTAAAAACAAACAACTATCAACCAAGAATACTGTACCCAGCTAAACTCTCCTTCATAACTGAAGGCCAAATAAAAACCTTCCATAGCAAAGAAAAATTGAAACAAAACATCTCCACCAAACCAGCCCTACAAAAGATTCTTAAAGATGTCCTACACATAGAAAACCAACAAGACTACAAAAAAAGCCAAGAAACTGCACCCAAACTGAGAATCCAAGAACCATAGGAAGAACCCAGTTTTCGCAGCCCCCAAGAAGATGGATAACATGCTAGGAACTCCCAAATACCTCTCAGTCCTATGTCTTAATGTTAACGGACTTAACATTAAAAAAACAAGATCCTTCTATCTGCTGCCTTCAGGAGTCACATCTTGCCTGTAAAAAACAAACAAACACATTTTCAATGTTAAAGGCTGGAACAAAATCTACCAAGCAAACGGCCCCCATAAACAGGCGGCAGTTGCAATCCTAATATCAGATAAAATAGAGTTCAAATTAAAATTCATGAGAAGAGATAAATAAAAGGTCGCTACATACTAATTAAGGGATCTCTCCTTCAGGAGGATATTATAATTCTAAATATCCATTCGGCAAACAATGGAGCACACAAATTCATCCAAGAAACACTACTTTCCCTCAAATCCCATATAGATCCAAAGACATTAATTGTTGGGGATTTTAACACAACACTCTCCCCATTAGATAGATCAACTCGGCAAAAACTCAACAGAGAAACCGCAGATCAAAACAGCTGCATAGATCAACTAGATTTAAAAGACATCTACCTAACATTGACCCAGCATCATCAGAATACACGTTTTTCTCAGCAGCACATGGAACGTTTTCTAAAATAGACCACATTTTAGGCCACAAAGCAAATTTTTCTAAATTCAGAAACATTGAAGTTATACCTTGCATTCTCTCTGACCACAAGGGAATAAAATTAGAACTCAACTCCAAAAGCCACCAAAGAAAGTCCGATAAAATATGGAGGCTGAACAACAAACTGCTGAATCATGAGTGGGTCATGGAAGAGATTAGAAAGGAAATTCAAATGTTCATGCTATTCAACAAAAATGAACACACAAATTACCAGCTCCTCTGGGACACAGCAAAGGCAGTACTCAGAGACAAGTTTATAGCTCTGAGCTCCTATATCAACAAATTGGAGAGATCTGAAACCAACAATTTAATGACAAATCTAAACCGCCTTGAAAAAGAGCAGCAAGATAAACCCCAATCCATTTGATGGAAAGAAATAATTAAAATTAAATCAGAATTAAATGAATTAGAATCCAAAAAACTATAGAAAGAATCAAGAAAACAAAGAGTTGGTTCTTCGAAAAAATTAACAAAATTGACAGACCCTTAGCAAATCTTATCAGAAAAAGAAGAGAATAGACACAAATAAATAAACTCAGAGATGAGAATGGAAACATCACCACGGAAACAACCAAGATTCAGAACATTATAAGGGAATACTTCTCAAAACTTTATGCTAATAAGTTTGACACCATGACAGAAATGGATCGTTTCCTAACAAATATTGACATGCCAAAACTAAACCAAGATGAGTTAAACCATCTTAACAGGCCCATATCAAGCATGGAAATAGAAACAGCAATAAGAGACCTCTCAGCTAAGAAAAGTCCAGGACCAGATGGTTTTACAGCGGAATTTTACAAGGCCTTCAAAGTTGAGCTTCCACCAATACTCCTTCAACACTTCAATGAAATTGAAAGAGAAAGTTCACTACCGAACACATTCTATGAAGCCATCATCACACTCATCCCAAAACCAGGCAGGGACTCATCAAAGAGAACTATAGACCCATTTCTTTGATGACTATTGTTGCAAAACTTCTCAACAAAATTTCAGCCAAACTCCTTCAATAATTCATCCAAAATATCATACACCACGATCAAACAGGATTCATTTCAGGGATGCAAAGCTGGTCCAATATATGCAAATCAATTAATATTATTCATCACATCAACAGGAGCAAGGATAAGAAAAACATCGTTATCTCAATAGACGCAGAAAAAAGCATTCAAAAAGATCCAACACCCCTTTATGATGAAGGTTTTGGAAAAATTAGGAATCCATGGAACATTCCTCAATACAATGAATGCTATATATGACAAACCTACAGCCAGCATTATACCTAATTGTGAAAAACTAAAGCCATTTCCTCTTAACTTAGGAACAAGACAAGGATGTCCACTCTCTCCACTTATCTTCAATCTAGTATTAGAATGCCTAGCTACAGCAATAAGACAAGAGGCAGACATAAAGGGGATCCAAATAGGGAAATGAGAAATAAAATTCTCCCTCTTTGCAGAGGACATGATCTTTTATTTAAAGAATACCATAGACTCCACTCCCAAATTACTCAAGCTGATTCAACACTTTGGCGAAATAGCAGGGTATAAAATTAACCCCCCAAAATCAATGGCTTTTCTGTATGCCAACAATGAGAAAAGTGTGGCTGAAATTAGGAAAGCAACTCCATTGGTAGTAGCCCCACAAAAAATAAAATACCTAGGAATTAACTTAACCAAAGAAGTGAAGGACCTCTATGATAAAAACTTTAAAAGCTTGAAAAAGGAAATCAAAACAGAACCTAGAAAGTGGTAAAAACTCCCTTGCTTCTGGATTGAAAAGATTAACATCGTGAAAATGGCAATACTTCCCAAGGTTATCTACAAATTCAATGGGCTACCTATCAAAATTCCAACCTAATTCTTCAAGGAAAAGAAGAGGCAATCAAAAATTCATATGGAACTATAAAAGACCCCGAATAGCAAAAAACGCTCCTCAACGGAAAGAACACAGCTGGAGGAATATCAATACCAAATTTCAAACTCTACTATAAAGCCATAGTAATCAATACAGCTTGGTATTGGCACAAGAACAGACCTCAGGACCAATGGAATAGAATTGAAAACCCAGAAATGAACCTACAGACCTATAGCCATCTAATCTTCAATAACGGAGCTAGAACAATAGAATAGAACAAAGACAGCCTCTTCAGTAAATGTTGCTGGCAAAATTGGTTAACAACTTGTGGAAAATTAAGCTAGATCCTTATATATCACCCTGCACCAGAATGAACTCCAAATGGATCAAAGACCTCGAAGTCAAAGCAGACACTCTGAAGACTTTGCAGGATGGAATAAGAGAAACCCTAGGTCTCCTTGTCTCACGCCCAAATTTTCTGAATAAAGACCCGGAAACACAACAAATCAAAGAAAGATTGGCCAAATGGGATTGCATGAAGTTGCAGAGCTTCTGCATGTCAAAGGACATAGCTAGCAAGATCAATAGAAAACCTACGGATTGGGAGAAGATCTTCACTAGCCATAAAACAGACAAGGGTCTCATATCTCAAATGTACATGGAACTCAAAAAATTAAATCCCCCAACACCAAATCATCAATAAATAAGTGTGCTAAAGACTTAAAGTGAAAATTCTCTGAAGAAGAAAGAAGGATGGCCAATAGACACATGAAGAATTGCTCAACCTCCCTAGCCATAAAATAAATGCAAATCAAAACAACTTTGCGATACCACCTAACTCCAGTTAGAATGGCAAAAATCAAGAACTCTAACAACAACAGATGCTGGAGGGGATGTGGACAGAAGGGAACCTTACTTCATTGTTGGTTGGAGTGTAAATTTGTTCAACCACTTTGGAAAGCAGTATGGAGTTTCCTCAAAAGACTTCACATAGAGCTCCCCTATGACCCAGTAATCCCACTTTTGGGCATTTACCCAAATGTTTACAAACAAGACTACACTAAACCTACCAGCACAACTATGTTTATTGCAGCATTATTTACCATAGCTAATATCTTGAACCAACCCAGATGCTCCTCAGTAGATGAATGGATCAAGAAAATGTGGTATATATACACAATGGAATTCTATGCCTCCATCAAAAAGAATGACATTGACCCATTTGGTAGGAAATGGAAAAACTTGGGAAAAATTATATTAAGTGAAGTAAGCCAAGCCCAAAGAAACATAGGTCCATGGTTTCCCTTATTTGCAATATCTATTTTATGTATGAGTCAAGCGGAAAAGGTCAGATACTGTGATGTTAGGAAAATGAACCCTTAGATATGTATTTTAATATTTTTTTCTTTCATGAATTTGTTTCTAACGCATATATAAGATTATTTCTTTGTTGCTTTGTATGTCCCTCCCCCACAGTATAACCCCTGCTTTCACTATATTTGATGTCAGTATAACTTGTGGAGGAGATGGGGAAAAACAAGTCGTTTAAGGATACAGGTGGACCTGTTGCAACAATGAGAAGTACAAGTTGTCATGTCAAAAATGAGCTTTACAACGTTGGTGTGGGGGGGGAGGCTGGGTGGGGGGGGAGGGGGGAGGCTGGGAATGGATGTGAAGGGTAAACAAAGGATGAGGCTGTATGCATTATCCTGCCCATGTAATTGTAATCCTTCTGTACAATATGTTCATAAAAAATAAAATAAAAATAAAATGATAACAAATCACCTTATAGTATAATTGTCGTGCACCATGTCTTTCAAAGTTTATTGATGTAACTCTATCAAAATTTAAAATTTATTTGTTATTACTAGGGAATGAACTACTGGTGTAGCTGATTTCCATGATACTCGCTCCAAACACAAGACAATTGTAAGGTAAGAAATTCAATAATTAACAATAGTTAAAGGCCAATAAAAAGTCTGAATATCCTGATAAATGCACTATTAATATTCAACCCAAGAAAAACTTGAAAAATTCTAAAGGGTATGTTATGAAAATATGCAAGGATGAAAAATATGCCTGAACAATGCTCCAAAGGAACACCTTAATCCAAAAGATAGTACTATAAGCCTATTAAAATGGCCCAAATCCAAAGCATTCAGTGCAACAAATGGTGAAGGCCATGAATAGAAACTTACTCGTTGCCAGTGAGAATGCAATTATATAAGTATGCTGGGAGTAAGGGTCATGATGACAAGGGTATATGGTGAAAATGTTTAGCTTCGTCAGAAATCATGTTCTTCACTGTTTACACAGAAATGCTAAAAATTCCTCTAAAACAAAATTAGAATGTGGGCGTTCTCAGCAAGTTAATCCATAGTAGTCTAAACATGGAAAGAACCAAGATGCCCTTCAGTAACTAACTGAATGGATAAGCTGTGACCCATCAAGTGTAGTAATCTGTGATAAAATATAAATGAGTATCTAGCAATAGCCATGAAGGAAAGTTAAGCAATCACTAGTTAAAAGAAAACAATTGGAATATTACATATGTATGTACTATTTCTTAAATGTATGTACCCTTTCCAACTACATGGCATAAAAAGGCAAAACCATGAAGACAGTAGAAAAGTCAGTAGTTACCAAGGGCCAAGGGACAGAGTGGAGAAATGAGAAGGCAGGTAAAGAGAAATAGATTGATGCTATCATGGTAGATTCATGGTGATGTTCATTCCATGAATGTGAATAAATTTATACCAAGAGTAAATCCTGATGGAACCTGTGGGGGATACCAGTTGATAATGATGTGTCATTTGGAACAATGTACCACTCAGAAGATACTGATAGTGTGGGAGGCCATGGATATTTACGGAGAGGTTATATAGGGAATCTCTGTATCTTCTACTCAATATTTTTTGCCATGAAGTATGAAACCAAAAAAAACTTATTTATAAAAAAATACAACTGCTCACACACAAACATTTGCATGCTTTAGTTCAAAATATGGTAATATGAAAGAATAAGTTTACAGCCACCACTCATTTTTTAAAGCTAGTTTATCTCCAATTGTATGAATGTTTTATTACTGTTATTATAAATTCCCTTTAATATAGGCCTTCTTGTTTATTATCATGGATAGTTCGGAAGTGAAATGAAAAACAACAGCACCTTGACAAGCTTACAGACTTTAAAATTATTCGAATGGGTGAATGAAATGAGTGCTGCAAAGCTTTATCGACATTGGTAGGTTGCTTTACTCTAAAATGATATAAATAAGCCACTTCAAAAGCTACACCAAGTATATCATGTAAATTTCTGTCAGTTTTTGCAAGTGGACAACTTTTGGACCTTAGGCATAAATAAAATACATTGCCCTGCAAAACTTGAGCCAATGCTTTTACTAGCAACTTCACAGATTTCTAAAAGTGCCTTCTGAGAGTTAGTAATCCTTAAGTGAGTGAGTGAGTGTGTGTGTGTGTGTGTGTGTGTGTGTGTGTGTGTGTGTGTGTGTGTGTGTGTGTTCGGACACACGTGACTGGATGCATGTGGGGTGCGTGCACCTGCATGTGCGTGTTATTTCAAACTGTAAAAGTGCTTTTTATGAAAGTAGTAAGGGAACTTTTATTATGTGTTAGGTACTTCAACATCTCACTTAATCTTAAGAGTTCAGAATTGTCATCTACTTATCTTCAATTTAAACATCAGCAAATTATGGTATGGATTCACATAACATTGAGCACTATGTGCGGGACACTGTTTCAATTATTTTCTTGTATATTGACATTTAATTTCTAATTTTACCAGTATTGGAAAGATGGGTATGTCCAATTACTCCATTTTGCAGATGAGAAAACTGAAGAACAAACAGATCATTGAAAGTAAGAGACACTGATTGGAGACACATGACATCTGTTTGGATTCTGTGACTTTAACCAAAAAAGCAGTTCAACGTAAAGAATAGCAAGTGGATACCCAGTATGGAATGTAATCATCCCAGGTGCTTTTCAATGGACAAATGAATCAAGAAAATGTGGTATATATACACAATGAAACCTGTAAGTAAACACGGAATGATAGGCAAGTGGCAGAGTCAAGGGAATACTTAAGGGCTCAAAATGCCTTAGAAAGGTAAAGTGATAGCCTAACAAAATAAACACCAAGAAACATAACTGCAAGAGGTAGGTGGGGCCAAGGAGAGACCAGTAAACAAATGAAGAGAAGAAGGGGAGAATGAAATTGACTTCCATGTACATTTCAAACAACTAAGATAAGGAAGAACAACTAAGTAAATGTCAGGAAGGATGAGTGAGAATGCAGAAGAACTATGATCAAGATGAGTTGTATTCATAAATTGCTTGGTTAAATGGCAACTCATATGTTCAACTGGAGATGATAAAAAATAAATTACAGAGTTCAAGGATCACAATGAGTTGGAAATAAACAACCTACCACTTCTGTTCAGCAGATATTTTGCTACACCTATATTTTTGATCCTTGAACTCTGTCATCGTTTTAGTCATTTTCTCATTTTAGTGAAAATTTGTATGTTACTGTTATTTCCCAACTGTCAGAGTATTAGGATAAAATCAGGGAGTATTAGGATAAAATCAGGGAGTAACAATAAAATATAGGGAATTAGGATAAACTGTTTCATCTAAGTTGAAATGACACATTATTTTTAGCTCCACCAAACAAGTATTTAATTCTGATTTGGATATTTACATTAAGCTCTTTTAAGATAACCTCTTGTCTCCTTGCACCATAATCCCCAGGGAAAGTTTGAAAATGTTTTCTTTGTTTCTCTGTTAAAGAGACAAATAACAAAGGAAAATATGACATTACCATAGAAGTCTGAGTAAATATTTTAATGTAAGTTGTGAGAGAATTTGAGTTATTATAAAATAAAATACATAAGACCTCACCACGAGGAGATCCGAAGATAGCACTGGTGACCAAGATGGCATCAGGAAAGTAGGGAAACGCCACAGCTCTCTCCAACTAAAACAAGAGTTCAAGTTCCAACTCTTAATTTCCCCAAGAGACTGACAAAAACAAAAAGACAAACACCCAGAGAAAAACAGGAGGCAGAAAAAAAGAAAGAGAGAATGTAAAGGAAGAATTTCAGAACTGAGAAGCACAAAGACTTCTCCCACAATCTTTACTGGCTGCATGGCAACACACCAAGCTGTGGCCAGCCCAGCCCGGCGAGGGCTGCCAGAGTCCCCAGAGACACAGGGGGCTGTCTGAAAAATCACCCTCGCAGAAGATGCCTGAGGTACCAGTGTTGGACCTGCTGATTGCAACGAACAGAGAAACCTCTGAGCTAGGAGCCTGCACAAAGATACTACTCCCACCCCTCACTCTCCGAACAAAGGGGCTCAATCCCAACAAAGCCACTCGGCCACACAGAAGTAATCCCAGAAATACACAGGTCACCCACAGAAGGCCAGATCAGAATACCTGGAAGGTATTGAAACTGATCCGGAGAGCACAAACAGAGACAAAACCCAACGCTCAGAACCTGCATGGAGACACCTCCCTCACCTCTCAGCCAGAGGCCTATCCCAGGGAACCGACCCAAACAGCATCAACAGAGGCAGAAACAGAGGAGAAACACGCAGAGCCACCACCACCCAGCCAAGCACACAAACATCTCAACTGAACTCTGATTGCAGCGGCAACCAGAGACCTACAGCAAACAGAAACAACAACTATCTCCAGGGTGAGTACCCCAGAGGGGACAATGTATCCCTCAAGGGAGAATACAGAAGGTGGGAACCCCTAGACCTTGACCAAGACCCATAGCCCAACACCTGGACTACAGGACCCACTAAAACTGGGAACTGTTCAAGAGCTCTATCAGCCTGAGAAGCACATCCAGCCAACCAGGCTATATCAAGAGTGCCCATGGAATACTTTAAGTTATTTAGAAGGAGAGATTGGAGGAAGATGGTAGAAGAGAAGCTGGAGGCTAAAAAAGCTCTCACATAGAAAGCAGTTTTAGTGTTCAAGTGAAGAGTCCTAGGCTAAAGAATCACACCAAATGTGCCATCACAGTACAGAGAGTTTGGCCAGAGAGGTAAAATCCAGGCAAGGAGGCAGATCTGAGCACATACCAGTAACCCTAGCTGTGACGGCAGTGGTGGCTGACTCAGCTGCCATGCTTACGGACAGTCTCCGGGACAAAGGCACCAGACACAGCAGGCGAGCAGATTCCACTCAACACCAGCAAGAACTGACAAGGATCAAATATCAAGCAACAGGAATACCAAACACCACAAACAGACCAGAGACTACAGTAAGAGACTGATTGTGGACACAGGAGACATACAGGATCTTCCCAACCTCACCCCTCCGAAAATAATCAAACAATTCTTTTTTGTACCATTTTTAAAATTTTTCTATTAAAAATTGTTTTCTATTAATCATTTTTTCTCTCATACTTTTTATTTTTGCTGTATATGTTTGTGTGCTTTTTAAAAAATCTCTTCATATCTTTTGGTCCTTTTTAAAAATTCTTTTCATTTTTTTCTCTTTATTTTTTACATAGCTTAATTGCATTCTGCTCATCCCCAGATATGCAGTCGTCGTTGATTTTTAGAACTTATCCCCCCTTGTGTACATCAATCTAGAAATTTATTACCCAATTCACAACCTCTTTGGCTTAACTTCTTAATATCAGTATTGTCTCTTTATACCTATATAATTTTCCAACTATTAATTTTAAGAATTATTACTTTTCAGTTTTTCATATTGCCTTTCTATCTCCCTTCCTCTCATCCTACCCTTTTCTTATCTCAATATCATTTCTTTAAACTTACATCATTTTAAGTGTTTCACTTTTTAAATTTAAATTTTGGTTTTCCAGTTTTTTTTTCTTTTTTTTCCAAACCTCTCTCCTATCATTCTGTACAATCAATTTACCTCTCTGAGATTAGGACTTGGTTAAATTCACACTTTTTACCTCTCCATAGCCCTCTAATCCTATTTTTCCACACATTTCTCCTTAAACTTAATAATTTCTAATTTGCCATATTCTTCTTTGTTATTCTTAGCCCATTAATCCTTAGCTGTTAGATGTTAGATAGATTGTATCTGTTGAACTGGATTGGATCTGCAGCCATTTTGACGGTGCAACTATAGGACTCTGGTTGATGCTTACCTTGACATAGTGTTCTAGCACAAACCTTGTGTTACTTTAATAACAAATGGGCAGGACAAGCCAGAAAAAACACAAGAAAAATGGCAAGCCTAGGTAGCTCAACGCCCACTCATGATAATCAGGTGACAGAACAGTTAATGAATAACCTAGAGGAGAGTTGCCAAAAAGGTCTACAAACATGACTGGTAAACATGGTGAATGAAAAGATTGAAAACCTGCAAAGGACTCAGTGTGAGCATGATAGGGAGCAAGAGGAGGGAAACCAACGATTAATGCAGGAAACTCACGAGCATGAGGAAGCTACACAAAGATTAATACAGGAATTGAGCGAGCAGGTTTGCACAGCAAAAGACAAAGAAATTGTGTAAGCACGCTGAGAACAAACATAGAGAAAGACAGGATTGGGTGAGTAGGCTGAGAACATTCAAAGAGAAACACAGGAATTGTGTGAGCAGGCTGAGAACAGTCAAAGACAACTAGAGAATTGCGTGAATGTGAGGAAGCTAACCAATGGGTAACACAGGAATGGCGAGAGCGGGATGAGAATAGACAATGATGAATAGAGACATTCATGGAATCCATAAACAGACAGCTGAAAGAATTCAGGGAGACAACACAGGGAATTCTGAATAGAGCCTGACAGAAGGAATGGGAGTACAAGGAAATCATAACTAATCAACTAAGTGATTTGAGAATAAACACGGAACACCAAATTAAGGAAGTAAAGAAGTTCATACAAGATCTAAAACAAAGCTCCAACAAAGAATTTGAAGCCATCAAAGCCGACCAATTAGAAGGAAAAGAAATTTAAAAGAATAGAAAGTCTTAAGAGTAGTTTAGACAATGCAGAAAATCGAATATGGGGGATTGAAAACAGCCTAGATATTATAGAGAAAGAACATGCAATTATCCAAGACAAATCCAAGAAATATTACAGAACTATTCAACATTTGGAAGACACCATCAGAAAGACCAATCTGAGGACAATGGGTGTAGAGGAGCACCTAGAGACAGAAGTTGATGGTCTAGGAAATTTGTTTAACAGGATCCTAGCAGAGAATTTCCCAAACATGCAAAAAGATAGGCCTATTCAGATACAAGAAGCTTTTAGAACCCCAAATAGGCCAGACCAGAACAGGACATTCCACCATCACATTATAATCTACACAGGTTCAATTCAGACCAAGGAAAAGATCCTTAAAGCTGTCAAGGAGAAAAGATCAATCACCTATGAAGGGAAATCAATTAAAATCACCTCAGGTTACTCAGCAGACACAATTAAAGCCAGACGAGCCTGGAATGATGTATGCCATGCCCTAAAGACAACTATCAACCAAGAATACTGCACCCAGCTAAACTCTCCTTCATAATCGAATGTCAAATAAAAACCTTCCATAGCAAAGAAAAATTGAAACAATACATCTCCACCAAACCAGCCCTACAAAAGTTACTTAAAGATGTCCTATGCATAGAAAACCAACAAGACTCACAATAAAGGCTAAGAAAATGCACCAAAACTGAGAATCCAAGAACCATAGGAAGAACCCAGTTGTTGCAGCCCCCAAGGTGCATAGCATCTCAGGAACTCCAAAATACCTCTAAGTCCTAACTCTGAACATGAACGGACTTAATTCTCCAATTAAGTGACATAGACTGTCTAGTTGAATTAAAAAGCAAGATCCTTCTATCTGCTGCCATCAGGAGTCACACCGTGCCCATATAAACAAACACGTTTTGGTGAAAGTGAATGGCTAGAACAAGATCTACCAAGCAAATTCCCCCGCTCCCCATAAACAGGCAGGAGTTGCAATCCTAATATCAGATAAAATAGACTTCAAATTAAAAGTAGTGAGAAGATATAAAGAAGGTCATTACATACTAATTAAGGTATCTCTCATACAGGACAATACTAAAAATGTAAATATCTATTTGCCAAACAACGGAGCAACCAAATTTATCCAAGAAACACTACATTCCCTCAGAGCTCACCTTGATACAAAGACATTAATTCTTGGTTACTTTAACACACCATTCTCCCTACTAGATAGATCAACTCGGCAAAAACTCAACAGAGAAACCACACATCTAAATAACTGCATAGATCAACTAGATTTAACAGATATGTACCGTACATTTCACCCAGGAGCATCAGAATACACGTTTAATTCAGCAGCATATAGAACATTTTCTAAAATAGACCACACTTTAGGTGACAAAGCAAATTTGTCCAAATTCAGAAACATTGAAGTTATACCTTGCATTCAAAAGCCACCAATGAAAGTCCAGTAACACATGGAGGCTGAACAATACACTGCTGTATCACCAGTGGGTCATGGAAGAGATTAGAAAAGAACTTCAAATATTTGTGATATTCAACAAAATTGAAAACACAAATTAACAGCTCCTCTGGGACACAGCAAATGCAGTACTCAGAGGCAAGTTTATAGCTCTGAGTTCCTACATCAAAAAATTGGAGAGATCTGAAACCAACAATTTAATCAGACATCTGAACCTCCTTGAAAAAGAGCAGCAAGAAAAACTCCAATTCATTCATCTATCTTTCACTATATTTGATGTCAGTATAACTTGTGGAGGAGATGGGGAAAAACCAGTTGTTTAAGGATACAGGTGGACCTGTTGCAACAATGAGAAGTACAAGTTGTCATGTCCAAAACGAGCTTTACAACGTCGGTGCGGGGGGGGGTTAGGGAGGGAGGGAGAAGGGGGGGAAGGAGGAAGGAGAAGGATTGGGATTGGGGGGGGAGGGGGGAGGCTGGGAAGGGAGGTGAAGGGTACACAGAGGAGGAGGCTGCAATGCTTGGTAAGAAATGTATGCATTATCCTGCCCATGTAATTGTAACCCCTCTGTACAGTATGTTCACAAATAAAATTAAATTAAATTTAAAAAAAAGAAAAACTCCAATTCAGTAGATGGAAAGATGTAATTAAAATTAAATCAGAAGTAAGCAAATTAGAATCCAAAAAACCCATAGAATGGATTAACAAAACAAAGAGTTGGTTCTTCGAAAAAATTAACAAAATTGAGACACCCTTAGCAAATCTTATCAGAAAAAGAAGAGAACAAACCCAAATAAACAAACTCAGAGATGAGAATGGAAACATCATCACAGAAACAACCAAGATTCAGAATATTATAAGGGAATACTTCTCAAACATTTATGCTAATAAGTTTGAGAACTTCGCAGAAATGGACCTTTCCTAGCATATATCAACATGCTGAAACTAATCCAACATGAGTTAAACCATGTTTACAGGCCCATATCAATCATTGAAATAGAAACCGCAATAAGATACCTCCTCTCTAAGAAAAGCCCAGAACGGATGGGTTTACAGCGGAATTCTTAAAGGCCTTCAAAGAAGAGCTCACACCAATAATCATCCAACTCTTCAATGAAGTGGAAAGAGAAAGTTTACTACAAAACTCATTCTATGAATCACCCATAATCCTCATCATAAAACCAGGCAGGAACTCATCAAAGAAAGAGAATTATACACCCATTTCTTTGATGAACATTGATGCAAAATTTCTCAACAAAATTTTGGCCAATCGACTTCAACAATTCATCCAAAAAATCATAAACAACGATCAAATTGGTTCCATTTCATGTTTGTAAAGCTGATTCGATATACATAAATCAATTATTATAATTCATCACCTCAACAAGAGCAAAGATAAGAACCACGTGGTTATCTCAATAGATGCAGAAAAAGCATTTGAGAAGATCCAACACCCATTTATGATGAAGATTCTGGAAAAATTAGGAATCCACGGAACACTCCTTAATACAATAAAGACTGTATATGACAAACCTACAGGCAGCCTTATACTTAATGTTGTAAAACTAATTTCTTTTCTTCCTCATTCAGGAACGAGATAAGGATATCCACTCTCTCCACTTCTCTTCAATTTAGTAGTAGAATGCCTAGCTACAGGAATAAGAAAATATGCAAATATAAAAGGGGTCCAAATAGGGAAAGATGAAGTATAACTCTCCCTCTTTGCAGGTGACATGATCTTGAATTTAGAGAATCCCACAGACCTAATCCCAAATTACTCAAGCTGATTCAAAACTTTGGCAAAGTAGCAGAGTATGAAATGAACCCTCAAAAAACAATGGCTTTTCTCTATGCCAACAATGAGAAAAACGTGGCTGAAATCAGGAAAGCAACTCCATTCTTAATAGCCCCACAAAAAATAAAATACCTAGGGATTCACTTAACAAAAGAAGTGAAGGACCTCTATGATGAAACTTTAAAAACCGGATAAAGGAATCAAAACAGTTCTAAATCTAAGATTGCAGCATCCATATTCCAGAACATGCCTACAGAACTAGGTATAAACTACATCGACTGTTTTTCCTTCAGTGACCTAGTTGTAAGAAAGCCCCCATTTGGTCACAGGTGTGGATTGTAGGAAAAAAGACAATTCAGTATAAAGAAAATCAAAGGATCTGGGACACTTACAGAAATTCTGGACATCACTTCCACTTGAGGAGTTGCTGTGTAGGCCCAATATTGGATCTTAAGCAAAATTTGGGATTAAAAAATTAAAACCCAATGTCTAGTAACCTCTAAAAGGCCTGGTTAATTCCTTAGTCCTCACACCTGATACTGTGATCTAGTGGGAAAACCAGAGGGAAGATTTCCAGCTATTGCAGACATCTTCCTTGGTGAATTATGAGCTATCAACTCAGTCAGGTGGGTCCAGCAGATTTGGTTCAGGTCAATAAAACTGAGTGTAGAAGTTTGAATCTCCATACAGTGAATGGAATTTTGGCCTCCTACTACGCAGTTTGGGCGACCTTGGGTAGCTGTGGACAAGAAGTCTCTTTTTAATAGCTTGTCCTTTGTGCATGGAAACATAATTACTAGAATCAGTGGTCACCCCAAGGAGGAACAAGAGAGCCACACTAGAGGGACGGAGGTCAAGCTCATACCGTCATTTTATGCTGCTTGAATTGACATGTTCCACATGTATTTTAGTAATTGACGAATAAAAATTAATATTACATATAGAATTTTAATTCCTCTTTGTTTCTGTCTTTATTAGATTATTTTTCTAAGGGAGAAATTTTGAGTATCCTAGATCAGAAGATCCACTGCATTGGGGAAAGATCAGGGAGTCAATAAAGCCCACTATTAACCAGTTATGAGACCAACAGTAAGTCCTTGCACTTTCTGGCCTCAGTTAATCTATTTTCTATATATCTTCCTGCTGTCCTCTGGAAGTTCTATGGAGCCAACCTCATGTGCCAGACCAACGTGTGGCTAAAATCACAAAGCTGTTCTTCTGTGTGCCAAAGATTAGGTGGGGTTGGGATGGGGCCAGGACAGGCTAGGCTGCGGTGGACAGTGCTTTGATAGCAAAACCAGTAAGTCCATCCAGATCAGGCCAGTGAAGCACAAGACATCATCTTGTCTCCAATTTGTTGTACAAACTCCTCTAAGTCCCTCCTCCAAGGTGCTGGCTGTAGGATCTGGTGTCTGAGAGGCTTCCATTGAACTTCTCTACAGTTCATGGTCCACTTTACATAACGAAGACTGCTGTCAAATATGTATGTATGTGTGTGTATATGTGTGTGTATGTAGCATGTTATACTTAACACTATGTCATAGTGTTCTTACGGGAAATATTTGCTTAACCCATGTGAAAAAAACTACCTAGTGACAAAGTACTCAAAAAGTTCCAGCTGCTATTAGTACCAGTAATGGTTTATTATTAGCACTAGCAGAAGTATAAATTGGAACACATAGAAGGATCCATCTGATCTACAAGGTAAGAATTCAGGAATCATATCCTCCTCTGCTGCATCTGTTGAAAAGACAAATCTTTTCAAGAGACTTGGGGAAGAAGGGGTTAACTCTACCTGTGAGGCTCAAAAGAAGCCATGCTGGCATATGAGTACTATCATGCACACACACACACACACACACACACACACACACACACACAGGTAGGTCCATCAGTATATCAGTATTCTCAGGCATCTTCCATGAGCTGTGAAATCTATACAGCAAAGTCTAGAACGGTGTGGGAAACAGGAGCAGAGCAGCTTGTCAACACTTCACCAGCTGTCTGACTTGTCTTCCACTGCCCAGTAGTAGATTTATGTTATCTCAGATGCTCTCTGAGCTGGAGGGACAGTGAAGGGATTAGAGAATCTACAAAGGTAATTTGAGCAGTCCAGCATCATGAAAATACTTCATTTAAATGCTAGTTTATTAGTAAGCGATGAGCACGCTTGGCCAGTACTGACATATATCATGTATTCTCCCTATTTTGTTTAAATAAAAATCAGTATTTATGAACTCTCATTTCTCCTTGCCCCTTCTGGTATATTCCTGTAGTGTCTAATGCCTCACGTTAAAGCTTCATTCCCCCCTATCTCTGGTGAGCTTTGGTGAGTATTACCAAGTAATTTTCTTATGTAATTCAACCAAGATAAAGATGATGAAGAAAATAGTGTTACCTTCAAGCTAGTATGGATATCTCTTCTGATAAAGGAAGATGATGGTCTTACCACCATCATGCAAAAGATTCTGCCTCTGGAGACAGGGGATTGTATTTCCTCTGACTTCCGAGTTTCCTCTGGCCTCCTAGTAAAGGAATTCCTTTCTAGGAAAAAAAGCATGCCATCAAATTGCAGAAGGCCAGCACATCCACATTGTTCCTGCTTAAAAACAATTTTATAAAAACAGTTCTCCTAGCCATAGACTGATGATTCACATCCATAACCCTAACCATTCAGGAGTATGAGAGCAGAGGATCTCAGTTCAAAGCTCGCTGGGGCAAGAAGAGTTCATGAAACTTTTATCTCATTCACCACACAAAGCCTTTAAGAGAGTGGTGGGCCAAGCGGTACAGTGCTACCCTTGAACAAAAGAGCTCAAGGACAGGGCCCAGGCCTGGAATTAAAGCCTCATATTGGCATGCAAACACACACACACACACACACACACACACACACACACACACACACACACACACACAAAGCTAGAAGTGGGACTGTGGCTCAATAGTATAAGTTTAGTCTTTTTTCTGCATTTTTTAATTGTAAAAATGCTGTACAGATGGTTTACATTACATGAGCAAGGTAATGAATATATTTCCCATGGAGCATTGTTGCCTCCTCCTTTGTATTCCCCCTACCATTCCTTCCCTCCCACCTCAATTATCCCCCACCCACCCCGCCAAAGTTGTGAAGTTCGTTTTCAACTTAGTGTTTTGTACACCTCATTGTTACAATGGGTCGACCTGTACCCAAAAAATACAAACTTAAGTCATATGTGAAAAATTTCTCTGTGGGAAAATGTCAAGGCCCAGCATGCAAGCCCAAATATCAGTAAACATTAAAAAACACTACTTTTAATAAGCTTTCCAGACATAACTGGTTCTCTTATTTTTTATGGTATTGAGGTTTGAACTCAGGGCCTCGTATTTTCTAGATACCCAGTCTACGATTGAGCAACAGCTGTGAAATTTTTGCACTGTTTGTGAGAGAGGGTCCATATCTTGCTCAGGTGTGCAACTGGATTTCAGTCCTCCTATTTTCCTCTCCCATCAGTGCTGGGATGAGAGGTGCGCACCACTATGCACATCTTCTTCTGTTCAGATAAGGTCTCACAGAATTCTGATTGGGTTAGCCTGAAAACGCAATTTTCACTCTCTCAGCCTCCCGAAAAACTAAGCCTATACGTGCATATCACTATTCTTAGCTTATTGAAGCCCTAGATTTAATCACCAATACAAAAATTGAAAATGAAAATAAATTTAAATGGAAAGGCAGTATGGTAAGAGCAGGGAAAAGGGATGAATCAATGATCCTGGGCAGCTCCTCAAGTCCAATCAGGAAGCTTTATTTACTGACATTGGGAATAAATAGAAACAGTGTAACAAGACAGGCTTGCCTGCTTTTCCTTAGCAACAAGACAGCCTTGCCTGTCTTTCTCCATTTATGCCAGAGCCAAAGGGCTCAGTAGACAATGACTAAGGAAGAAGTTAGAGCTCTTTTTGTAAGATGAAAAAGAACAAGCCTTGGACACGTCTGGAAACCAACAAAGCATCTGGAGCCTTAGACTCTTAGGCCTTTCAGAAACTACTATTCTAAAGAAACCAAATGTTCAGAGAGAAAGCTCTGAGGTGTGTAGATTCCATTATTCAACACCCAGACTTCCCAATGACACAATTCTTCCTGCCAACAATAGTCCTTCAGAGTGAGTCTCAGGGGTAAACACACTGTCCTCTGCTACCCACCAGACATTAGCCCACATCATGAGAGCATCAGGAGGTGCTCAGCAACCCAAGGAAGACGCTCAGAGGACCACACCTAATCTCGTGATGTACTCAGGCCTCCTAAAATCTAACAGCTGCCAGAAGGTGTCCTCAACCCTTCAAAAAGTTCAAGCTGTGATGCCCCGCTCTACAGCCCAAACTCCGGACCCAGTGTTTGCCCTGTTGAGTGACATGCAAGACAAGTAGGGCTCTCTGATAAATTTCTTAAAATCATCAGGCTCCGTGCCAGCATCCAGTTTCTTGTCCTCTGGTGACAAAGCCTTGTGGTGATTCAAGACAGAAGCAGCCATGACCTCAACTCCATCTGCCATGGGCAGTTCAGCAAGCGTTTTACTTTTGCTCCCTCAGGGGTTGGCTTTAATTTTTGGATAATCTCACAATCACTGTCTCCTAATATCACTGCCCTTAAGGGGCGACCCCCCACCCAACCAAAAAGTCAAACAATCTAGAGGTGTTTTCTTTGGACAAACCAGCCTATCCATGATCTCATTTCTAGGGCATCACCTTCCCTCAGAAGCCTTGGAAAGGGCATCTTCTCCCTTCGGCAGCAGGCCTCTAATTCCTCCCAAACCTGCTGACCACAGCAGCCTCTAGCATGCTGGACACTCCATGTCCAAGTTGAGAGAGCTGCTTTCCCCAAGTTCTTTGGCTGTGGAGATGCCAGGCAGTTTCTTGTACCTTCAGGTGGCCCATATTGAGGACTCTGCAAAGCCGTCCAGCAAGATTTCACCTACCAGCCTGCCCAGTGTGCAATCCTGGTGCTTGCTTGGTCTCTGGCTTCCCTAGATCTGTCGTGTTAGTAAACCTACAGATCCCCCTGCCAGTACCACCACTGAATTGCCCACCAAGAGCACTGAGTGCTCCTGGTCTGTCTACTTTGGTCTTTGGGATTTTGCCCATCACCAGAATGGGGCCCTCTGGTGCAAACAGTTATAGGGGGATATTTCTGTGTAGCAAGCAAGTCTAGCTTTTCGTTTGGAAGCCAGCAGACTACTAGTGTAGGCTCATCACCTCTCCCCTGACAACCTGGACAGCACTGCCCCTCCCACCTCCATTGCCCACCCTGTGTTTAGGGGCCCCCTGAGCTCAGCTTCTGCTCCCTGAACCTGCCCATGTATTCTGGAAAGAGCCCAGAGAAGCCTTTGGTATCTGTTGTGCCCCAGAAGTCAGGCCACAGTGAGGCTTCTGTTGCCCACAGCCTTGCTCCTAGCACAATCACCAACAGATCAGTGTTCCCAGGATCCAACGCAAACCTCTGACTTGGGTCAAAAAAGAGGCTGTGTTTGTGCCACTCATAGTTACCGGTCAGCAGTCCTTGCACAGGGGAATCTGCTAAGGCCACCCCAGTAGCTGCAGGGACTCTGACATCAAGACAGGGGCAGGTACAACCATGCAGGCTGACTTTGTAGTAGCTCCTCTTCCATGTGCATGGCATTTGAAGCAGAACATGGCAATGCAAAAGATCACAACACACACTAGGAGAACCTGATAAACAATAGTCCTGTGCTCAGAGACCTGACAGAGGTAAGAAAGAAAGAGAGAGACAGAGACACAGAGAGAGAGACAGAGAGAGAAAGGAGCTAGCTCTGCATTGTACCTGTTTCAATATCACTGCTGAGAAATGCATATTTTCACCAAGAAATAAAGTGGAAAACTTCTAACTCTAACTCTGCTGGAGTAGCTGGGATCAATCTAGACTTCTACCATAAACAATCACAAAAGTGGAAACTATGTGAAAAACAAACATATATATGTAAATGTAGGCATATAAATGTGTAGCCATACATATGTATATTCACATATACAATGTGAATATGTAATATATGTATAATATATAATGTATATATGTATAATGTACAGGGAGGAAAAAAGAAATACATAGTATTTGAAGGAGTAATGACCAAACCTTCCCAGTTTTGATTGAAAGCATGAACTCTTCTATGCAGGCACCTAGCAGCTCAAAACAGTCAATTAGCATAATTACACAGGTCCACACTAAGACACATTCTAAACAGTCAAATACAGAAAACCTCCCAAAGTACAGAGGCACAAATCACACGCAAGTGATCTTCAAAGAAACTAGATTAACTATTAGACAGCAAAGGCAACAAATTTAAAGTGCTAAAGGACATACCTAAAATCAAGCTTTCTAACCTTTCTACTTCCTCCAATGTGAGAGATGAGCTAAGTACCTACCCATGGCTTAGGCCTATAATTCTAATTACTTGGGAAGGTGAATTGTGAGGATTGTGGCTCAAAGCCAGTCTGGACCTCTAGGAGCAAGTTGTAGGATAGCTGTCCTTGAGAAGGACGGAGGCCTTTGTGCCGTATTTTTGCTGGAATAAGGCACAGTACAAGTTGGCCATCAAGAATGGATGCTATAAGTTAGTGTCTCCTCAGAAGCAATTTATAAGATGCAGTAGTCCTCTAGAAGGTCAGAGCACTTTGACTACTGTCCTAGTGGTTTCAGAAATGCCATGATAATGACCATGGCAAACTCAAACCCACCTGGAGTCCTTAGCAACAGTCTTTGAGGCCTAAGAGCTA
The DNA here is from genome assembly GCF_019054845.1 of Dipodomys spectabilis. Classification (NCBI taxonomy): domain Eukaryota; kingdom Metazoa; phylum Chordata; class Mammalia; order Rodentia; family Heteromyidae; genus Dipodomys; species Dipodomys spectabilis. The sequence continues at coordinate 1,668,863 of NW_024871068.1, forward strand.
GAGTGTCAATGCTGGCAGGCATTGTTACCTCACTGTCCCAGATTCTGATTGGTCCATTTCCTCCATGATGTCACTATGCCAGGTTGTGATTGTTCCATTGTGAGAGGTTATACAGGGTATATAGGAAGCCACTGTGTTCCAACTTATGTCAGTTAACAGGGCTGGGAGCTCTTGCTTGGTGACCCACTGGACTGACTCAAAGGTAAATTGATGATTATTTTGGTCACAGGGATGGTTTGTCGTTTGGATTTTGGTATTTCTTTTTACTTTTTCTGGGTTTTCCATTATTTTATTTAGATAATTTCAGGCAGACTTACTAGCTGCCACCGTACCAGCTCCTTGAAGGAGATATCAAACAATACCAGATGAAAGAGCTCATTGACCATGGTACCTATGGACAAGTACATCTGGCCCATCTGCACCTCACAGATATGGCGATGGCAGTACTGAGGTTTTGATTCAGAGGCTGGTGCTGGGCAAGAAAGTGCGCTACTCCTTGACCCTGGCCTCCAGTCCTTACTCTTCATTTTACTTTAGATGAGCTCTTATTGTATTATTTTGCTTGAGTTATCATCAGACTGTGATTGTAATGTATTTTCCTGCTGGAAAGCTGGCACCTACCTTAGATGGTTCAAACCTTTTTTGTCTTTTTATATTTTTTGTTAATATTTTTCTTATTGTTATAAAGATGGTGCACAGAGGGAGTACATTTATATGTCATTTTAACATTCAAAACATTATTTAAAAGAGTGAACATGCATAAAATCACTAAAATTTATCTCTAGAAAAAATGACGATCAGAATAAATGTTTTTGGAGGCTGGGTCAGTGGCATTTGGTGTTGTTCTCACTTCAGCTCTAGACAATGCTACATAGTTCCAAGACCGCATGGCCTAAAAAAAAAAGGAAAAGTAAAAAATGATCCTTTAGGGCACAGCTGTGGAAGATTTGAAATACTCTTGTACATTTTATTGACCATTTGTACACTTCTGTGCTGATGGAAAGTGATATAGCATTATGGAAGAATTTGAAACCATAACATAGCTACCATAACATAGCATTATCACTTGACCCAGGAATTCCATTGCTCATTGCATACCCAAAATAACTGAAAACAAAAGCTAGTAGTTTATATGCCAATTATAACATCAACAATGTTCACTATAGTCAAGAGTTGGAAACACCTGGAGTGTTTATCAGATGAATAGGTTTATGAAATATGAGGTATGCATAAATGGATTATGACTTATCCACAAAAAGGCTTCAATTAATATATGCCTGTCACAGATGGACACAAAAAATAATCTACTATTTATTTGAAATATATTGACTAAACCATTTCATAAGAGAAAATGGAAGATTAAAAATTTCTGGGGCAGGTCATTGGGGTGATCATTGCTCAATGATTGTGTGGATTCCATCAGTATCAAAAAGAAAGTTCACAAATAGAAATCATTGTTACATATCAGTGCGGATATAATTAATGTCACTGAATTTTATACCTTCATAGCAAACATGAGGCCCTCCGTTCAACCCCCAGCACATCCAAATAAAAGCTAAATCTTCATCTGTTACCTATCTAATGTGGTAGGTGCTGTTCTACTGATTTGACTGTATTCCTCAAAGGAACTCTGGCATTTATTCATGCTTTTACACATAATCAATTATTTGAATATTGACATTAAGTTTTAAAGGAAACCTTTAGTAAAATGAGGGCAGTGCCTACAGTTCTAAATCAAGACACTAAAGTAGGAAGATCCCTAGGGATACTGTCAAGGCTGTATAGAGAGGTTATGTCTAAATCCCCATGCTAGCTGCTGAAACTGGAGGGATAATTGTTTGTAAGCAATTACAAGTGAGATATAAGTGAGAGTTAAGTTTCTGATCACATTAGATTTTAGTCACATCATCTTGGATTTAATATTTACATGAAATTTTAAAAATTTCCTTTTCCCCTTACTCTCAGTATGTCATATTGAAACTTTGTACAATGTTCTTGTTTTCTACATTTAAAAAGAAACATAGTTTTCCTTTGTATCATATTAAACATAACTTTTTTTCTGTATTACGATTAAATTATATATTTTTTAAAGTTTTTATGTTTCTTTTTCTGCATGTGGGAAATGGCCACTGTCTCAACTACTCAGTTGAGACAGAGCTGCTCAGTTCTTCCAATTGAGCCATAGCTCAACTTCCAGCTTCTTTCTTTTTGAAGTCTCATGAAAAGCCCAGCACAACTAAGGAGGCTGAAATCTGAGGATCTTTGTTTGAAGTCAGTCTGAGCAGCAAAGTCCGAGATTCTTATTTCCAATTAATCACCAAAATTTGGAGGTTGTAGAACTCTGGCCTTGAGTGAAACAGGGCAAATTCAAGCCCTTGCACAGGTAATTACACACACAAGTCTCATGGACTTTCTTGCTTGGACTGGCTTTGAACTGCAGCCTTTAGAATTCAGCCTGCTGGGTAGCTATTATTTATGGAAATGAGAAAACAGCCTGTGACTTATTTTAATAATATTTTTAATCAGCTCTTTCTTGTCTTCAACTTCAATGCTTTTTTATTTTGCTCAGTAGACCTGATCTCTGGGCCATATTGCTGTTTCTTAGCTATTTTTATGATGGGTAGGAGTGAACTCTGGGCCTGGGTGCTGTCTTTGTGCTTTTCAGATTAAGGCGAATGGCCACAGTGCCACTTCAGGTTTTCTGGTGGTTAATTGGACATAAGAGTCTCATGAACTTTCCTGCCCAAGCTGGCTTTGAACCATGATCTTCATATCTCAGCCTCCTGAGTAGCTAGGATTGCAGGCAATAGCCACCAGCGCCCTTCAGTTTCCTAGCTTTTTTGACTCAAGTAAGTTTTACAACTTCAACCATAGCACCATTTCTAGCGTTTGCCTGGCTTATTAGACTTAAGATTCTAATGTAGGGGTTGGGAAGGTGGCTCAGTGATAGAGCGCTTGCCTTGCATGCCTTAGGCCCTGGGTTCTATTCCTCAGCATCACATAAGCAAAAAGAAAAAAGCCGGAAGTGGTGCTGTGGCTCAAATGGTAGAGCGCTAGCCTTGAGCTGAAGAGCTGAGGGGCAACGCCCAGGCCCAGATTTCAGGCCCCACGACTGGACCAAAAAAAAAAAAAAGATTAAAAAGATTCTATTGTACTTTTCTGGGTAGTCTGGCTTCCAAACATGATCCTCAGATTTCAGCTTTCCGAGGTGCTCCAATTATACACATGAACCACAAACCCATTGCTCATTTAAAAACATTAATATGTTCCTTTTCCACGTTTTCTTTTTAAAATTTTCCTTGTTTCTTATGTTTGCATATGTGCAATTCCTGGGGCTACGAATCAGGGCCTGGTTACAATGCCAGAGCTTTTTCTTCAAGACTAGTGGCTTACTACATGAGCTAAAGTATACCTTGTGGCTATAATTATTTTGTCCTGGTGCTTGAATGAAGGCCCTGGGAGCTATCCTAGAAAGTGATTGCCAAGTTTGCCACTTGAGTCACAGCTCAACTCCAGGATTTATTTTTTGGAAATTCTTGGTAGTTAATAGGACTTAACTGTTTTATGCAAAGCCCAGCATGAATCAGTTGGCTGAAATCTGAGGATCATGGTTCAAAGCCAACCAGGGCAGGAAAGCTGATGAGGTTTTTAGGTCCGATTAATCACTGAAAACCTGGGAGTGGAGGAATTTTATCCTTAAACAAAACAGCACAACTTTAAGCCACAGGATGGGACATTGATGCCTCATGGACTTCCTTGTATGGGTTAGCTTTGAACCAGGGTCCTCAGATTTCAGCCTCTCTTCATCCGCTCTGCGTTGTAAATTTTATTGGTCTTGTGGCTTGACCTCTGACTCTTGGGATTAAATTTTAGCTTTTATACTCAAGGCTGGTGCTTTACCACCTCAGCCACAGTTCAAGGCTTTGTGTTGTGTAGCTGGAGATGAGTCTCAAGCATGTTCCTGCCCAGGCTGCCTTGACACTGCAATTCTCAGATGTCAGCCTCTTGTGTAGTAAGGATTGAACACATGACCAGCAACATTTGGGTCATTTTTAAAACTTTAATATAGGCTTGCTTAAACCTTTTCTTATTTCTTATCTTTTGCTTGTCCTGGGAGTAGACACTGAAGCTCAGATGCTGTCTCAGGGCATATATGGGACTAACCACAAAAACGGTCTTTTAGGGGGAGGTTAATTGAAGAGAAGAGAATCATGTAGAGCTAGACCAGATTCAGGAGGCTGAAAATTGAGGTAAGTCCATGATATTCTTTTCTCCAATTAACAACTAAAAAAACTGACAGTAGAAGATCATTGATCAAAACTGCAAATTCAAGCACCAGGAGTGGCACACACACACACACACACACACACACACACACACACACACACACACACACACACACACACAGAATTCTTATGAACTTGTATACTTGTGCTAAGCTTTAAACAGTATCCTTAAATTTCTGCCTGAGTACCTAGAATTACAGATGTGAGCCACCAATTATTGGCTCATTGAAACCTCTGTTATTGGCTCTTTCTTCTCTTCTTCTATCCTGATTTCCACTTATCTCATTCCTGTTGGTCCTGGTCTCGAACTCATGCAAGGCCTGGCCTGATTCAGGAGGCTGAAATCTGGCCATCATGGTTTGAAAGTGGCCTGAGCAGAAATGTCCACGAAACTCTTACCTTCAGTCAACAAAAACCTATCCCCAGTGTGGCCACCACACACAAAACAGTCTCCTGGAATTTCTTGATTAGGTTTTCCTTTACACTGGATCACATAATTTAGCCTCCTGCATTTCTAGAGTTACAGACAGGAGACAATAGTCCTAGGTTCTCTACTTCCAACCATTTAGTTTTCTTATTGTGATCCTGATGCTGGATCTCAAAAACAGGGCACTGTTTCATAGGTTTTTCACTCAAGGATGGTGCTTTCCAACTACAGCCACATCTTAATTTCTGACTTTTTGCTAGTTAGTTGGAGACTTATGCACTTCCTTGCCCAGGCTGGCTATGAAAAACAACCTTCAGATTTCAGCCTTGTGAGTCAATAGGATTACACATATTGACCAAAAACTCGTGCATGGCTCATTTTGAAACTTTAATTGGACTTTCTCACACCTTTTTTTAAAAATTCTTTTTCATAGTCTTCGGGCTTGAACTCAGGGCTTCGGCACTGTCCCTGTTACAACTAAAGGTGAGAACTCTACTACTTCAGCCACAGTGCCACTTCCAGCCTTTCGTATTTATGAGGTACTGAGGAATTCAAACATGCTAGGAAAGCACTCTATCACTAAGCCACATTCCTAGCCATTCTTACGCCTTTTAATTTTTATTTTTATTTCCATTTGTATGCTGGTCCTGGGTCTACAAATTAACGCAGGTAGTCACGGAGGATTTAATTCAAGACTAGCACACTAAGACATGAGCCACAGTACAACGTGTGGTTATTTTTTGTTTTGTTTTAAGTAGCTACTTAGAGTTGAGTCCATGAAGTCTCCTACCTGAGCTGGCTTTCAACTATGATCCTCAGATTTGAGTCTCCTGAGTAGCTACTATCACAGCTGTGTGCCACCATTGCTTGGCTCATTTTGAACTCTGAAATTGGCTTTCTTCTCCAACCCTTTTCTACATTTATTTATTTTATTCTTTGTGTGTGTGTTGGTACTGAGCTTAATATCAAGGTCTGGATGCTGTCCCAGAAATTATTTTCTTATTTCTGCCATTGGAGATACAGCTCAATCACCAGGTTTTATTTTTCTTCTTTTTGGTGGTTAATTGGAGATAAGAGTCTCATGTAAAGTGTGGCAAGACTCAGGAGGCTGAAATCAGAGGATTGCAGATTGAAGCCACCCTGGGCAGGAAAGTCCATGAGACACTTTTCACCAACTAACTACCAAGAAACTGGGAGTGGTAGAACTCCTACAAAAATTCAAGCCCTATGTTGGCACACACACAGAAAAAAAGTTCGGTGGACTTTCCTCTTTGGTCTAGTCTTTAAATGGTATCTTCAGACTTCAGCCTCCTGAATAGCTAAAAATATAAGAATGAATCACCAGCCCCAGACTTATTTTTAAATCTCAAATAGTCATTTCTTCTCTTCTTTCAGCTTTCTTTTTGGTCGACTTTGAGCTGAATTATGGACGTGTTTCCCAGGTTTTTCACTAAATTTCAGTACTTTACAACTACTATCACACCTTCATTTACAGTGTTTTCTGGGTAGTCAGAGATAATTTCAATAACTTTCCTGCCCAGGCTGGCTTTGAGTTGTGATTCTCATATTCCAACTACGTGAGTTGCTAGGAATATATAAATAAACCAAAAATGCCTAGTGCTATTTGAAACAATAACTTTCTCTTTCTCCATCTTTCACCATTTGTACTCCTTTTTTATTTCTTTTTGCAAGTGTCTGTGTTGGGGTCTCAGCACCAGGGCCTGTGTGCTGTCCCAGAGCTTTCTGTTTAAGACTAGTACTTTACCACATGTGCCAAAGCACAGCTAGTGGAAAATTTTAGTGACAAATGAAACAGGAGTCTCATGGATTCTCCTACTTGGGCTGGCCTTCAACCATGATCCTCAGATTTCATCCCCTTGAGTAGCCGATAGCACATCTGTGAGCTACCAATGCTTTATTTATTTAAACCTCTGTCATTGTCTCTTCCTTCTGTACGTCTAACCTCCTTTTCTTTAATTCTTCTGTGATTTCCTGGGGTTTGAAGTCAGGGCTTTCTTGCTATCCCAGAAGGTGATTGCCCAGTTCTGCGACATGAGCCACAACTCAATTCCCAGGTTTTCTTTTCTGTTTGATAATTATTTGGAGATGAGTCTGAGGCAAAACATAGCATGAATCAAGCCAGCCTGGGCAGGAAAATCCATGAGACTAAGACCTCCATTTAACCACTAAAAAGCTGGGAGTGGTAGAGCTCTATTCTTGAACAAACCAGCACAAGTTCAAAGATGGCACACACAAGGTTCAGGATGGCATGCAGATGCACACACGCACAAACAGAAAGTCAAATTGATTTTCTTGCTTGTGTTAGCTTTGAATTGTAGTACTAAGATTTCAGTCTCTTTTCTTACACTCTCCTTTGTATTGATTGTTTTTTCACTCCTGTAATTTTTTTTAATTGTGAAAATACTGTACAGAGGGGTTACAATTACATGAGCAAGATAATGAGTACATTTCTTATCAAGCATTGTAGCCTCCTCTTTTGTTGCCCCTTCCCATCCCATCCTCCCCTCATCCCCCACCCAACCCTCCTAGCCCCACCCACCAAAGTTGTAAAGTTCGTTTTCCACCTAACGATTTGTACGTCTCATTGTTGCTATCGGTCCACCTCTATCCCTATTTAAACGATATGTTTTTTCCCTACACATCCACAAATTATAAGAACATCAAATACAGCGAAAGCAGGGGTTATACCGTGGGGGAGGGACATAGAAAGCAACAAAGAGATAATCTTATAAATGTGTTAGTAACAATCCCATGAAAGAAAAAAAAACATTTGAATACATGTCTTAGGGTTCATTTCTCTAACATCAACTTATCTGACCATTTCTGCTTGACTCAGACATATACTAGCTATTGCAAATAAGTGAAACCATGGGACCTATGTTTCTTTGGGCCTGACTAACTTCACTTAATATAATTTTTTCCAAGGCTTTCCATTTTCTAACAAATGGGGCAATGTCATTCTTTCTGGTGGGGGCATAGAATTCCATTGTGTATATATACCACATTTCATAGATATATTCATCTACTGAGGGGCATCTGGGTTGGAAAGATCAACATCGAGAAAATGGCAATACTTCCCAAGGCTATCTACAAATTTAATGCGTTACTTATCAATATTCCAACCTCATTTTTCAAGGAAATAGAAGAGACAACCCAAAAATTCATATGGAACAATAAAAGACCACGAATAACAAAAAACGATCTTCAACAGAAAGAACACTGCTGGAGGAATATCAATACCAAATTTCAAACTCTAATACAAAGCCATAGGAATCAAAACAGCTTGGTACTGGCACAAGAACAGACCTCAGGACAAATGGAATAAAATTGAAAACCCAGAAATGAACCTACAGACCTATAGCCATCTATTCTTCGATAAGGGAGCTAAAAAAAATAGAATGGAAGAAATACAGCCTCTTCACTAAATGGTGCTGGCAAAATTGGTTAACTACTTGTAGAAAACTAAAGCTAGATCCTTATTTATCACCCTGCACCAGAATCAACTCCAAATGGATCAAAGACCTCGGAGTCAAAGCAGACACTCTGAAAACTTTACAAGATGGAATAGGATAAACCATAGGTCTCAGACCGAATTTTTCTTAATTGATTGTTTTTATTTGCAATTTTTAGTGGTCCTGCAGCTTGAACTCTTGCTCTGGGGACTGTTTCCTGGTTTTTTCACTAAAGGCTGATGCATTTCCACTCCAGCCACAGCTCAAGGCTTTGTTCTAGGTAGCTGAAATAAGAGTCTCAAGCATGTTCCTGCCCAGGCTGATTTGATACCACAAACCTCAGTTGTCAGTCTCTTGTGTAGTGAAGATTTTACACAGGCCAACAACCCTTGTGTCATTTTAAAACTACCTTCTTTTGTTTACTTTTTATTTTTGCATGTGTGTGCTATTCCTGGGTCTACTCATTTTGACTCATATTCTCCCCCAGGAGTTTTTATTCAAGACTATCCTCTATTACATGACACACACCATAACATTTTGGCGTTTTTGGAGGGGGATTGATTAATTACAGACAAGATTTTCATGGGCTCTTCTGCCTGGGCTGGCCATGAACCATCATCCTCAGATTTCAGCCTCTTGAAAAGCTAGTATGTATGAGCCACCAATGCTTGATTAATTTAATGCTCTGTCACTTGCTTTTCCTTGGTTAAATCTATTCTTCTTTACTTTATTTCTTCTGTGTGTTTTCTGGAGCTTGAACTCAGGATTTGGGGACAGTCCTAGAAAATATTTCCCCAGTTCTGCCACTTAAGCCATAGCTCAACACCCAGTTGAGTCAGGTGGCTGAAAACAGAGGACCAGGTTCCAAAGCCAGCCTGGGAAGGAAAGTCCATGACATTCTTATCTCCATTTCACCACCCAAAAGCTGGGAATGTGAGGGCACTAGGAAAAGGATGGTACACAAACACATACATCAAACATACAAACACACACACATTCATGCACCCATACACACACACACACACACAAAGTGTCCTGGACTTTGCTTCTTGGTCTGGCCTTGAAACTTGATCCTCAGGTTTCTGTCTCCTGAGTAGGACTACAGATATGATCAACAACACCAGGCTTATGTTTAAATTTACAATTGGCCTTTCTTCTCTCCTCCTACACTTTTTTAGCACTAGGAATTGACCTCTGGGTCAACCTTTTGTTTTTTAGCTTTTGCACCAAATACAGTGCTTTACAACTACAATCATATCTACACTGGGTAGTTGGGGTAAGAGTTTCATGTACTTTTCTGACCAATCTAGGTGTAAACCTTGAATAACTAGGAATACACATATGAACCAAAACCCATGCTCATTTTGAAACTTTAGTTTTCTCTTTTCCCATTTTTTTAGTTTGTGCTTTTTTGGTTTTTTGAAACATGTGTCTAGGAATTCAACTTAGAGCTTAGGTGATGTTCTAAGCTTTCTGGTTAAGATTAACACTCAACTACATGAGCCAAAGTACAGCTTGTAGCTTATTTTTGGTGGAAATTTGAAATATGAGTCTCATGGTCTCTCCTGCCTGAGCTGGCCATGAACCAAGATCCTTAGATTTTAACTTGATGAGTACCTTGTATGTGTGAGCAACCAATGTTTGATTCATTTCAACTGCTCTCACTGACTCCTTTTGTACTTCTATCCTCCTTTTATTTCTTTCTTTGTCCTGGGGCTTGAACTCAGGGCCTCAGTGTGGTCCCAGAAATGTTTTCCCAGTTCTGCCAGTTGAACCACAGCTCAACTCTAGGTTTATTTCACCCCTGTTTTCGTGGTTAATTAGAAATGCATATCATGCAGAGCCAGACCAAACTGATGAGGCTGAAATCTGAGGATCAAAGTTTGTACCAGTCTGGTCAGGAAAGTCCATGATATCTTCCAATTATAACCACTAAAAGTTGAGATTAATAGAGCCTTGACCAAATCAGTACAAGTTCAAGCAACAGGACTCACACACAACATACATACATACATACATATAGACACAAACAAACACACACACAGAGACACATACACACACACAAATTTTATAGACTTTTCTACTTGGCCTGGCCTTTAAACAGCAACCTCAGATATTAGCCTCCTTGTAAATAGAATTACAATTTTGAGACACCAATGATTATCTGATTGGCTCACTGAAGCTTCGGTTATTGGTTGTTTCTTCTCTTCTACCGTTCTTTACATTTATTTGATTCTTTTTGTGTGTGCTGGTCCTGTAGCTAGAACTCATATAAGGCCTGTCTGATTCAGGAAGCTGAAATCTGACGATCATGGTTCAAAGCCAGCCTGAGCAGGAAAGTCTAAGATCCTTACCAACAGTTAACTGCCCAAAATCTGGGAGTAGTACAATTCTAGACCCAGGATGGTCACAACCAACTGTCTTCTGGACATTCCTGCTAGGGTTGGATTTTACATTAGATCCCCATATTTCTGCCTCCTGAGATTCTAGAATTATAGTCATGAGTCACCAGTCCCAGGTTCTCTTCTTACAACCATTGTTTGTGATCCTTAGGCTGGATATCTGAGCCAGGACACAGCTTTCTCACTCGAAGCATGTGCTTTACAACTCCTATAACAGCTTCACTTCTGTTTTCTTGTTTGTTTTGCTGGTGATTTGATGATAAGAGACCATAGCCTTCAGATGCCATCTATGTTAGTATTCAGGATTATACACAAAACCCAAAAACTTATGACTCATTTTCAATATTTAATTGGATTTTCTTACAATTTTTTATTTCTATTTTTAATTTCCATATATATGCTGGCCTTGGGGCTATAAATAAGAGCCTAGGTATTGTCCCAGAATATATTTATATATATATATATATATATATATATATATATATATATATATATATATATATATATATATAGTTTTTTTTGGGTCCGGTCGTGGGGCCTGAACTCTGGGCGTTGGCACTGTCCCTCAGCTCTTCAGCTCAGGGCTAGTGCTCTACCACTTGAGCCACAGCGCCATTTCCGGCTTTTTTTTCTTTTTGCTTATCTGGTGCTGAGGAATCGAACCCAGAGCCTTATGCATGCAAGGCAAGTGCTCTACCACTGAGCCACCTTCCCAGTCCCAGTCCCAGTACATTTTTAAGACTAGCACTCTAATATGTGAGCCATAGCACAATTTGTGGCTTTTATTTTTACTCTAGTTGGCTAATTAGAGATGACTTCATAGACTCTCATGCCCGGGATGGCTTTAAACTCTGATCCTTAGATATGAGACTCCTGAGTAACTAAAATAACAGGTGTGGCTACCTAGGTTTTGTTCATTTTAACCTCTGAAATTGGCTTTCCCTTTTCTTCTTCCACCTTTCTTTTCATTATTTATTTTATTGTTGTTCTTTGTGCTGGTCCTGGAGCTTGATCTAAATATGTGGGTGCTGTCCCAGAAATGATTGTTTCATTTCTGCCATTGGAGCCACAGCTCAACCTCCAGCTGTTTTGTTTCCTTCTTCTTTTTGGTGCTTCATTGGAGATTAGAGTCTCGTGCAAAGCACAGAATAATTCAGGAATCCTCCCCCCCCCAACAAACTTGTCAAGTTCATTTTCGACATGACAACTTGTACTTCTCATTGTTGCAACGGGTCCACCTGTATCCTTATTTAAACGACTTGTTTTTCCCCTTCCCCTCCACAAATTATACCGACTTCAAATACAGTGAAAGCAGGGGTTATACTGTAGGGGAGACACATACAAAACAACAAAGAAATAACCTTATAAATGCGTTAGAAACAAATGCATGAAAGAAAAAAAAAAACATTTGGATACATACCTTAGGGTTCATTTTCTTAACATCACCTTCTCTGACCTTTTCTGCTTGACTCATACATATACTAGATATTGCAAATAAGGGAAACCATGGGACCTATGTTTCTTTGGGCTTGGCTTATTCACTTAATATAATTTTTTCCAAGTCTTTCCATTTGTAATAAATGGGGCAATGTCATTCTTTCTGATGGAGGCATAGAATCTCCTCCAACTCTTCAATGAAATTGAAAGTTCACTATCGAACACATTCTATGAAGCCATCATAACCCTCATCCCAAAACCAGCCAGGGACCCATCAAAGAAAGAGAACTATAGACCCATTTCTTTGATGAACATTGATGAAAAATTTCTCAACAAAATTTTGTCCAATCGACATCAACAATTCATCCAAAAAATCATACACCAAGATGAAACAGTATTCATTTCAGGGATGCAAAGCTGGTTCAATATACGCAAATCAAATAATATTATTCATCACATCAACAGGAGCAAGGATAAAAACCACAAGGTTATCTCAGATGCAGAAACAGCATTCAACAAGATCCAACACTCCTTTATGATGAAGGTTTTGGGAAAATTAGAAATACATGGAACATTCCTCAATACAATAAAGGCTGTATATGACAAACCTACAGCCAGCATTATACTTAATGGTGAAAAGCTAAAGTCATTTCCTGTTAACTCAGGAACAAGACAAGAATATCCACTCTCTCCACTTGTCTTCAGTCTAGTATTAGAATGCCTAGCTACAGCAATAAGACAAGATGCAGACATAAAGGGGATCCAAATAGGGAAAGAAGAAATAAAACTCTCCCTCTTTGCAGATGACATGATCTTGTATTTAAAGAATCCCATAGACTCCACTCCCAAATTACTCAAGCTGATTCAAAACTTTGGCAAAGTAGCAGGTTATAAAATTAACCCCCCAAAATCAACGGCTTTTCTGTATGCCAACAATGAGAAAAGTTTGGCTAAAATTAGGAAATCAAATACATTTGTAATAGCCCCACAAAAAAAAAATACCTCGGAATTAACTTAACTAAAGAAATGAAGGACCTCTATGATGAAAACTTCAAAAACTTGAAAAAGGAAATCAAAACAGAACTTAGAAAATGGCAAAAACTCCCATGCTCCTGGATTGGAAAGATTAATATCATGAAAACGGCAATACTTCCCAAGGCAATCAAAAATTCAATGCAATACCTATCAAAATTCCAACCTCATTCTTCAAGGAAATAGAAGAGACAACCCAAAAATTCATATGGAATAATGAAAGACCCCAAATAGTAAAAACGCTCATCAACAGAAAGAACACTGGTGGAGGAATAACAATACCAAATTTCAAACTCTACTATAAAGCCATAGGAAACAAAACAGCTTGGGACTGGCACAAGAACAGGCCTCAGGACAAATGGAATACAATTAAAAACCCAGAAATGAACCTACAGACCTATAGTCATCTATTCTTCGATAAGGGAGCTAAAAAAAATAGAATGGAAGAAAGACAGCCTCTTCACTAAATGGTGCTGGCAAAATTGGTTAACTAATTGTAGAAAACTAAAGCTAGATCCTTATATATCACCCTGCATCAGAATCAACTCCAAATGGATCAAAGACCTCGGAGTCAAAGCAGACACTCTGAAAACATTACAAGATGGAATAGGAGAAACACTAGGTCTCCTTGGCGCAGGTCGAAATTTTCTTAATAGAGACCCGGAAGGAAACACAACAAATCAAAGAAAAGTTGGACAAATGGGATTGGATGAAGTTGCAGAGCTTCTGCATGGCAAAGGACATAGTTAGCAAGATCAATAGAAAGCCCACTGATTGGGAGAAGATCTTCACTAGCCATAAAATGGGCAAGGGTCTCATATCTAAAATATACTTGGAACTCAAAAAATTACAGTCCCCAACAACAAATCCTCAAAGAAACAACTGCCCAATAATTAAGTGGGCTAAAGACTTAAAGAGAAACTTCTCTGAAGAAGAAAGAAGGATGGCCAATAGACACATGAAGAAATGCTCAACCTCCCTAGCCATAAAAGAAATGCAAATCCAAACAACATTGAGATAACACCTCACCCCCGTTAGAATGGCAAAAATCAAGAACTCTAGCAACAACCGATGCTGGAGGGGATGTGGACAGAAGGGAACCTTACTTCATTGTTGGTGGGAGTGTAAACTTGTTCAACCACTTTGGAAATTAGTATGGAGGTTCCTCAAAAGACTCCACATAGAGCTCCCCTATGACCCAGCAATCCCACATTTGGGCATTTACCCAAATGTTTACAAACAAGACCACACTAAAGCTACCATCACAACTATGTTTATTGCAGCATTATTTACTATAGCTAAGATACGAAACCAACCCAGATGCCCCTCAGTAGATAAATGGATCAAGAAAATGTGGTATATATACACAATGGAATTCTATGCCTCCATCAGAAAGTCTGTGAAATTCTTATCTCCACTACACTATCAAATATACTAGAAGTGTTCTATGAATCAAGTAGTAAAGTGCTAGCCTTGAGCAAAAGAACTCAAAGCCCAGGCTGTTGGCTCAACCCCCTGACTGGCACAAAACCAAATGTTTCATTAGCTTATATTACACTAGGATTTCTGGTGTGAGACACCAGTCCTGGTTTTCTGAACCAACTTTCATAGCAGCTGCCACTTTTGATCTTTTCCCTAGTAGCTTTTATGATTGTTTTTTTCCATGCCTTATATTTACATTCCACTAATGGCATTATTTTGTTGGTTGGAGGGACATTTCAATAATTCAATGACATAACAAAAAGGCATGTCTTGAATTTATTTTATTTTAAATAGGAAAAGGAAAAAATATGCTGAGTCTGAGCCCAGCAGAGAGTGAATGATGGTTTGATTGCAGAGCTGTTAAATGTATTCCAGGATGTGGGAGCCTACCAATTTAGGTGCTTAAGTTTTCAGGTCTTCCTGTAGCTTCACAATAAATATCTATGTTGTCACAGCCACCCTTGCCATCACAACCGATAAGTGTCAAGCTTTGATCTCACCCTTAGGTCGACGTAGATAAACAGGGAGGAATAATTGTAAGAAGAAATGGCGATTGACCCCAAGACAACAGCTTGATGAGGTTTCCTCATGTTACTCTGAGATTTCATCAGCCAAGCAGGCTTATCTCCACACAAGGCTTCTAAGCACTAAGGACTAGGCACTGTTGTAGACAATTGGAGAAACAGATGTGAACACAGCTGCAAATTGCCTGCTCCATGAACATATCATGCTGAAAGAGAAAAACAGAAATAACAATGATATTGTCAATAAATCAGTAAGATGATGATGTGGGGAGACAGCTTCACATTGGAGGATCAGAGGAAAAGACATATGATCTTGCAGTTTTACCAAATAATATGTCTTGCCCTTGATGGATTTTTCATCTTCAACAATGTTAGATAAATAAAACTATAAATTGGAGAAAAGCAACCACATAGTTGCAAGTTTATCACAATGACAGATATAAGCTGTCTACTTTCTATGCAATGAAAACAGTTGCCACAAGGATTAAAACCTTGAATAAAAACTTGGACATTCTTCCTCTTTGTACAAAGTTATTTTCTTTCTTTTCTTTTCTTTTTTGTTTGTTGGTCGTTGGCCTTGAACTTTTATCCTGTGGGCAGTCCTTCAGCTATCCAGCTTAAGGAGAACACTCTACCACTTGAGCCACAGCACCACTTCTGGTTTTCTGGTGGTCATTTGTAGGTAAGACTCACAGCGTTTCCTGCCCAGTATGGCTTTGAACTGAAATCCTCAGATCTCAGTCTCCTGAGTAGATAAGAATACAGACGTGAGCCACCAACACCTGGCCAAAATAGTATTTTTTTCAATTTGGCTAGCCTGAATGATTAACAAGGAAAAAATAAGACCTAAAATTGTTAATTTGTGCTAAAATTTGCAATAGTTTTACCAGGAAGAATAGTGAAAGTCTGAGCTCAGAACTTGTACTTGTTGGCATGCACTCTACTCTACTCTCCTTCAGCTTATTTTTTAATCAATCATCGATTAAATAATTTGAAGCTTACAAGGCCTCTTTTGGTAAGAATAAGTAAAATGAGCCTAAGCTCCTGCCTTTTGAGTAGCAGAAGAAATCCTAGTATCTAGAATATATAGACAAAAAATGAAACACTCAAAGAACAAATAATCTTATTAATAAATAAGTTTATTGACTAGATAGGTCCTAAAACAGATATAGATGTCTAAGGAATACATGAAAAATATTCATCTTTAGTAATCAAGGAAATGCAAATCAAATCTATGTTGAAGTTCCATCTCTGCCTAATAAGAATGGCTCTTATCAAAGAAAACAAAAATACTGGCAAGGAGGTGGGGAAAGAAAGCCTGCACAATGTTGGCGATTAAGTGAATCAGTGTAGCCACCACAGAACTCAGTGTGGAAGTTCCACACAAGAAATCCTATATATATATCTGAAGAAATGTAAGTCAGCCTTATAGTAGAGCAATCTTCACACACTATTTTTTACAGCAGGATTCAAAATAGTCACGTTGTAGAATAAGCCACTAAAGGCAGAAAAGTATGTAAAACTGTTATCTCCAATTAACAATAAAAACAAATCTAGGAGTAGAGCTATAGATCAAGTGGCAGAGTACCAGCCTTGATGGAAAAAAAGCCAGGAAGAGATGAAGGTCCTAGCTTCAAGCCTCAGGACTGCCAAACACACACACACACACACACACACACACACACACACACACACACACACACACACACACAACCAATGCTACCTATATTTTGCCAAGCTTCTTACTCCCCTAAGATTTATGCACCTATGACAGAGCTAAATGTTATGGGGAAGTGATATTTATAATGGTAAACTTCTACTGAAGAACCCAGGTATATTTCTTGTTTTGTTTGTTTTTGTGGTCACTGGGCTTGATCTCACAGCTTGATTAATGGCCCTGAGCCTTTTCTCTCAAGGATGGTGCTCTACAACTTGGAGCTACAGTTCCACTTCTGGTTTTGTGTTAGTTCATTGGAGATAATCTTAACGACTCAGTCCTCCACATGCTGATTTGTAACTGCAATTCTCAAATTTCAGCTTCCTGAATTGGTAGAATTATTGGCCTGATCCACCAACGCCAGGCTAGAACCTAAGTATTTTCACCACTGCTCACTGGAAGACTACAATTCTTTTTCCTCCAGAATGCTTTCCACGCACATTTCTTTCTGTACGACAATCGAACAAATAGAGAGGCTCCACTAGGTCACACCTACACATCCTATCTACTGAAAATCTGAGATCTGAGGATAGTGGTTCAAACCCAGCCCAGATAGCAAAATCTGGGAGACTTTTAGTCCCAATTAACCACAAAAAACTCTATGTTGTCCTGTGGCTCAAGCAATAGAGCTCTACCTTGAACAAATACCTCAGGGATAGACCTCAGGCTTTAAGTTCAAACCCCAAGACCAGTGCACATGAGTACGCATGTGCATGTTCACACACACACACACACACACACACACACATTTATAACACAGTTCTCAAACCTAGGTGCCATCATAATCCCTTAATGTCATACTTTGCTATGAGAATTAGAAAAGTCTAACCTCTGGCCTGGGCTACAATCCATGCTGATAAACTGCACCTGGAGCGATTAAGTAGCTCAGAGGTGAGCCTGACCCACCCAGACTGGAAGTGAGGTGGTGCAGGTGGGTGGTCCCTACTCACCCAGACTGGACAGGTAAGTGAGGTGACACAGGCACATGGCCCCCACTCACACAGACCAGAAGCAAGAGTTAGGTAACACAAAGATGATGCCTCCAATCATCAAACCGGAAGGAGGAGTGAGATGACACAAGCATGTGGCCCCCACTCACCCAGAGGAGAAGCAGGAGTGAGGTGACACAGACATGTGGCCAGAAGCCAGACCAGAAGCAGGAGTGTGGTGGTGCAAGCACGACCCCCTACTTACCCAGACTGGAAGCAGGAGTGAGGTGATGCTGGCACATGGTCCTTATCCACCCAGACCGGAAGCAGGTGTGAGGTGACACAGTATGTGGCCATATTTATCCTGCCAGGAAGCAGAAGTGAGGTGACAGTAGCATGCCACACCAGAGGAGCCTCACGAGCCATGATGGCCCCCCGAGAAGGAAGGTGTGGGTCTGTGTCAATCCAGCCTTCTCTCCTGGCCTTTTGTTAAGGCCTGCTGGGTTCCATGGTGCACTTAGTAGGTCATAGGGCTCAAGCCATGGAGCCTGCTGTCCTCTCTCAACTGGTACTGCACCTGCTGCAGCTATGGTAGAAAAGTTAATAAGTTCTAATTCACAGAATGTTTACCATGAACCATTAGTGTCTTCAGGTAACATGTGACACTTGCTAGTCACTTAATATTACAGTTGCCAATGTCCTAAGTGCTCACTAATGTGTAAATATTCTGGGATGGAAATCTCCATATCAATGATTGTCTTAAAATTTCTAGGAATGATGATTTTGACATGCTCTTTTTGAAGAGAAGGGGAAGGGATAATAGCCGCAACTGTACAAAAATGCCTTTGGGTGACACTCTATTGGCCCAAGACTGAGTTTACACATTTGGTATCCAGTGGTTTTGGTTAAGTCTTTTGGGTCATGTTTTCTGTTTGGCCTTGGAGAGTCTTAGGGTTCTCTTTGTTGACACAGAAGATGGGAAAGTAATTGCCAAGGCTTTATAGTCAGGAGCCATTTCCTTTCTGCCCTTCTGAGATGGCATCTCTCTACATAAGCAAGATGGCCTTGAACTTACTGTGCTTTTGCTTCAGTCTCCCAAGTGATGTAATTACAGGCTTATCCCGCCATGCCCAGATAACTGTCATGGGCCATTTGAAATAGAAAAATTATGACATGTGTTCTATATCTACTAACAGACTTGTGCAAATATCAAATAACTTACAGCCTGGTTGTTAAGAATATAGACTCAGAAGGGGTGGGGCCAAGATGGCGACGGGGCAGTAGGGAAATACAACAGCTCTCCCCAACCAAAAAGAGAGTTCAAGTTCCAACACTTAATCTCCCCAACAGACCGACAACAACAAAAAGACGAATACTCAGAAAAACAGGAGGTGGAAAATAACAAAAAAGAAAGAGAGGAATAGAAGAATTTCAGAACAGAGAAGAGCAAAGACCCCTCCCCCGACCTTTATTGGCCATGCAGCAGTGCACCAAGCCATTGCCACCAGGACCAGTGGGGCTGCCGGAGCCCCAGAGACACAGGGGGCTGCCTGCAGATCACCTGCGCAGAAGCTGCCTGAGGTAACGGTGTCAGACATGCCAATTGCGATAAACGGAGAAATCCCTGACCCCGGAACTCGGCCCCACCACAGGAGCCCGAGAGCTACAAGTGACACCCACAGAACACCAAAGCAAAAGACCTAGAAGGAACTGGTGCTGATCCGGAGAGTGCAAACCCCAGCCCTCAGAACCTATACGGAGGCCCAGCTCCCACCGTGGACACTGTGCACCTGACAGCTTCAACAGAGGCAGAGACAGAAGAGAATCACACAGAGCCACCACCACCCAACCCAGCCTGTAACCACCCCAACTGAACTTGGATTGCAACAGCAACTGATGACCTACAGCACACAGAAACAACTAGCTCCAGGGTGAGTACCCCACAGGAGACAGTCTATCTCTCAAGGGAGACCAGAGCTAGAAGGAATCCCCAGACCCTGATCCAGACTCCCTACCCCAACACCCGGACCACAGGACCCACTAAAACTGAGAACTGTTTGAGAGCTTCACCAGCCCATGGAGCACACTCCGCTGGCCAGGCTAGAGCAAGATGGCCCCTGGAAGGGAGCTTCAACCCCCAAGCCAGGAACAGCGCCCCTGGGTCAAGACAACCAACAGTAGAAGAAACTTGAACTGTGTACCCCAGGCTGTATAATCTAGGTGATATACATAGCAGCACAGGCTCAACCAGCGTGCCCCAGGTGGGGGGCCGGAACAAGGCCTGGGGATCCAGTGCCTGAACAACACAACCAACTCCTCCCAACTGAAGTCAAAAGCTGAACATAGGCTTCAGCAGAGTGGAGATAAACAGGGAACTGCACCCCCTGGGAAGCACACCTGTGACAACCAAAGACTTGGAAGCTCTGGACAAGAGAAGCCCACACCCCACCAAAACCCGACCCAAGTACTCTAGGCTGGGAATTGGGCAACACAGGCCGCCAGCACCTTATAGTAGGCAGAAGCTCAGGCTGGTAAGGTGGCTCAGCAGTAGCATGATCGTCTTGGGTGCATGAGTCCCTGGATGTGATTCCTCAGCATGACATAAGCAGAAAAGGTCAGAAGTGGTGCTATGGCTCAAATGGTAGGGTGCCAGCCTTGAGCTGAAGAGCTGAGGGACAGCAACCAAACCCAGAGTTCAAGCCCACAACCGGCCAAAAAAAACCCAAAAACATCAGGAGCCCATAGCAGACTGCAGCATCTGGGAGAGTGCATCCATAGCATCCGATCTTGCCAAGAGCACCCATAGGAGCAAGCAGGAGAAGCCTAGGCTGCTCAACCCTTCCAAAGATGGGAATTGCCAGCGATCTACAGCAGAGAGCTGAGAATCCTATGTAGATCAGACCAGCAGCTGGAGGTAGGCCCCAACAGAATTCAGATCAGGCACAGACTTTCTCTACCAATACAGAATCAGCAACCAAGAAAAGACAGACACACCAAAACAAAATTGGAGATTAGTCTCCTGAACCCCCATGCGAAAATCACAGTGAAAAATTACAAGGTCTATCAACACCCAGGATAGCAAGCTATCCTCAATAGCCAGCAGCCACACAGGGGAGAGTTCCAGTGGGAGCAAAGCAGGAATGGAAGACAAAAGCTACATCCAAGGGATGCTGGAGGCAATGACTCAAGAAATAAAGAGAGAAATAGAAAAGAAATTGAAAGAGCACAAGAATGAACTATCAAAAGAGATACAGGATATCAAACAAGAGATGCATGCAAAACTAGAGGCAGCAGAAACCTCAGTAAGAAATGAGATAAATGCCAAACTGGAGACAGTACATACCTCATTAAGAGGTGAGATCAGTACTTTGAGAACCAACATAGAATCCATAAAGGAGTCCATGTCCTCCATGCAAACCACAATAGAAGCCACGGTCAGCAGAGTGAGTGAAATGGATTGTAGTGTTGTCAGATACAGAAGAGAGAATACACCAAGTGGACCAAAAAGTGACAGATATGGAAAAAATCACTCAAATTAAGCCAAAGGAAAATTCAAGAGCAAGCAGATAATGCCAAGAAATTTAACGTTTGTATAATTGGAGTGGACGAAGGTGAGGAATTTCAGAGCAAGGGAATGCAACACCTATTCGACAAGTTAATCGGTGAAAATTTTCCCCATCTCAAAAAAGAACATCTTACCTACATAACAGAAACATATAGCACACCCAACAAGCAAAATCCCCGGAGAAACACTGATAGATCTGAATAATAATGAAACAATCTTGCATACAGCAAAAATGAAGAAGGAGCTATACTACAATGGGAAACAAATTAGAATCACTGCAGATCTCTCTACACAAACACTGAATGCAAGAAAGGCCTGGGAAAGTACCATATGAGCCCTGAGAGCCAATAACTGCCAACCCAGACTGATATACCTGGCAAAGCTAGCATTCACATTCGATGGAGAACTGAAAATTTTTAATAGCAAAGAAAAACTAAAAGAATACAACCTGAAGAAAGCAACCAGGAACTGGGACCTTCGTCCAGACAGGCATTAATCAAAGTCTAACTAAGCAAACACAGGAGGAAAGGAAAGAAGAAAAACTTAGGAAAACGGGATGACAGAGAAAACAATGCATCTCTCTATACTTTCTCAATATTAATGGGCTTAATTTGCCAATCAAAAGAAAAAACTGCAGACTGGAACAGAAAACAAGACCCATTCATCTGTTGCCTTCAGGAGACCCACCTCTCAGCCAAACATACAAACAAATTCAGAGTAAAGGGTTGGAAAAGGATCTACAAATCAAATGCCCCCAGTAAGAAAGCAGGTGTAGCTATCCTGATATTTGACAAAATAAACTTTTCATTAAAACCAGTACAGAAAGACAAGGATGGACACTAAATATTAATAGAGGGAACAATCCAAGAGGAGGATATTACCATCATCCACTTATATGCCCCAAATATTGATGCACCCACATAGGTAAAACAAATACTCTCAAACTTACAGAATTAAATAGATTGCAACACGATAATACTAGGAGACTTTAACACGCCACTCTCACCAAAGGACAGGTCCACCAACCAGAGGATTGGCAAAGAAGCTACCGAATTAAGTGAGGCCATATTCATGCAGAATTAACTGACATCTACCGAGTATTTCACCCTAAAACAACACAGTACACATTCTTCTCAGCAGCTCATGGAACTTTCTCCAAAAGAGACCATATCAGAGTTCATGCAAGGAACTTAAGCAAATACAAAGACATAATCCCCTGTGTCCTATCTGACCACAGTGGAATTAAGCTAGTTCTCAATAACAAAGCATACCACAGAAATTTCTCTAATACAGGGAAATTGAGCAGCACACTTCTTAGCAATGCCTGGGTAACAGAAGAGATCAGAGAAGAAATAAAACATTTCCTACAACTCAATGAAAATGAAAACACATTGCAAAGAAACTTGTGGGACACAGCAAAAGTAGTCCTGAGGGGCAGATTTATTGCCCTCAGTGCCCACATCAAGAGAATGGAGACAGACCAAGTAAATAATCTCATGTTGCAATTAAAACAGCTAGAAAAACAAGAAAAAATGGAACCTAAAGTTACTAGATGGAGTCAGATAACCAAATTAAGAGCAGAGATTAACCAATTAGAAAATCAGAAAATTATAGCCAAAATTAACCAAACAAAAAGCTGGTTCTTTGAAAAAATAAATTAAATTGATGAACCGTTGGCAAGATTAATTAAAAAAAGAAGAGAGGAAACCCATATTAACAGGATTGGGGATGCCATGGGAAAAATCACCACACGTACCCAAGATATCCAAACAATCCTAACGGACTACTTTCAAAAGTTATACTCTCTAAAGGAAGAAAACCTAGCAGAAATGGATGCATTTTTAGAGAAATATACAAGTTGCCCAAATTGAGCAAAGAAGAAGTAAACCAATTAAATTAGCCAATATCCTACAACGAGGTACAGGGAGTTATCAAAAGTCTTCCAACAAAAAAAAAAGCCCAGAACTAGATGGATTCACAGTATAATTCTATAAGACCTTTAAAGAAGAGCTATTACCCATACTCCTCAAGCTCTTCAGAGAAACAGAGAAGGAGAGAGCTATCCCAAACTCATTCTACGGTGCCAATATCACACTCATCTCCAAACCAGGCAAAGACCCAACCAAAAAGGAGAATTACAGGCCAATTTCCTTGATGAACACAGATGCAAAGATCCTTAACAAGATTCTAGCTAACAGAATCCAGAAACACATAAAAAAAAATTATACACTATGACCAGGTAGGCTTCATCCCAGAGATGCAGGGATGGTTTAACATATGTAAGTCAATAAATGTAATCCAACACATCAACAGAGCCAAGGTCAAGAATCACATGATTATCGCCACAGATGCAGAAAAGGCCTTTGATAAAAATCAACATTCATTCATACTAAGCTCTGGAGAAAATAGGAATAGAAGGAACATTTCTAAAAACAATAAAAGCCATTTATGACAGACCAATAGCCAATTATACGTAATGGGGAAAAGCTACAACCAATTCTCCTAAAATCAGGAAGAAGGCAAGGATGCCCACTGTCTCCACTCTTCTTCAATATAGTCCTGGAACCCTTATCCAGGGGAATAAGGCAAGAAAACGATATTAAAGGGATCCGCATAGGGAAAGAAGGAGTTAAACTATCCCTTTTTGCAGACGACATGATACTATACCTTCACGATCCCAAAAACTCCATCCCTAAACTTTTAGAAATCATAAATCACTTCGGCAAAGTAGCAGGATACAAAATAAACCCACAAAAATCAGTTGCCTTCCTGTACACTGACAATGTACAAGAAGAGAGGGAAATAAAAGAAGCAACCCCATTCACAATAACCTCCCCAAAAATGAAATATTTAGGAATTAACCTAACCGAAGATGTAAAAGAACTATTTAATGAAAACTATAAAAAGTTAAAGAAATTGCAGAAGACACTAGGAAATGGAAAGACCTCCCATGCTCTTGGATAGGCAGACTTAATATAGTGAAGATGTTAATACTGCCAAAATTAATATACAAATTCAATGCAATTCCTATTAAAATCCCAATGACGTACATCACTGAAATACAGAAAACAGTCAAAAATTCATATGGAACAATAAAAGACCTAGAATAGCCAAAACAATTCTAGAGAATAAAAATAACCTGGGAGGGATATCTAGGCCGAACTTCAAACTCTACTACAGAACTATAATAACAAAGATAGCATGGTACTGGCACAAAAACAGACCCGAAGACCAATGGAATAGAATAGAAGACCCAGAAATGCCACGGACCGGCTCTGTCAGGACAATGGAGGACACCTAGTGGAGGAAATGAATAGGTGAGGAGATGGCAAACAGACAACTCACACACAAGAGGAGTGGATGCTGTGTGCGATTTAATGCAGAGGATAACAAACTTTTATAGCAAAAGTCTCCATGAGAAAGGGCAAAAGGTTACACAATCTTGCTGCAGGGCTTCGTTCTTGGGTGGTCACCAGCTGGTCGCTTGATAGGCACTTGTTTTCTGCTTTACCTCTATTTTTAAGAAATACAATGGGTTTCGATGTTTATCACCAATTAACCATTACTTCTTTCTATAGAGGCCTTAACTGTCCCATAAGATCTTTCTTGTGATCTAGCAAGTCTCTTAGTAAATGAAAGAGAGTAACAGGAAGTTCTTTCTCCTAAGTAGTTTTCCCAGCAATTGACATACACTCTTTGTGCTCTAGCAGCGCCTATGGCTTCTTGTAAATCTCTTACAAACAATTCCTTCTGCTGAAGTGACGTCATGAAACCCCCAATACTTTTATATTTACTTATGACTTGTCTACTAGCCTCCATAAAAGGGGCTTTCAGGGTAGCATTTAACTCTGGTGAGTTAGTCATATTTTTAAGACACTCATCAGATGTTGGAGTCGTCAACACTCTTAAGAAAGAGCCTTGAATAAGGGAACGTTGAGCATGACTAAGTACAATGAGCAGCAGGAACAGTAAAAGATTAATAGGCACTCCTATACAGTGAAAAAAAGAAAAACAGGAACAGAAAGACATCTTTCCCAGGGGCTTGCCAGCCTTTCCAGGAGGTAGGCCTCTTTGAAGCCCCATTCTCTGAGGTAGACTTCAGTGAAGCCCCATTCTCAGGTCTGAAAGCAGGTTTTCCATGCTAAGCAGACTCCACCAGAGTAGGGGTGGCACCGAAATAAATCCACAGGCCTACAGCCAGCTGATATTTGACAAAGGAGCCAAAGACATACAATGGAAGAAACACAACCTCTTCAACCATGGGTGCTGGGAAATGTGGACAGCCACATGCAGAAAACTAAAAGTTGACCCAGCCTATCACCATGCACCAACATCAACTCAAAATGGATTAAAAATCTTAACATTAAACCTTAATCTCTGAAACTACTGCAGGACAGAGTAGGAGAGATACTTGAACTAATAGGCACAGAAAGGAACTTCCTGAACATAGTCCCAGGGTCACAACAAATTGGAGAGAGACTCGACAAATGGGACTACCTTAAAATAAAAAGCTTCTGCACAGCTAAAGCTATCACATCAAAGCTAGAAAGACAACCAACTAATTGAGAAAAAATATTTACCAGCAATATATCAGAGAAGTGGTTAACATCCACTATATTTATGGAACTCAAGAAACTAACCCCTCCCAAACCTAACAAACCAATTACTAAATGGGCAAGGGGACTATAGAGGAACTTCTCAGATTAAGAAAGAAAAATGGCAACGAAACACATGAGGAAATGTTCATCATCCCTGGTGGTGAAGGAAATGCAAATAAAGACAACCCTGAGATACCACCTTACCCGAGTCAGAATGGCCCACATCTACAAATCAGCCAACCACAAATGCTGGAGGGGATGTGGAGAAAGAGGAACCCTATTACACTGCTGGTGGGAATCTACCTGGAGGGTCCTTAGAAAGTTAAAGATTGTCCTCCCTTATGACTCAGTCATACCACTTCTAGGCATCTACCCTGAACAACAGGAACCAATGTACAAGGACATGCACACCTCCAATGTTTATTGCAGCACTGTTCACAATAGGTAGGATATGGAAACAACCCAGATGCCCCACCACAGATGAATGGGTCCAAAAATTGTGGTATCTATACACAATGGAATATTATTCAGACATTAGAAAGGACAAAATAATGGCATTTGCAGGGAAATGGATGGAGCTAGAAGGAATAATGTTGAGCGAGGTAAGCCAAGAGCAAAGAGACAAACGGTACATGGTCTCCCTGATAAGTGGATGCTAAATCCAAAATGTTAGGTGATACGACAAAACTAACAGGACTTAAGAAACAAAGAACTCCCACTCATATGGTCGAACCACTACTAAATATCCCCATGCTGCTGATCACATGTATGGTGTATATGTGCACACCGTTATATGTTATAAACCGTGATAGACAATTTGCTCCAGGAAAGTTAGAATGAACTTGTGACTTTAAATGAGCATCATTATTCCACAATACTGTGAAATTTGGGAAATTATGTAATCACTTAATCACAAATTAAAAAAAAATCTCAGGGAAAGTAGGGAGGGAAGGGATAGTAAGGGGAAAGCAATGGAGGAGGTAACAATGCTCAATAGGAAGTGTACTCATTACCTTGCTCATGTAACTGTAACCCTTTGTATAGTATCTTTACAATAAAAAAAATTTAAAAAAAGAATATAGACTCAGATTCAACTGAATTTCCAATTCAATTTTGGCTACTTACTTGATTTTGGTTAAAGAGGAAGACAATATATCATTGAGCTTTATTCACTTATATGCAAATGTGATTGGAGCCAGGGACAGGTGGCTCATGCCTATAAAATTCCTCAGCAGGCTGAGATGGAAGGGTTGTGTTTCAAAGCCAACCCGGGCCGAAAAGGCACTATGAGATTCTTAGTTCCAGTTAGTCTCTCAAAAACCAGAAGTGTGCTGAGAATTTGCCTCAGTGGAAGCGTGCTTGCCATGCATGAGGCCCTGGGTTCGAATGCTCACCTCCACATAAGTAGAAAAAGCCAGAAGTGTCACTATGTCTGAAACGATAGAGCTTTAACCTGAAGAGATGAGACACAACACCAAGTCCCAGAGTTCAGGCCCCATTACCACCACCACCACCACTACCACCACCAACAACAATAACAATTACAACAAAAACCAGAAATGGAGCTCTGGCTAAAGTGTTAGAGTGCTAGAAAGTAGATCAGGGACAGCACCCAGTCCTTGAGATCAAGCTCCATGACAAAATAAACTAAAAGAAAAACAGAAGTGGAGCTGTGGGTCAATAGGTAGAGTGCTAGAAAGTGGATCAGAAACAGTCCCTGCTTTCAAGTCCCAAATTATACGATTGGATACTGGTATTTCCCATCTTCTAGGGTTGTTATGATTATTCAATAAACTGAATTTATTGAGCATTTCCTATTGAAAGGGATTTTTCATCACCAGCAATTGATTTATGATGTAGCAGAGCCTGCCATGTATACCCTCTACTTCAGTGGGGAATTGAATGTAAATTTTGTGAGTCTTATTATAATATCAGGTCAGGAGCCAAACTGATGAGCCACATACTCTTCTGAAAAATTGTTTCATATGTTAGATTTAGTTTCCCACGTCAGTTTGCCATTCTGCTTCTAGTCAGAAAATATCTAAGGCTCAGAAAGGATTCAAGCTCTCTGTTAAACCATGCTGTAGCCATTTTTATTTTTATTTTTTTCCAAGTTTTTTATTGTGATTAAGTGATTACATAATTTCCAAAGTTTAACAGTATTGTGGGATAGTGATGTTTAGTTAAAATTCACAAACACATTATAACTTTCATGGAGCAAATTATCTATAAAGGTGTATGAGCTTTGCAATAGTTATTTCTTTCACATTTAGTGTTATGTACATTTCTTTTGTTTTGCACAGCATCAGGTGTTCCCTCTTTCCCACTTGTTCCCTCCCTCCCATGACTGCCATTGAGTTGCTTTGTTCATTTTGGTCAATGTCCAGTTCAGGTGATGGGTCCCACTGTTGTATGTTTTTCTTTGATTCCCACTAGTTCTGTGTCATCCTTCTGGTTTCCCTCCGGTGTGCACATATATACCATACATGTGATCAGCAGCACTGAGTTATTTAGTAGTGATTCGACCAGATGAGTGGAAGTCCTTTGTTTCTTAAGTCCTGTTAATTTTGTTGTATCACATAGCATTTTGGATTTAACATCCACTTATCAGGGAGACCATGTGCCGTTTTCTCTTTGTTCTTGGCTTACTTTGCTCAACATGATTCCTTCAAGCTCCATCCATTTCCTTGCAAATGCCATTATTTTGTCCTTTCTAATGGCTGCATAATATTCCTTTGTGTATAGATACCACAATTTTTGGATCCATTCATCTGTGGTAGGACATCTAAGTTGTTTCCATATCCTGGCTATTGTGAACAGTGCTGCAATAAACATGGAGGTGCTTGTGTCCTTGTTGTTCAGGATAGATACCTAGGTCAATATTCACTTTTCTGAGGTCCCTCCAGATTGCTTTACAATGTGGTTGTATAAGTGTACATTCCCACCAGCAGTGTAATAGGGTTCATCTTTCTCTGCATCCCCTCCAGCATTTTTCGTTGGCTGACTTGAGGATGTGGGCCATTCTGACTGGGGTAAGTTGGTATCTCAGGGTTGTTTTAATTTTCATTTCCTTCACCACCAGGGATGGTGAACATTTCCTCATGTGTTTCTTTGCCATGCTTATCTCTTCTTCTGAGAAGTCTCTCTTTACTTCCCTTGCCCATTAGTAGTTGGTTTGTTAGATTTGGGGGAGATTAGTTTCTTGAGTTCCCTGTATATACTGCATATTAACCGCTTGTCTGATATACTGCTGGTAAATATTTTTTCCCAATTAGTTTGTTGTCTTTCTAGCTTGGTTGCTATAGCTTTAGCTGTGCAGAAACTTTTCATTTTAAGGTAGTCCCATTTTTTGAGTCTCTCTCCAATTTGTTGTGACAGTGGGACTCTGTTCAGGAAGTTCCTTCCTGTGCATGTAAGTACAAGTGTCTCTCCTACTCTGTCATTCGGTAGTTTAAGAGATTCCAGATTGATGTTAATGTCTTTAATCCATTTTGAGTTGATGCTGGTGCATGGTGATAGACTGGGGTCCACTTTTAGTCTTCTACATGTGGCCACCCAGTTTTCCCAGTACCAGTGGTTGAAGAGGCTGTGTTTCTTCCACTGAATAACTTTGGGTCCTTTGTCAAATATCAGCTGACTGTAGGCATGTGGTTTTATTTCTGAATTTCTATTCTATTCCATTGGTCTTTGGGTCTGTTTTGGGGCCAGTTCCATGTTGTCTTTTTTAGTATGGCTCAATAGTAGAGTTTAATGTTCGGCATCAACATGCCTCCCATGTTCTTTTTTTCCTAGAATTCTTTTGGCTATTCTAGGTCTTTTATTGTTCCATATGAATTTTTGGACCGTTTTCTGTATTTCAGAGATGTACGTCATTTGGATTTTAATAGGAATTGCAATTGAAATTGTATATTAATTTTGGCAGTATTACCATTTTCACTATATTAAGTTTGCCTAACCAAGAGCATGGAAGGTCTTTCCATTTCATGGTGTCTTCTGTAATTTCTTTCTTTAAGTTTTTATACTTTTAGTTAAATAGTTCTTTTACATCTTTGGTTAGGTTAATTCCTAAATATTTTATTTTTTGGAAGGTTATTGTGAATGGGGTGCTTCCCTTATTTCCCTCTCTGCTTGTACATTGTCAGTGTACAGGAAGGCGACTGATTTTTGTGGGTTGATTTTGTATCCTGCTACTTTGCCAAAGTGATTTATAATTTCTAAGAGTTTGGGGATGGAGTTTTTGGGATTATGAAAATATAGCATCATTTCATCTTCACAAAGGGATAGTTTAACTTCTTTCCCTATGAGGGTCCCTTTAATGTCTTTGTCTTGCCTTATTGTCCTGGCTAATTGTTCCAGGACTATATTGAAGAGGAGTGGATAGAGTGGGCATCTTTGCCTTGTTCCTGATTTTAGGAGAATTGGTAGTAGCTTTTCCCCATTAAGTATAATATTGGGTATTGGTCTGTCCTATATGGCTTTCATTGTTTTAAGAAATGTTCCTTCTATTCCTATTTTCTCCACAGCTTTTAACATAAATGAATGTTGTATTTTACCAAAAGCCTTTTCTGTGTCTGTGGAGATAAGCACGTCAATCTTGACTTGGCTCTGTTGATGTGTTGGATTACATTTATTGACCTATGTATGTTAAATCATCCCTGCATCTCTAGGATGAAGTCCACCTGGTCGTAGTGTATGATTATTTTGTGTGTGTTTTCTGGATTCTGTTAGCTAAAATTTTGTTAAGGATCTTTGCATCTGTGTTCAAGGAAATTTGTCTGTAAATCTCTTTTTTGGTTGAATCTTTGCCTGGTTTGGGGATGAGTGTGATATTGGCATCGTAGAATGAGTTTGGGATAGTTCCCTCCTTCTCTGTTTCTCTGAAGAGTTTGAGGAATATGGGTATTACTTCCTCTTTATAGGTTTTATAGAATTCTGTTGTGAATTCATCTATTCCTGGGCTTTTCCTTATTGGAAGACTTCTGATTGCTTCCTGCATCTCATTGTGAGATAGTGGCTTATTTAATTGATTTAATTCTTCTTTGCTCAGTTTGGGGAACTTCTGTTTCTGTAAAAATGCATCCATTTCTGCCAGGTTTTCTTTGTTTAGAAAATATAACTTTTGAAAAGAGTCCTTTAAAATTGTTTGGATATCTTGGCTACTTGTGACTTTTCCTGTGGCATCCCTGATCTTGTTAATTTGGGTTTCCTCTCTTCTTTTCTTAATTAATCTTGCCAATGGTCCATCAATTTTACTTATTTTTTTTAAAGAAACAGCTTTTTGTTTTATTAATTTTATCTATGATTTTCCTATTCTCTATTTCATTAATTTTCAGCTATTAGTTTGATTGGCTTTGTCTCGTAACGTTGGGTTCCATTTTTTCATGTTTTTCTAGCTGTTTTAATTGCAATATGAGATTTTTTACTTGGTCTGTCTATTTTCTTGATGTGGGCACTGAGGGTAATAAATTTGCCCCTCAAGAATGCTTTTGCTGTGTCCCACAAGTTTCTTTGTGATGTATCTTCATTTTCATTGAGTTGTAGGAACTTTTTGATTTCTTCTTTAAGTTCTTCTCTTACCCAGGTTTTTCACAGAAGTTTGCTGTTCAATTTTGATGTATTTGAATAATTTCTACGGTTTGATTTATTATTGACAACTAGCTTGATTCCACTGTGTTCGGACAGGACACAGGGGATTCAGTCAATCCCCTTGTATTTGCTTAAGTTTCTTGCATGAAATATGATTTTGGAGAAAGTTCCATGAGCTGCTGAGAAGAATGTGTATTGTTGTTTTAGGGTGAAATACTGGATAGATTTCAGTTAGTTCCGCTTTTGGCTTCACTCAATTCGGTAGCTTCTTTGCCAATCCTCTGGTTGGTGGACCTGTCCTTTGGTGAGAGTGGTATGTTAAAGTCTCCTAGTATTATTGTATTGGGATCTATTTTATTCTGTAAGTTTGAGAGTATTTGCTTAACATATTTTGGTGCGCCAATGTGTGGGGAGTATAAGTTAATAATGGTAATATCCTCCTCCTGGATTGTTCCCTGTATTAATATGTAGTGTCCTTCCTTGTCTTTTCTATTGATTTTAATGAAAAGTTCATTTTATTAGATATCAGGATAGCTACTCCTGCTTTCTTACTGGGGGCATATGATTGGTAGATCCTTTTTCAACCCTTCACTCTGAGTTTGTTTGTATGTTTGGCTGAGAAGTGGGTCTCCTGAAGGCTAAAGATGGATGGGTCATGTTTTCTGATCCAATCTGGAATTCTTTTTCTTTTGATTGGTGAATTAAGACCGTTAATATTAAGAGATAATATAGAGAGATGCATTGTGGTCCCTGTCATTCCCTGTTTCTTTAAGATTTTCTTCTTTTCTTTCCTCCTGTGCTTGCTCAGTTAGAATTCTCTTAATGCCTGTCTGGTGTGGGTCCCTGTTCCTGGTTGCTTTCTTCAGGTTGTGTTCCCCCTCTTAGTATTCTTTGTAATGCTGGCTTAATGTTTATGTATTCATTTAGTTTTTCTTTACTTTTAAAGTTTTTCAGTTTTCCATCTACTGTGAATGCTAGCTTTGCCGGGTATATCAGTCTGGGTTGGCAGTTATTGGCTCTCAGGGCTCGTATGGTACTTGCCCAGGCCTTTTTTGCATTCAGTGTCTGTGTGGAGAGATCTGCATTGATTTAATTTTTTTCCCGTTGTAGTATAGCTCCTTCTTCATTTTTGCTGCATGCAAGATTGTTTCCTTATTTTTCAGATCTACCATTTTTACTATAATGTGTCTAGAAGTGTTTCTCCTGGGATCTTGCTTCTTTGGTATTCTATATGCTTCTGTTATGTAGGTAACTTGTTCTTTTTTGAGATGGGGGAAAGTTTCACAGATTATCTTGTTGAATAGGTGTTGCATTCCCTTGCTTTGATATTCCTCACTTTTGTCCACTCGAATTATATGAAGGTTAAATTTCCTGGCACTATCTGCTTGCTCTTGGATTTCCCTTTGGCATAATTTAAGTGATTTTTTTTCCATATCTGAGATTTTTTTTTGGTCCAGTTGGTGTATTCTGTCTTCTGTATCTGGCACTCTACATTCCATTTTGTTCACTCTGTTAACTACAGCTTCCATTGTGGTTTGCATGGACTCATTTATGGATTCAATGTTGGTTCTCCAAGTACTAATCTCACCTCTTAATGAGTTGTGTACTACCTCTATTTTTGTACTAATCTCACCTCTTAGTGAGGTCTGTGTTGCCTCTGTGTTTGTACTAATCTCACCTTTTAGTGAGGTGTGTACTGCCTCTATTTTTGCATGCACCTCTTGTTTGATACCTTGCATCACTTTCAATATTTTGTCCCTGTGTTCTTTAAATTTCTGGTCTATTTCTCACTTTAATTCTTGAGTCATTACCTCCTGCATCTCTTGGATGTACCTTTGTCTTCCATTCCTGCTTTGCTCCCACTGGGCCTCTCCCTTGGGTGGCTGCTGGCTTTTGGGTGTAGCTTGCTATACTGGGTATTGATAAAGCTTGTAATTTTTTTTCTGTGATTTTCGCATGGCATTTCAGGGATTATTGGATACTAATCTGAAATTTTGTTTTGGTCAATAGATGTTTGCTTTGCTTGGTTGCTGTTTCTGTGCTGGTAGAGAGAGTTTGTACCTGCCTGGTCTCAGTTCTGTTGGTGGCCAACTTCTAGCTTCTACTCTGACCGACGTAGGGTTTTGTTCTCGGCTCTCTGCTGTAGATCACTGGCAGTTCCCACCTATAGAAGGGTTGAGCAGTCTAGAATGTTCCTGTTTATTCCAACAGGTGCTCTTGGTGAGATCGGATGTGCTTGATGTACTCTCCCATTTGCTGGAGTCTGCTATGGGCTCCTGATTTTTTTTTGGCCGGTTGTGGGCTTGAACTCTGGGCCTGGGCGCTGTCCCTCAGCTCTTCAGCTTAAGGCTGGTGCCCTACCATTTGATTCACAGCATGACTTCTGGCCCTTTCTGCATATAGGGTGTTTGGGAATCAGATCCAGGACCTCATGC
The DNA here is from genome assembly GCF_019054845.1 of Dipodomys spectabilis. Classification (NCBI taxonomy): domain Eukaryota; kingdom Metazoa; phylum Chordata; class Mammalia; order Rodentia; family Heteromyidae; genus Dipodomys; species Dipodomys spectabilis. Next base: position 1,702,756 of record NW_024871068.1, read on the forward strand.
ACACAAGATAAGCACTCTAATGCTGAGCCACCTTACCAGCCTGACCTCCTGACTATTATCAGGTGCTGAAGGCCTGTGTGGTCCAATAACCAGCCTAGGATATATGGGTCGGGTTCTGGTTGGGTTTTGGCTTCTGGTTATCTTGTGCTAGACCCCTGGTCTTTTGCTGTCAGAGGCATGATTCCAAGGCGGGTGCAGTTCCTTGTTTTCCCCCCTCTGCTGAGGCATATGCTCAGCTTCTGAATTCAGTTGGGAGGAATTGGTTGTGTTTCTCAGGAGCTGGATCCCCAGGCCTTGTCCAGGCCCCGGGCCGGGGGCACGCCAGTTGGACCTGTGCTGCTGTGTATCCCACCTAGGTTACACAGCCTGGAGTACAAATTTCAAATTTCTTCCACTGTTGGCTGTTTTGACCCAGGGGCACTGTTCCTGGCTTGGGCATTTGAGCTCCATTCCAGGGGCGCTCTTGCTCTAGCCTGGCCAGCTGGGTGTGCTCCATGGGCTGGTGGAGCTCTCAAACTATTCCCAGTTTTAGTGGATCCTGTGGGGGAGGAGTCTGGGTCAGGGTCTGGGGATTCCCACCAGCTCTGGTCTCCCTTGAGGGATACACTGTCCCCTGGGGAGTACTCATCCTGGAGCTTGTTGTTGTTTCTGTGTGATGTAGGTCATTGGTTGCCATTGCAATCAGAGTTCAGTTGAAATGGTTGTGGGCTGAGCAGGGTGGTGATGGCTCTGTGTGTTTCACCTCAGGCTCTGTCTCTGTTGATGCTGTTTGGGTTGGCGCCACTGGATGGACCTCCGGCTGAGGAGTTGGGAAGGGGTAACCAGTTAATGAGATAATAGTCTAACAGACTTTCTTACCCAGGTTGTCTTTAAACCTCGATTATCAGATCTCAGCCTCCTGAGTTGCTGTGATTACCGGCATGAGCCACTGGCACCAGCTTTTTTGAAAAAGCAACAATTAATAAGGCAGACACCTTAGATCATGCCTGTAATCCTAGCTACTCCAGAGGCTAAGGTCTGAAGATGATGATTTGAATGTAGTGGTGCAAAAACGTTTGTGTGAGTCTTTTATCTCCAATAAACTGCTCAAGAAAATCCAGAAGTGAAGCTTTGGCTCAAGTGGTAGAGTGCACTCTTGAGCAAAAGAGAATCTCAGGGACAGCACCTAGATCCTGAGTTCAAGCTCCATTTCTGGCACACACACACACACACACACACACACACACACACACACACACACACACACTGAAAAGTAAATAGAAAATGTGAAGAAATCAAGGACAAAAAAATCTGAATATTGTAAGGACTTTTGGGTTTGGAGGTATGACTCAGTTTGTAGGACGATAGCTAATGATTGAAACTTTCAGGTACCAAGGACTTAAAAAAAGAATTATCTACCCTGTATTTCCCTTTTGTCATATTCTCATTTGGGAACTATCTTCTTTTAAAAAAAAAACAAATATTGCTGTTTTAGTGGTGATTTACAGCATGGTTACTTTTCTCTATGTCAGGTAACTAGTACATTTTCTTCCTTTTACCTAGTCTCATCTGTTCCCCCATTCTCATCCATTCCCTCCCTTCCCATCTCGACCCTCGAGTTGCATAGTTCACTTTCAACAATGTCCAGTACAGCTAGTGTGTTCTACTGCTGCAATTTTTCACTGATTCTGTATCCTTCCCCTATCTTTCCTTAGATGTGCACGCATATTACATACTGTATATTGGGTAAAGAATACAGAGTCATCACAAAATGAATAGATGAATTAAGACAAGTTCCTTTGTTTCCTTATCTTTGCAATTTAATTCAGTATATGTATTGTTTTATACACATAAGAAGAGGTGCTTGGGTATTACAATTTTGTGATTTTCTCCAAAGCCTGTCCTCTTCTGTTCTTATTGTATATGATGCCTAGAATCATGTACAGTTTGTCATATCCCCTTGAGTTTTAAATCTAACCTTCACATATCAGGGAGAAAATGTACCATTTGTCTCTATGATCTTGGCTTAACTTTCTTAACATGATTTATTCTAGTTCCATCCATTTCCCTGCAAATGACATTATTTTTTCTTTCTAATGGCTCTTTCTGTAAAATTTCATTGTATATAGATAGCATAATTATTGGATCCATTTATTTATTGTGGGGCATCTGGGTTTTGTACATAACTTGGCACTGTGAATTGAGCAGCAAGGAACATGGTTATGCAAGTGTCCTTGTCATATTATGGTTCATGATGCTCAGGTTAGATGCCTAGAACTGGTATGGCTGCAGGGATGGTATTAGAGAAGGCCTTTTGAGTAACTTCCAGACTGCTTTCCAGAGTGGTTGTATTAGTATACATTCCCACCACCAGTGCAGTAGGATTTCTTTTCCTCCACTTCCCAACAGCATTTGTTTTCAGAATTCAGAATATTTGGGTAAGATGGTACCTCAGGATTGCTTTGATTTACATTTTATATGGCCAGGGATGATGAATCTTTTCTGATGGTTCTTTGCCATATTTACCTCTTCTTCTGAGAAGTCTCTCCTTACCTCCTTGCCCATTTAGTGATTGGTTTATTAGGTTTGGGAGAGGTAGTTTCCTGAAATCCATGTATACATTGAATATTAGCCCTTTTTCTGATGTATTGCAGGTAAATATCTTTTCCCAATTTGTTGGCTGTCTTTTTAGTTTAGTGGCTATGTCCCTAGTCTTTGCAGAATTTCTTTCCTTTGATATAGTCCCATTTGTTGGGTCTCTCTCCTATCTGTTGTGCCCCTGGGACTCTATTCAGGAAGTTCCTGCCTGTACCTACAATTTCTAATGTCACCCCTATTCTGTGTTACAGTAGTTTGGCTGATTTTATGGTAGTTAATTCATTTTGAATTGATGTTAGTGCAAGCAGAGATCCACTTCTAGTTTTCTGACTATGGCTGCCCAGTTTTCGCAACACCAATTGTTGAAAAGGCTATGATTTGTGTGCGTGAGTGTGTGTGTGTGTGTGTGTGTGTGTGTGTGTGTGTGTGTGTGTGTCGGTTTTGGGGCTTGAACTCTGGTCCTCAACGCTGTCCTTCAGCTATTCAGCTTAAGTCTAGTGCTTGAGCCACTGTTCCACTTCCCATTTTCTTGTGCTTTATTGGAGATAAGAGTCTCATGGGCTTCCCTGGCCCTGCTGGCCTTAAACAACGATCCTCAGATCTCAGCCTTCTGAGTAGCTAGGATTTAAGGCATGAGCCACAGGCAACTGGCAAGGCTACGTTTTTCCACTGTACATCTTTCACTCCTTTATCAAACATCAGATGATTGTAAGTATGTGGTTTTATTTCTGGGTCTTTTGATCTTTTTTTAATACATTTTCAATGTAAAAATAATGTACAGAGGGTTTACAGTTACATAATCTAGGTGATGAGTACATTTCCTATCAAGCATTATTACCTCCTCCGTTTATCCCCTATCATGCCTTCCCTCCCACCTCCACAGCTACACTCCCCCTGATCCCGCCTAAATTCTGATGCTCGTTTTTCCACAAAGTGTCTTGTGCATCTCATTATTACAATGAGTCAACCTGTATCTCTATTTAAGCATTTTGTTTTTTCCCTTCCCCTCCACAAATTAGAGAAGCATATATAAAATATGCATGGCATCGACATTACATACAGTGAAAACAGGGGTTATACCATGGGGGAGGAACATACAAAGAACAAAAAAAATCACATGATATATTGTAAATACGTTAGAAACAAGAGAAAGAAAGAAAAAACCACTTATGTCCCTATCTTGTGGTTCATTTCACTTATTTGGTCATATGTACATACCTTTTCTTTTTGGAGTGCAGGATAAATGTGTACCAATGGAAAATGACCCAGTCTATGTTTAGGAAAATCAGTAAGTGAGGTCCAAAATCTAGTTTCAGTTGAGGAAAGGGAATCTGTCCTCACAGAATATCCAGACCAATATATCCTACTGCAGGGGATCCAATATCCAATTGAGAAATTAGAATCTCTCCCTCCCTAGACTCAGGAAAAAATCCTATCATTAATGAGGAAGTAGATCTCTTTGAGGACTCTGAGGCAGAATTGCTGCCTGAAGGCAACTTAGAGGCCAATCTAGATTTCGAGATTCCTTCCCCTCTTCCTGGGAAAATTTTTATTTTTCTTTTTGTCCTTATTGTTGTAAAATGTTCATTCTATTTATTTTTCTAACGTTATTAAAATGCCAATGTTTATATTATGTTATACAATTCGTGAATCCTAAATGTTGTTTTGTTTCAACCTACAATCTAAAGCACCATGCACTTGTTTTGTTTGTGGGAAAACACAGAGTAACAGGGGGCTGTACAAGAGAGACTTCTGGATATAAAGGGGACTGTTAAATGCACAGGGAGTGGCAAGGAAGCCAGGCCATGCCTGAATGAGATGATAAGTTGGCTCCAAAAGCTCTAGGACATAGCAGATCAGATGTCCTTAGAAAGCAGTTCTGTCAATTGTGACAAATGCTACAATGCTTATAGTGGTATATGGGACTCTCTTCCAACAGTGAGTTCAAGTCTGTATACATATTTATTGTGCTTTGGGAAATATTGAAGAAAAATTTGGCTCCAATAATATCCAAAATGTACTTAGGGCTGAAAATATTTGACAAAATACATAGGAAATACCTATATTGAAAAGTAAAAGCCATCATCAATAGAAGAAAGAAGGCTTACATAGATGGACAAAGACAAAATCAGGAAGGAAAAAGAATCCACTATTAAATCAGTTATATGCAAATATTTGTGATAATCTTTATATTTTGTATAGTATATTATATGATGTATAAGATTGAATATGATTTTTCATACTACAAAGGCATTTATAATTTTCAGTCTTGAGTATATTTTTCACAAATCTAGTGTAAATCATTATTGGGGAAAGTGGTAATATAACTTTGATTATAATTATATGAATATATTTTTTGTTTCTTAGTACACTATGTATAAAAAACCAGCTATGAGTTAGGTATAGGAGTCTCAGGTCTGTAATCCTAGTGATGTGGGAAGCTGGGTTCTGAGGTTAATCTCTCTTACCCCCATGGCATTAGATTTTGAGAGGAGGCCTGGGCCCTCTAGTGTAGCAAAGAGACACACATGCAGTGGGATCACACTCCCTGAACCCAGAGAAAAGTCAGTAGAAATCAGAACAAGCCTCTTATCTTATGACAGTATACTCAGTTCCTGTGCCAAGATGGACATCTGTAGAACGTCATATTGAAAGTTGGCATTCCCTCCAAAAGTGTTTCTGACTATGCTGAATTAAACCTCATTTTACCTTCCAAGCTTCAAACACATAGAAATATGTCAATGGCTCAAGAGAGATGGAGAAAGTCTTACATATATACAAAATTGTATACTCTGCTTCAGTAATTCAATGACAAATCATCAAAGGCATGTTTTGAATTTTTCTTTTTCTTTTTAAGGAAATAGAAATATAGAGTTCATCAGGGAGTGGGTGATAATTTGGTTGCTTAGTTATAGAATGCACTCCTGGGCATGGGACACACTTGCCTTGGTGAATTTCTGTGGCTATGTGTGTCCTCACGCAGCTTCATAAAACAATGGCCATAACTTCTATGATGCCACAGCCATCTTTCCATAGCAGGAAATAGGTGTCAGGCACTGATCTTGCCCTGAAGTGGACTCAGCGACACAGAAAGGCACAAAGAATACTAGCCACCAGACTTCAGCTTGAAGAGCTGGCTTGACCAGAAGCTAGCATAAATTGAGCTAGAGAAGGCTGATCTCCAAGTAAGGTTCCTGAGCACTAAGGACCAGGCACTATTACAGATGTTGGCGAAACAGAAGTGAACGTGGCTCTCTCCTTAGCAATTTCTTGCTAAAAAGAAATCCAGAAGTCATAATGATAATTTCTATAAATCAGAGACATGACATTGGTGGTTTAGTGGCAACAACTTCAAAGTGGGGATGCGAGGAGACATCCCTGAGAAGGAGATAGCTAGCTTGAGAGCCATCATCGATGCAATTATCTAGAAGCAGGTACTGCAGGCAGTAAGAACAGCAAGTACATCCCCAATTAATGGGAATGGACGTGACTTGCTTCAGAAAAGGAAAACAGCACTGACATGCTTGCTTGTGAAGTAAGAATGGAAAGGTACAATGAAGAAAAAAAGATCAGAAATGAAGATAAGAATAAATTAGATAGATATTGGATGCTGCGGGTTACAAAATGAAAAACTATCATGCTATTCTAAATCTGACATGACCCTCTGGAACCAAAGTGCTCAAATAGGAGCTAGAAACATATGATTCATCTAGAGAATACTTTTAAAATGTGATTCTCACCGGGCTCTGGTGGCTCACAACTGGAATGCTAGCTACTCAGGAGGCTGATACCTGAAGATCATGTTTGAAGCAAGCCCAAAGAGTTAATTTGGAAAGACTGTTCTCCAATTAACCACCCAAAATATCGATGTGAAGCAACTGGTAGAGCACTAGCCTTGAGAAAAAAAAAACTAAGAGACAGCACCCAATCCCTAGGTTCTAATCCCTGGACTTCATAAAACAAAGAATCCAACAAATAAAATTTAGTGCTCAGTAGATAATCACTTAGCATTCTAGTTCCATATATTTGGTATGACCTGTGGAAATTATATCCTTAGCAAATGTTCTCCCCTGATATTCTGCTTCATTATCAGCTTTCAAACCCCTGGCATCACCAATGTCTGCTCCCATTTAGCATACCAGTCTACCACTGGAAATTTGAACATATATTTTAATTAATCATCAGAATTCTGATAATCTATCCACACACATCAAATGAATAGTAACTATATTCCTCTATTCTGAGTGTTTTAATCCTCCTTTGAGTTAAAAAGCCTTAACTATTAAAAACTATATAATAGTTATCAAATTAATTCTACCATCATCACTCTTCCATCCAATCTTGTTACATTAGTTATGTGAATTTTTGTTTCTTTGTATGTTGCTCCACCACAATATAATCCTTGTTTTCACTGTATTGATGTCGGTGCCCTGCATCTTGTATATATATTTCTCTAGCTTTGGGAGGAGAAGGGAAAAATCCAAATGCTTAACAATGGATACAGCTTGACCCACTCTAACAATGAGATGTACAAGACACTATGTTGAAAAACTTACTTTACAATTTAGGCAGGAAGGAAGGAGAGAGGAGGGAGTGTACTTCTGGAGGTGGGAGGGAAGAGATGGTAGGGGAAAAACAAAGGAGGAGGTAACAATGCTTGATAGGAAATATACTCATTATTTTGCTCATGTAAATGTAACCCCTCTGTACAGTATTTTTACAATAAAAACATTAAAAAATAAGAGACTATATGAAAGTTTGCACATGATACCTTCTAACTACAATCCTTTCAAGAATTAAGGTTTTACACAAACATCCTGATTGCTTTGCCAAAGGATAAGAGATTTAAATAAGCTACCTAACATTTTGGAAGGAAAATGCTATTGGCTTTAGATCAAATTCATTTATCTAGTACTGAGGAAATGAATTTCAGAAATGGCAGAGGCAACGTGTTTCATACAAATAACCTTATGAGGTACAACCAGGATGCCCAGATCAAACTTCCTGGAAAAAAGCAATGAATGAAAAGCTTCTAATACTTCTAAAATGAGCCTATTGGTGGTGGTTCATGCTTGTTATGCTAGCTAATTAGAAGTCTAAGATGAAAGGATCTCAACTGAAAGCTTGGCCAGGAAGAAAACCTTCCTCTCTGCAACCAGCAGACAGGAAGCATCAGCTCTGTGCCTGATGTCCAGCTGGCTGGACGGTCTCTGCCCACAGACATTCCGACACACAAGACCAACCCAATCTGAAATATTATCAAATACATTCAAATAATATCTCCTGTTTGGGAGATAATCTTTGAAAGATATAACAAAAACATTTCACTGAGTTCCTTTTGAAAAAGTCAGAGTGAAAGGGGAAATATGTACTCACTGACTGAAGGGTAAGTTAACGACCAAAATGATGTTAATGGGGTAGAAGCCCATTTGGTAACTTATCCACTCAACCATCTTTCCTCACATCTTGTCAGATATCCTGAGCAGTGAGATTTTGGAATGCAAAGTATGTGTGTGAGCATGCAGATTGTAAAAGTAGTAATGAAATGCTAGGCACTGGAACTCAGGCCTGTAAAACTAGCTACTCAGAACCCTGAGATATGAGGAACTGAGTTCAAAGCCAACATGAGAATAAAAGACTCTTACCTTCAATTAACCAGTAAAGGCAAAAAGATGAGCTGTGCTTCAAATGGCAGAGTGCTAGCATTGCATAAAAAGCTAAGGGACATCCAGGCCCTGAATTCAAGCCCTAGTACTGGCTCTCATACAGGAAAAGTAACCCTGACAACATCACAGGTTATAAATATATTAGCAAGGGGTGTAGGTGAATGGGACGATGACAGCATTTACGTCACTTTTAGTCTCAAGCATTCTGTACAGCGTAGCCAAATCTGTGAACAGCTCTAGGTGAAATCTTTCCTCAAAATCAGATTCATCCTCATACCCCTCTGCACATTTATCACACACACACACACACACACACACACACACACACACAAAGGTCTATATTTCGCCATCTAATTTTGAAATATATAACCATACACATATGCTTCAGAATTCTGTGCCCTTGATTAGGTTACATAGGGAACACAATATATCCAGGGTCTGGCTCATTCTTCTAATCTTAGCTGCTCAGGAGGGTGGGATCTGAGGATGACAGTTTGATGCCAACCTAAGCAAATAACTCCTCAAGATTATTATCTTCAATTAAGAAGCAAGAAGTGGAGATGTAGTTCAAGTGGCACAGTGACAGCATTGAGTAAAATAATCTAAGCAAGAATTCCAGACCCTCAGTCCAAGCCTGTGTACTGGCCCACTAACACTTCAATAGCCAAAAATCCCTGAAAGACCAAACCAAAAATATGTCAATTTTTTGCTAACTTATGAAGTGAAATCCAATAAGGCAACGTAGCTTTTGGTTGTTGAAGATTTGGTGGGAAAACCAAAAATTCAACGTGTGCTTAAGTGATATAACAAACAAGCAACGAAATAAAAATTTCTCAATAAAGAATCTGGGACCCCTGACGAAGAGATTTTTTTCTACGTTTTTGAAAATTACTTATTTTTCAGTAAGCAAAATAATATAAACCTTTATTGTAAGTTATAGGAGTCAGTGTAAGCTCCAACTAAGTGAATGTAACACTAAAATCACACAGCATTACAAGTTTCTATGCCTCTGGTGAGACACTAGAAATCTGTAATCGTGTAGCCTCTAGAAAGGAGAAGGGAGATGCTCAGCATCACTGGTCATAAAAGAAATGCAAATCAAAACTACATTGATTCCACCTCATCCCAGTTAGAATAGTCATTTTCAAGAGAACAAATAATAGCAGATGCTGACCAGGATGTGGCTAAATATGAACACTACTACACTGTTGGTGGGAATGGAAGGCAGTATGGAGGTTCCTAAAAAAAAGACTAAACATAGAACTCCCGTAAGATCCATCTATCCCACTTCTTGGCCATCACGCAAATGATTTCAAAATAGAGCACAATAAGCTACCAGCACAACTATGGTCATTGCAGCATTGTTTACCATAGCTAAGATATGGAACCAACCCAGTTGCCCCACAATAAATGAATGGATCAAGAAAATGTGGTATATTTACACAATTTTATGCTTCTGTTAGAAAGAATGATATTGTCCCTTTCATAAGAAAATTGATAGACATGCAAAAAATCATATTAAGTGAAGTAAGCCAGGCCCAAAGAAACATAAGCTCTATGATTTCCCTCATTTGCAATTAGTATTATCCTGTTAGTCCTGACAGAGGATTGTAATAGCTGAAGTACTATAAACATATGTGTGACCATACAAAATGATGCTAATTGAAATGAAAATCAAGATATTGAAACAGCAGGTCTTATTTTGTTTAGTTGTCAACCTTGATATAGCCAATGTATTGTAACTAGTTTTTTCTTTTTACTTTATTTCATTTTTCTTTTCAAATTAGTTTTATCCCTGGCAATTCTTTTTTTTTTAATTTAATTTTATTTTATTTGAGAACATACTGTACAGAGGGGTTACAATTACATGGGCAGGATAATGCATACATTTCTTACCAAGCATTGCAGCCTCCTCCTTTGTTTACCCTTCACCTCCCTTCCCAGCCTCCCCCCTCCCCCCCACACAATCAAACCCCCCTCCCTCCCCCACTCCGACATTGTAAAGCTGGTTTTGAGATGACATTTTGTACTTCTCATTGTTGCAACAGGTCCACCTGAATCCTTAAACGACTGGTTTTTCCCCATCTCCTCCACAAGTTATACTGACATCAAATATAGTGAAAGCAGAGGTTATACTGTGGGGGAGGGACATACAAAGCAACAGAGATAATCTTATAAATGTGTTAGAAACACATGCATGAAAGAAAAAAACATTAAAATACACATCTAAGGGTTCATTTTCCTGACATCACATTATCTGACCTTTTCCGCTTGACTCATACATATACTAGATATTACAAATAAGGGAAACCATGGGACCTACGTTTCTTTGGGCCTGGCTTACGTCACTTAATATAATTTTTTCCAAGTTTTTCCATTTCCTAACAAATGGGGCAATGTCATTCTTTCTGATGGAGGCATAGAATTCCATTGTGTATATATACCACATTTTCTTGATCCATTCATCTACTGAGGGGCATTTGGGTTGGTTCCATATCTTAGCTATGGTAAATAATGCTGCAATAAACATAGTTGTGCTGGTAGCTTTAGTGTGGTCTTGTTTGTAAACATTTGGGTAAATGCCCAAAAGTGGGATTGCTGGGTCATAGGGGAGTTGTATGTGAAGTCTTTTGAGGAACCTCCATACTGCTTTCCAAAGTGGTTGAACAAGTTTACATTCCCACCAACAATGAAGTAAGGTTCCTTTCTGTCCACATCCCCTCCAGCATTTGTTGTTGTTAGAGTTCTTGATTTTTGCCGTTCTAACTGGAGTGAGGTGATATCTCAATGTTGTTTTGATTTGCATTTCTTTTATGGCTAGGGATGTTGAACATTTCTTCATGTGTCTATTGGCCATCCCTCTTTCTTCTTCAGAGAAGTTTCTCTTTAAGTCTTTCGCCCACTTATTTATTGCACAGTTGTTTCTTTGAGGATTTGTTGTTGGGTGGTTTAATTTTTTGAGTTCCAAGTATATTTTAGATATGAGACCCTTGTCCATTGTATGGCTAGTAAAGATCTTCTCCCAATCCGTGAGCTTTCTATTGATCTTGCTAGCTATGTCTTTTGCCCTGCAGAAGCTCTGCAACTTAATGCAATCCCATTTGTCCAACCTTTCTTTGATTTGTTGTGTTTCCGGGTCTCTATTCAGAAAATTTCGGCCTGAGCCAAGGAGACCCAGGGTTTCTCCTATTCCATCCTGTAATGTTTTCAGAGTGTCTGCTTTGAGTTCAAGGTCTTTGATCCATTTGGAGTTGATTCTGGTGCAGGGTGATATATAAGGATCTAGCTTTAGTTTTCAACATGTAGTTAACCAATTTTGCCAGCACCATTTACTGAAGAGGCTGTGATTGTTCCATTCTATTGTTTTAGCTCCCTTATCGAAAATTAGATGGCTAAAGGTCTGTTGGTTCATTTCTGGGTTTTCAATTCTATTCCATTGGTAGTGAGATCTGTTCTTATGCCAATACCAAGCTGTTTTGATTACTATGGCTTTATAGTAGTGTTTGAAATCTGGTCTTGATATTCCTCCAGAAGTGTTCTTTACGTTGAGGAGCGTTTTTGCTATTCGGAGTCTTTTATTGTTCCATATGAATTTTTGGATTGCCTCTTCTATTTCCTTGAAGAATGAGGGTGGAATTTTGATAGGTATTGCGTTGAATTAGTAGATAGCCTTGGGAAGTATTGCCATTTTTACGTTGTTAATCTTTCCAATCCAGGAGCATGGGAGGTTTTGCCATTTTTTAAGTTCTGTGTTGATTTCCTTTTTCAAGATTTTAAAGTTTTCATCATAGAGGTCCTTCACTTCTTTAGTTAAGTTAATTCCTAGGTATTTTATTTTTTGTGGGGCTATTATAAATGGAGTTGTTTTCCTAATTTCAGCCACACTTTTCTCATTGTTGGCATACAGAAAAGCCATTGATTTTGGGGGGTTAATTTTATAACCTGCTATTTTGCCAAAGTTTTGAATCAGCTTGAGTAATTTGGGAGTGGAGTCTATGGGATTCTTTAAATACAAGATCATGTCATCTGCAAAGAGGGAGAATTTTATTTCTTCTTTCCCTATTTGGATCTCCTTTATGTTTACATCTTGTCTTATTGCTGTAGCTAGGCATTCTAATACTAGATTGAAGAGAAGTGGAGAGAGTGGGCATCCTTGTCTTGTTCCTGAGTTAAGAGGAAATTGTTTTAGTTTTTCACCATTGAGTATAATGCTGGCTGTAGGTTTGTCATATACAGCCTTTATTGTATTGAGGAATGTTCCATGGATTCCTAATTTTTCCAAAACAACATCATAAAGGGGTTTTGGATGTTGTTGAATGCTTTTTCTGCGTCTATTGAGATAACCATGTAGTTCTTATTCTTGCTCCTGTTGATGTGATGAATAATATTAATTGATTTGCGTATATTGAACCAGCTTTGCATCCCTGAAATGAATCCTGTTTGATCGTGGTATATGATTTTTTGGATGAATTATTGAAGTCGATTGGCCAAAATTTTGTTGAGAAGTTTTGCATCAACCTTCATCAAAGAAATGGGTCTATAGTTCTCTTTCTTTGATGAGTCCCTGCCTGGTTTTGGGATGAGGGATATGATGGCTTCATAGAATGTGTTCGGTAGTGAGCTTTCTCTTTCAATTTCATTGAAGAGTTGGAGGAGAATTGGTGTGAGCTGTGCTTCGAAGGCCTTGTAAAATTCCGCTGTAAAACCATCTGGTCCTGGACTTTTCTTAGCTGGGAGGACTCTCATTGCTGTTTCTATTTCAATGCTTGATATGGGCCTGTTAAGATACTTTAATTCATCTTGGTTTAGTTTTGGCATGTCAATATTTGCTAGGAAGAGGTCCATTTCTGTCCAGTTCTCAAACTTATTAGCATAAAGTTTTGAGAACTATTCCCTTATAATGTTCTGAATCTTGGTTGTTTCCGTGGTGATGTTTCCATTCTCATCTCTGAGTTTATTAATTTGGGTGTGTTCTCTTCTTTTTCTGATAAGATTTGCTAAGGGTATGTCAATTTTGTTGTTTTTCGAAGAACCAACTCTTTGTTTTGTTGATTCTTTCTATTGTTTTTTTGGATTCTAATTCATTTAATTCTGATTTAATTTTGATTATTTCTTTCCGTCTACTGGATTGGGGTTTATCTTGCTGCTCTTTTTCAAGGAGGTTTAGATGAGTCATTAAATTGTTAGTTTCAGATCTCTCCAATTTGTTGATGTAGGAGCTCAGAGCTATAAACTTGCCTCTGAGTACTGCCTTTGCTGTGTCCCAGAGGAGCTGGTAATTTGTGTGTTCATTTTCGTTGAATAGCATGAACATTTGAATTTCCTTTGCAATCTCTTCCATGACCCACTCATGACTCAGCAGTGTGTTGTTCAGCCTCCATGTGATACCGGACTTTCTTTGGTGGCTTTTTGTGTTGAGATCTAATTTTATTCCCTTGTGGTCAGAGAGAATGGAAGGTAGAACTTCAATGCTTCTGAATTTAGACAAGTTTCCTTTGTGGCCTAAAATGCGGTCTATTTTAGAAAATGTTCCATGTGCTGCTGAGAAAAACGTGTATTCTGATGCTGCTCGGTGAAATGTTCGGTAGATGTCTGTTAAGTCTAGTTGATCTATGCAGCTGTTTGGATCTGCGGTTTCTCTCTTGAGTTTGTGCCGAGTTGATCTATCTAGTGGGGAGAGTGGTGTGTTAAAATCCCCAACAATTAATGTCTTTGGATCTATATGGGATTTGAGGGAAAGTAGTGTTTCTTGGATAGATTTGGGTGCTCCATTGTTTGGCGAATAGATATTTAGAATTGTAATATCCTCCTGAAGGAGAGATCTTTAATTAGTGTGTAGCGACCTTCTTTATCTCTTCTCACAAATTTTAATTTGAAGTCTATTTTATCTGATATTAGGATTGCAATTCCCGCCTGTTTATGGGGGCCGTTTGCTTGGTAGATTTTGTTCCAGCCTTTAACATTGAAAATGTATTTGTTTTCACGGGCAAGATGTTACTCCAGGAGGCAGCAGATAGAAGGGTCTTGTTTTTTAATCCAACTAGACAATCTACGTCGCTTAATTGGAGAGTTCAGTCCGATAACGTTAAGAGATAGGACTGAGAGGTATTTGGGAGTTCCTGCCATGTTGTCCACCTTCTTGGGGGCTGCGAAAACTGGGTTCTTCCTATGGTTCTTGGATTCTCAGTTTGGGTGCAGTTTCTTGGCCTTTATTGCAGTCTTGTTTGTTTTCTATGTGTGGGACATCTTTAAGAATCTTTTGTAGGGCTGGTTTGGTGGAGATGTTTTGTTTCAATTTTTCTTTACTATGGAAGGTTTTTATTTGGCTTTCAGTTATGAAGGAGAGTTTAGCTGGGTAGAGTATTCTTGGTTGATAGTTGTTTGTTTTTAGGGCATGGCATACATCATTCCAGGCTCTTTTTGCTTTGATTGTCTCTCCTGAGAAATCTGAGGTGATTCTAATTTTTTTCCCTTTATAGGTGATTAATCTTTTCTCCTTGACAGCTTTAAGGATCTTTTCCTTGGTCTGAGTTGATCCTGTGTGGATTATAATGTGACGGTGGGATGTCCTATTCTGGTCTGGTCTATTTGGGGTTCTAAAGGCTTCTTGTATCTGAATAGGCCTATCTTTTTGCATGTTTGGGAAGTTCTCTGCTAGGATCCCGTTAAACAAATTTCCTAGACCATTAACTTCTGTTTCTAGGTGCTCCTCTACACCCATTATCCTTAGATTAGGCCTTCTGATGGTGTCTTCCAGCTGTTGGATAGATCTATCATATTTCTTGGACTTGTCTTGGATGGTTGTATGTTCTTTCTCTATAATATCTAGGCTGTCTTCAATCCCTGAGATTCGATCTTCTGCATGGTCTAACCTGCTGTCAAGACTCTCTACTTTGTTTTTTATCTCTTTTCCTTTTAATTGGTCAGCTTTGATGGCTTCAAGTTCTTTGTTGAAGCTGTTTTAGGTCTTGTATGAATTTCTTTACTTCCTTAATTTGGTGTTCAGTGTTTGTTCTCAAATCACTTAGTTGATTGGTTATGGTTTCTTTGGGCTCCCATTCCTTCTGTTGAGTTCCATTCAGCATTCCCTTTGTGGTCTCCCTGACTTCCTTCAGCTCTTTGTTAATGGATTCCATGAATGCCTTTAGTGATCTTTGTGTGTTCTCTACCTGGTCTCTCAATTCCTGTATTACTCTTTGATTAGCTTCCTCCCCTTCGTGGGATTCCTGCAGTTCTCTTTCCTCCCGTTCGTGGGCTTCATGCAGTTCTCTTTGAGTGTTCTCAGCCTGCTCACGCCATTCCTCCCTTTCTCTTTGAGTATTCTCAAGTTGTTCACACAAATCCTGTATCAGTTTTTGAGTAGCTTCCTCACGCTTATGATATTCCTGTATAAACTTCTGGGATGCCTCCTCTCTCTCCCTATCACGCTCATACAGAGTCCTTTGTAAGTTGTCAAACTTCTCACTTATCATGTTTGCCAGCAGTGTTTGTAGAGCTATTTGGGAACTCTCCTCTGGATTATTCATTATCTGTTATAACCCCTGATTATCAAGATTGGGAATTGAGATACCCGAATTTGCCATTTTTCTTGTGTTTTTCCGGCTTACTCTGCCCATTTGAGATGAAGATAGCACCAGTTTTGTGCTAGAACACTATCTTAAGGCAACCATCAACCAAAGTTTGCATTTGTACAATCAATAGTCTACAGATACAATCTAGTTCAACAGATACATCTATTCAACATCAAACAACTATATGTTAATGGGCTTCGAAGCACAAAGAAGAATTTGGAAAACCAGAATTTATTAGGGTTAGGGAGAGATGTAGGTAAAAAATAGGAATAGATTGGTGTGGGGAGGCACAGGGAGAGTTAACTATGTTCTAATCACAAGGCAGGAAATACGTTGGGTAGGATGCAAGTAGAGAGAGAGAAAAAAAGAAGAAAGGGAAAGGGGAGTGAAAAGAGACCAGAAAAAAAAATAGAAACATAACAATTGATGTTATTATAGAAATTAAAAGACCATCTATTTAGAGAGGAATGTGAATATATTGAGAGAAGGGAAGGGACATAGAAGAGATGTGAAAAACTTAAAAAAAATGCTTAAAATATTTTATAGGTATAAAGAGGTAGTACTGCTATTAAGGAATTTAAGTCTCAGAGGTTTTGAATTGAGTAATGAATTTGTAGATTAAGTGTGTACCCAATTGGGGGATAGGGTCTACTAGTTAACTATGGGTTTATCTGAGGATGTGCAGGACAAGAGTTAAGTCACATAAAGAAGAACAAAAGAGAGGAAAAGCTGGAAAGGATAGGAAAGGGAGAAGAAAAGATCAGAAGTTCAGTAGAGCTAGACAAAAAACAAAAAGATAATAAAGAAAGAAAGAAAAAGAGAAAGAAGACAAGAAAAGAAAGGAAAACGCACATTCACGTATTCCTAAAATAAAAATTATAAGAGAAAAAAAATTACTGGAAAACAATTATTTTTTCAAAAGAGGCAAAAATTAAAGATTAATAAAAGTTTTAGAAAAGGAAAAAAAATTTTTATATATATAATTACCAAAAAAAAAAGAAGAAGAAAAACAAAAATGTTCTTTGATTTTTTTGGGAAGGGTGGGAAAATCCTGCATCTCCCTTGTGTCTGTACCCAGCCTCTTGTTGGAGTCTCTGGTCTGCTTGAGGTCCTGTGGCTTGATTGGTTTCTTAAGTCAGATTGTTCGAACAGGCAGAAAAATGCTCTGCTTTACCCAAGATTTTGAGATCCCCTTCCCAGGTTAGTTTAATGGGAGGGTGATCTGGTTTGAGAATCACAAAAGAGGGGAATGCAGTGATGAGGCTAGGTTCTGGGTGGAGTTGAGGCCTTTCAACAAATAGTAGATTTTCCCTGGGGTTATTTTGTGAAAACCTCACAGAGCCCAGCCTGGAGCCATTCTCAGGGTTTCTGTTTTTCAATTGATTGTGGAGGCTGCTAGAGGGAGAGGCAGCCTCTGGCTCTGGTTACCCAGTGCGGAAAGCCACTCCTATGGCTGGCACCCGAGCTGGGTGACTTTTCCCTGAATGGAGCTGAGTCTGGCAGGTCACGCTGCCATTAAGTTCTTGTGATCTGCTAAATTACTCGTTTTGTTCCAAGGCCTGAGCTGTAGCTCGCAGCTCCGCCGAGCTTTGTTAGTATCCAAGATGGAGATCACCGGTGCTGGGGGGGGAGGGGTGGCCTTCCCTCCTCTGCTCCCTGAGAAGGAGTGAGGAAGTCGGGCTTCTACTCATGCTGAGTCTTGGTTCCTGGCTTGTCTCTGGTCCGCAAACTGCAGGATGAAGATGTCTGCTCCTTGTCTGTTCTTGCTGGTGTTGAGTCGAAGCCACTCACCCGCTGCGTCTGGCTCCTTCTTCCCAGACTCTGTGGCTCAGTTATGGTGCCCTGTAGTCGCCGCCGCGACCGCTGCCGCGGCGGCGCTGGCAAACGCTCAGATGTGTCTCTTTGCCTTGATTTCCCCTCTATTGCCTAAACCTCTGTCCTGTGATGGCACACTTGGTGTGGTTCTCTGGCTTAGGGCTGTTCACTGGAACTCTAAAACTGCTTTCTATGCGAGAGCTTGTTCAGATTCCAGCTTCTCCTCCGCCATCTTCCTCCACATTCCCAATAAAATATTTTTTAAAATATAAAAATTAATTTTTTTCCCATCAAATTTCAAGCTGATACCATTGGAACTTCTGAGTTCATGTTAAAGAGTGTTTTAGGAGTTTCAAGAAGCTAGTACTAAGTACAAATGACCAAAATTTAGTGATAATAAGAAGAGCTCTTTTTATTGTACTATATGAACAAAAGAAAATTTCTTTTTGTTTCTGTTCACTTAGAACTCTCCTTGCCATCTGCATTGTTCCAAAGTCAAACTAATCACTTATCCTTATCTTTCTTTGGTATCTAGCTTTGGCATGTAATCTGAGATATAAGCAGTATTCTTTTTTCAATTTGGAGGCCTAGCAGGGAGGTGCTCCTTCCGGGTCAAGAGGTTAGACTGGAGGACCCAGCACACTTGCTGTGGTTTCTTTTGCACAGCTCACTGAGGAACTTACTCAAATATGTTTTCAAATTCTACCAATAATTCTTATTAGTATGAGGCACTTAATTAGAAGTCACATTCTCAAACTCCTATTTGAGTAATAAATAGAATAGGAAAAATGTTGTTTGCTATTTTTATCACTACATATCTTGATGTCTAAGTATAAAAGCCAGACTTACTCTAAGGGCCTAGAATAAGCAAAATGGCTTCTAGAGCTCAGATTATTTCTTTCCACAGAAGATGACAGCAGCAGAAACTGGCAGAAGGAAGAGAAAGTTTAATGTCTCCTTAATTCTTAAGTTACAATGCTCAATGAGGAATCCTCAGGACTGAGGACAGTTTAAGGACGTAACAGTTCCTGTGCTGTTTTCTATTATAAGAAGCAGACACCAGTCTCCCATCACTCTTTAGGTGACACACATGAGTGGTGATCTTGGTGGGTCCTGAGAGGGTCCAGGACGGCTCTGTCATGATCACTGGAGACTCAGAATTGCTCTCTAAGAGAATGACATAGAGGAAGGTGGTAACAAGACCTGAGATAGGGTTTTGTCAGATCTAGGTGATTTGTAACAGGCACTAATGCCTTCTGACTAAGAATGTGAATATATCATCAGGGTCCGGCACACAAATTTATCATGACACGTTTACCTTGCACCATTTCATAATGAAAGACAAGAAAAGATAATTAATGCCCTCTGGACATGTTTTCATCAATATTTATTAGATAAAAAGTTATAAAATCAAGTTCATGATGAGGAAAAATCCCAGATGAAAACCAAATTTCAGGGGCATTTACAAAAACTGTTGTTCTGTATATATCATATGTGACAAATTATTAAAACTTAAAGAAGCTGCGTACGTTAAATTAATTCTTTTTTACTACTGCTGCAACTTTCTTTTACATTTCAACTACTTAATAAAAAGAAGGTAGGCCAAGCATCACCAGTGGCTCACATCTAGCTTTAACTCTGGCTATTAAGAAGGATGAGACCTGTGGAAAGTGGATTGAAGCTACCCCAGGCAGGAAAATCTGTGAAATTTTATCTCCAATTAACTGTTCAAAATCCAGAAATGGATGTTTGGTTCAAGTTGTAGAGAGTTAGCTATAAGTAAAATAGCCTAAGGTCAGCTCCCTGAGTTCAAACCCCACTATACTCACACACACACACACACACACACACACACACACACACACACACACACACACACACACACAAAACCTATCTCAAAAATAACCAGTGACCAAGGACCAGAAGAAAGATAATATTTTTTCTTTATTTTCTTTCATTTTTTGTCATTTTTTCATTTATCTCTCTTTGGGAAGGTAAAGGGGGCATAGCAATGGAGAGACAAAGGATGAACAAATGCAGCAGTGGCACTCAGTTGAGACTATGTTGAAAGTGCACTATGAAACTTGTTGGTGGGGAAGGAGGGGAAAACTGGAGGAGAAGCAGGGAAAGGGTGACATTGTCCAAATAGAAATATACTCATTGAAGTAGAGCTTTGGCTCAATATGAATGCCATTCTTCAGCAAAAGGGCTCAGGAACACTGCCCAGGCCATAGGTTCAAGCCTCATGACTGACTATATCAAAAACAAAGACAAAAATAGGTAGTCATTACCAAACGTATCTAACAAACCTTCTACATCACAGTAATAAGAAGAAGAAGAAGAAAAAGGAGGAAAAGAAGAAGAAGAAGAAGAAGAAGAAAAAGGAGGAAAAGAAGAAGAAGAAGAAGAAGAAGAAGAAGAAGAAGGAGGAGGAGGAGGAGGAGGAGGAGGAGGAGGAGGAGGAGGAGGAGGAGGAGGAGGAGGAGGAGGAGGAGGAGGAGGAGGAGGAGGAGGAGGAGGAGGAGGAGGAGGAGGAGGAGGAGGAGAAGAAGAAAAAGGAGAAGTTAATAAAAACCAAACCAATGAGAGACAATCTAAGAGAGCAAGGTAAGGGGTGATATTTCCAAAAAGAAATATACTCATACCTGACTTATATGACTATAACCTATGTGTAAATTACCTTTATCATAATATAAAATTTAAAAAACAGAAATATAGTGCTGGAGGCATATCTGAAATGGAAGATCATATTAATATGCAATACCAATTTCAAACCCCATCATCAATTTCCCTTTCAAAAATGGCTCTTCTCATCACTTGTACTTTCCCTAGCTTATGAGATGGTGTGCAAACAGTTAAAGGGTGAGGAATGATTCATACATACAAGAGGAATTTAATAGTACCTGTAAAGAGCAGTACTTGCTAGAACACATGTTGACTAGAACACATGTTGATACCATGTTTTCTGAAATATATAAACCTAGTTGAGCTTGCATAGAGGATCCACTCTATCCATGCTGTGGATTCAAAGTTAACTAAAGTCTCTGGACCTCAAATTCTTCATAGGTAACAATAGTTATCTCACAGGATTATGAGACCTGGATGTCATTAAACATGGTGTGGGTTGTGTCTTAAGTGTGTGTGCAACACTCAAACACTGCTGGGGCGAGTAAAAACTGGCGTGATGTTTACCATATTACTTAACAGTAATACAACACCTACTACAAACTCACGCCTATAATCCTACTTATAAAAGAGGCTGAGGCTTCAGGATCTAGGTTCTATGTCAGCCTGGACCGGAAACTGGATGAGACTCATCTCCAATGACCTCTAAAAAGGTTGGAGCTTCGTTCAAATGGTAGAGTGCTAGACTTGAGCATAAATCTCAGGACAGTGACCAGGCCCTGAGTTCAAGCCCTAGGGCCAACACACACACACACACACACACACACACACACAATTTTGTATGTTCCTATCACGTCACTTAATATTTTTCTCTTCGAAGCCCACTAGTTGTTGTTGTTTTTGTTGTTGTTTATGATGATGATGATGACAAGGACTTGCTGTGAAGCTCAGGGTGCTATTAAACTTACAATACCCTTGGGTACTGGGATTACAGGTATGTGTACCATACTTGACTTTACTCACTAACTGTACTTATAACATTTTTCTGAAAGAAATTCATTCAAATTCATGAAGATACTATGGCTTAAAGTTGTTCACACTAATTTTCAAGTGTACCAAATGTAAATAATATAAGTGGATATAGTACTATTCTACCACATGGTAATTCCAGCCAATACTCAGGAACCTGACACAGGAGAATAAGGATTTGAGGTAAGCCTTGTCTACAATGTAGGACTCCTTCTATAAAGGAAAAAAAGTATAAATATTAATCTACTATGAAACATACAATATGTTAAATTTATATAATGGAACAAATAGATCATTGTTAATGAAAATAAAATGGCTTTTACTAGAAATGAGGAATCAAATGTGCTCACCGTGTAGGTGAGTTAGAAAGTTCTTACCAAAAGCTCCATACTTTTCTTGTTTTCTATTCTTCCAAAATTGTTTGCTTTCCAGAATCATGCCTTATCTTTCCTTGCTGGTTTCTTTAGCTTATTTCATACATGCCCACAGCGTCTTCAACTATCATTTATTTATGTGAAGAGCTTGCAAATATCTCTCTTCAGTCCAAACTTCTGGTATGCAACTCTCATCCATATATTCAACTACCATAAATACTTGTGAAACAGTAATCCTGTCTTTCTATTACTGGATATTAATGTGTCAGTAAAATTTAGGAAAATAAAGGAATAACATCAATAAATATAACTGATGATTGTAATAGTAATGTTAAACATTACTACAATGCTGATTATTTTCTGAGCAATTTAATATAAAGCTCAAGGAAAGCAACGTTTTTGAGTGCTGATATTGGGGTTTAAACTCAAGACCTTACCTTCTCACTTACGCATTTTCCCTCAAGAGCGGTGTTTTACTCTTGAACCACAGATTCCCTTCCAAATTTATTTTGGGGATTATTTAGATAAGAAACTCATGGTCTTTCCTTCTTGGGCTGGATTTAAACTTGGATTCTCAGATCTCAGTTCTCTGAGTAGATAGAATTACCAGTGTGTGCTAACAATGTTCAGTTTCAAGGAGAGGGCAAGTTTCTGATTTCAAGCTCCAGGAATAGCACCAAAACATATGACATATAAATATACTGATAAACTAAGAAGCCAAACAAACCAAATGTGAGTATCTAGATGGGCGACAGACTTAATAGCATTATTATCACTATTACCTTTCCTAGCATTTTGAATAACCTGAAATTATGGATTAAAGTCATAGCTTAGTTGGTAAAGTACTAGCTAAAGAGCAACAACATCAAACACCAAGTACAAGTCTCAGTCTCAAACTTTAAATGAAATCTGAAATGATTTTTTCCTTAAATGAAAAATGACCATAGGATACCCCTGATACCTAAATGTATGGTTCAAAGAAGAAAATTGGAAAATGTTCAGGAAGACAGAATTTTAAATCTCAGTGATTACCATATGGACAGTAGATCAGACCATGTGTAACTTCATAATACATGCAGTAGGCTACATTAAGGACTTAAAAATTGTACACATTTACACTCCTCAAAAAAAACAAACACAACTTACCAGGACACTGGGAATTCACATATGTAATTCTAGCTTAGTGCTCTGCTACTTGAGCCACAAACTCCATTTCCAGCATTTTTGGTGTTTAGTTGGAGATAGGAGTCTCACAGATTTTCCTCCCCTGGCTAGCTTTGAAACAAAATCCTCAGCTCTTTGCTTACTGAGTAAGCTTGAACTGATACTCTTATTTTATTATTCTATTCTTTTGCTTTTCTATGGATATTTAAGTATCATTTTGTTAAGTGGCAAAAAAAAAACCCTGCTTTTGAACACAGCAGAGAAAATCAATGAAAATAAAAGCTGTGTCTGAATAGATCAATAAATGGATATATATTTTAAAAGACTGATCAAATACAAAATAACAAAACAGAGAAGAAACCAGTTACCAATAACCAAAACAAATGAGTACTTTATCAGAAATCCTACCGTTATAAAATTTAAAAGTACAGTAATAAACAATTTCAGATGATTTATTCAAAGATGAAACCTATCAAACCTACTTAAGGAAGAATGAAAAAAAATGGAATCTACACAAATTTTCTTAATTTACATTTAAATGCATAGCAATCTATAAAACTCTAGGTACTGATGAATTTATTATTGACTTTCCTAAAACTTTGAAGAGATCATTTTGATTCTACAAAAATATTTCCTTAGAAAGTGAGGAAATACTATTTGCCCTCTTAAAAGTTTCTCATAAAAAAATATCTGGCTGAATTTCGTCTGGAATTATACTCTATGTACTGAGCAATTAAGGAGAATTGTTTCAGGACATTGAGTCTTCTAATCATTAACTATTTGATCGTTCATTTACTTAGTCCTTATTTTTTTGTATAACATTTGAAAGGTTTTATAAAATCCATTAAAGATATACTTCTGAATTGGAAAACCTTTTGGAGGGAATTTACTCAAAGCACAATGATATATTTTAGGCATCTCAGTATTTAGAGCTGTGAGTATGAAATCCATGAATAGTATAACTTGTCTTTAAGGAAGTTTTTAATACATAGAGCATAACTAAGAAAAATTGTAGTTGATAGAGTAACTAAGGGAGGCCAGGACATGGCCAAGTGCCTCTATAGGAAGACAAAGCTTGGGATGTACCCTGAGGGAGAACTCTCCTGTCCTGTTCTGTCTTGTCGAGCTACTTGTCATGTATTGGGTGCCTGTACAGGGAGGGCTGGCACTGCTCTCACAGCACCATGAACATGGTCAGCTTGCCGCCATCCACGGCCAGCAGCAGAAATCAGATGAAGTGGAGCAGGGATTGGATGGAGGGTGGCCGGTGCTTGATGGATGTTGCTTCTGTGCATACATGATGAAGACCACAGACCTGGTTTTGTTTTCCAATAGAAAAACTACAGCACTACCTGAGCCACAAGTATGTCCACTTGCCATGGAAGCTGTGGGCCATGGAGTCCTCCACCAGCATGTTGGCACAGCCCTCACTGTCTGTAGAGTGTAGAAAGTAGTATCAAGATTCCCAGTAGTTCGGCTCTTTCCACAGGGTCAGGGCTCAAAATGGAAGGAGCTAAGGGTGGCCCATTTCCAGGAACCCCAACTGGAACAGTTCAGGGCTCTGGAGAAGGGGCCCATCAACTGAACACCCAAACCAGACACTACATCCATTTCTGCCTACTTCAGGGACTCCAACACCTGCATGGACAGCTCTGCTGTGCTGTTTTGCTGGCCATGAGGGAAGAACAAAAATATGCTCCTGAGCACATGAGCTCTTGGGCCTCAGAGGGCTTGCTCTGGGACATGTACCTGAAGAAGATGGTCGAGTACATTTGGTGTGCCCCATACTGGCTGCCTTTCTCCATGCAGCTTAACTTGCATGTGATTGTGGGCTTCATTGTGGGAGCCTTCCTGCTCCACCATCGCTGCTGCCAATGTGGCCCAAATAGTATAATCTTTAGAAAGACTAGGCCAAAGCCTGAGAATATTAATGCAAGGAACTGGGTACATCAAAGAAGAGGGTGGGGAAAGGGTAGACAAATGAAGAGAGGAAGGGGCAGAATGTAGTCAAGCTCATTGGGAGAAAGTGAGGGAATAGAAGATGCTGTATGAAAGGAAATGTTCTCATCTGACTTATGCAAATGAAATCCCTCTACACAACCTCTTTAAAATAACTATAATCAGCTGGGCACAGGCCACTCAGGCCTGTAATCTTAGCTACACAGGAGGCTGAGATCTGAGGATCTCAGTTCAAAGCCAGCCCGGGCAGGAAACTCCATATCACCCTTATCTCCAATAAACCACTAGAAAACAGGAAGTGGCACTCTGGCTCAAGTGGTAGAATGCTCACCTTGAGTGGAACAGCTGAGGGATAAGGCCCAATCCCAGAGTTCAAACCCCATGCCTGACAATAAATAAATAAATAAATATAAACTAAATTAATTTGCTGAAAAGGAATTCATTGTCTATACTGCAAAACTAAGAAAAATAAGGGAATGGTGGGTCAGAGGGGGGTGTGATTATTGTAGGTGTGGCACAAATCAATATGCACTGTATTCATAAACTGCTTTTGTTATATGGCAACTTCTTTGTACAACTACTGAAAGATAATTGACAAATAAAAATAATAATTGAATACATGTAAGATAAGGTACAATAGAAAGAAATGGTTGATAGATACTTCTGATATAGAACAGGGCTTCCTATTACATTGGGACCCTATAGAAGAACTCTACTGTTTTTGTAATATTTCAGAATAAGATGAGATTCATAAAGCATAGTTCATCATGATTTTTCAAAAATAATTTAAATAGTTGTTAATAACCCAACAATACTAAATTCCTATATTATCTACATGAACAAAGGTAATTTATTATCATGGTTTGAAAGAAAAATCTATGGAAACACTTTAATTTTTGGTAAGTCGTGAAGCTTGAACTCTGGGCCTGGACACTACCCCTCAGCTCTTCAGCTCAAGGCAAGCACCTTACCACTTGAGCCACATAGCCATTTCTGGTTTTCTGGTGGTTAATTAGAAATAAGAGTCTAATGCACTTGCCTGCCCAGGCTGGCTTTGAAGCGCAATCTTCTGATCTCAGCATCTTGACTAGCTAGGATTACAGGTGAGGGCCACCGATGCCTGGAAAAAATTCTTAATTCCAATTAATAAGCAGAAACCCAGAACTTGAGGCTTTGCTTAAAAGGGGGAATACAGGTAGAAAGTGTAAAGCAAATACTAGCAGAAAGGCAAGCAGAGAATGAGAGAGAATGAGAGGGAAGGAGAGAAAAAGGGAGAGTAAGAGAGAGGGAGGGAGAGAGAGAGAAAAATGTAAAAACAAGAAGGAACCATGGGAGGAAACAGGCAAAAGAGTGTAATGAAGGTGAATATTATCAAAATATGTAGTATGAATATAGGAAAATATAATGGAGTCCATTATTTTGTACAATAATAAGACAATATATCTAAAAGAAATTCAAGTTTGAGAGCAAATTTCTCAATTTATAAGCTTTATTTAGACAGTGAGGACATATTAGCTGGTGGGGAAGATATTATTTACATTTCACTTAGGCCCCAAGCACCATCTCTGAAGATGCTCCTGTTCTATCCAGGCCAATGAAGTGGCCACTGCCAGTTTTTGCAGCAAAAAAAAAAAAGTGTCATTCTGAGAACCAATGAGAGATAATGGCCAGACATCTATGGCTCAAGCTTGTAATCCAAATTACTCAGGAGCCTGAGATGTGAGGATCCAACTCAGGACAAGCAGGGAAGTCCCTGAGACACTAATCTCAAGTTAAACACTACAAATAGGAAATGGAACTGTAGTTCAAGTACAAAGGCTCCAGGACAGCACTCAGGTTCTGATTTCACCCTCAGGTCCAGAAAATACATACCTATACACAGAGATACACAGACACACAGACGCACAGACACACAGACATACAGACACACACACACACACACACACACACACACACACAGAAAGTTAATTATGTATTAGAAAACTCAGTCATATGTCAACATTTAATGCTCACAAATGTTAACTCCCACTGATTTTCACATTCTCTTAAAAGGGACTATTTACTTGGCAGATTGTCCTGCATTTTATAAAAGAATTTGTAGTCATACTTCTTTGGCAGTCACTATCACAAATTAGAATGGCAGGAGAGGGGAGGGAATGGGAAACTGTGTAGCTACTTTCCTTGTGCTCCACTGATAGTCTTATGCTTCACTATTGGAAAGACATTAGCAGGAATGAGATGTGTCTAAAATAATTTAAAACCATTGAAATGGCCACTGATCATGTATAGACTGATTAAGTACAACTTGACATATAGAGTGAAAACCACAGGTTGCTCTAGCAAGTGAAAAGCAATCTATATATGATATAATTGGTAACATTTGATGTATGTATTTTATACTCATGGACATAGAAGTTTGTACATGCATGGGAACGGTTCTGGCAATATATATCTGACAATGGAATTCTTTTGGGAACGGAATATATGGTTGTGCAGATGGAGTGGGGAGAAAATCTTAAATCCTAGATTAGAATTATGACATTTATATACAACCAAATCTATTTCTTTCAAAATTAAAAAAAGATGTGCTAGCATATGAGATAAGAAAAATAGCACATAAATCTGTAGTAATTTTTTCTCACTTTTTGATTAGCACACATTCTTCCAAGGATTTGATTTGTATTTTTTTGAGACTCATTTCCTCCATCACTCTCACACATCTACAGACTTTTCTCAAATCAATGTCAACATGCTTTGTTGTTCATTTTTTACATGTATTAAAAAACTACCTATTTTGAACATGTTTTTCCACCTTTGCCCTCTCTGTCCTTCTCACTTCCATTAAAACACACATATAATAGATTTTTGGCATTCCTATATCTCATTTTAATTACATTGCATAACAATATTATTTAAGAAATTTCACCATAAAATTTTATAAACTCATATTGAGTAATTTTAATCATACTGATGGCCTGACTCTCCCTTTCCCCATCTAGCTTCCTCTTCAATATTCAATGGATTTCGGTGAGATTCCTTTGTCATCATTGCCATGCACAGATGCCAAATAACATTTATTTATCCTTCCCTAATCCTACTAATTCCTTCAAAAATTTCCAAACATATAGACATATTCTATAAATGTATTTATATATGATTCTCTATGTGTTTACACGTTTATCTTTTAGATTGTGTATTTACATATTATAGAAAACGTGACCTTTATCTTTCTTAATCTGGCTTAAAATCACTCAACATGATAGTCTCCATTTCTATCTATTTCCCTGCAAATAAAAACATTTCACTCATCTTAATGCATGGTGTGAAGTAGAAGGGAAAGGCCTGGCTGGGCATACACAATGGAAATATGGTTTCATGTAGTTAACATTTAATGCCAAGTGGCCAGAAAGATTATTGGTGTTAGTGCAGATGGAGGGAAGTGAGAAACCAACGGAGCCTCCAGTATGTCCAAATGTGCCTAGAGACCTCTTCACCTGGACAAAGAAGCTGGGGTGATAAGGGAAGAAATAACCAAAAAGTTTGAGCAGGGAAATGTGATAAGATAATTGGGACCCACATGCCACAGCAAAGCCAGGTAACATGAAGAATGGAGTTGACACAGACTGGGCAAAGTTTAGGTCACTGGGGTCTTTGACAAAGCCATTGAAGGCTATCAGATAATTATTGATTGAATATAAGATAGTGATAGAATACAAATATAGAGTGGAAAATTATTATTGTATTTCAGTTTCCTTGGGTACCATTGTTATATACTTTGTTTACTAAGAAATTATCATAACATTGAAAAAAGAAGATAAAATGGAAACTGGTAAATCAACTGGCTGTGAAAGTCAGGATTTCAAACATATGTTTGACTTCTAAAATCCCATACAAGTGTAACAGTCTTACAAGGGAACATGGGAAGCAGATTCTGCTTTTGTGTGTATAGAAAGCACTTCTTGAAGCCCACCAAGCTTGTCACACCAAAGATTGGGTTCACAAATCCCATGAGGAGATATTGTCACTAGAATCTTCTACATAGGAGGCTCAATGCAAATTGTTCATTTTTGTATTGATCTTTTGCTAACTGACCTTAAAAAAGAAAAGTAAAGCCTAATTCTGTTACAAAGATAAAGATCTCCCAGCCAAGAGAAGCCAGGCTCATATTCTTTCTGTCTGCCTGGTGATTAGTCCATTGGTTGTACTTTTGTCCTTCTGATATAACACTTCTGTGAGGTGTTACCCTGCTTTGAGAAGGCAAATCCTTGTTAGAGGCATGATTAACTTTTGAGGACAAGGATACATTGGTTAACCTTTTCTTCAGTGGCATTTTAAAGACACAATGAGAGTATTATGGTTCAAGACCATTCAAGGAAATATTTTTTAACCAAGAAACCTATCTCAATCAGTATTCGCTAGATGTAGTGGCATACATCTGTCATTCCAGTTTGTATGGGAGGCATAACTAGCAGGGCTACAGTCAACAGCCCAAGAAAACCTACAATAATCTACTTAAAATTAAGTAATATTAAAAGGTCTGTCAGTTTCGTGCTTCCCTAACAAGTGTAATTTCATATGTGGCAAATCTAGGTACACTCTTCCACAGTGAATTTATAGAATGACCCAGGCTCAGGTGTGTTCTGAATTTCCACATCTTACTTTCTCAGTAGCCCCACCCATTCCAGCACACACATGGGGCTGGGATGGGCAGCTTCCTCTGTTGCTGGTAGGGGTTGATGCTTTATGCAAGCAATAAATTAGTAAACATACAAACTCCCAAAGAGTATTCTGTTTTCTTTTCCACTCTGCTTCCATCCATCCAGTACTCTGCTGCTCTGCCTCTCCAAGGTTCAGAAAATGCTGGTCCCTCCTCCTGGACATTCTCACATTTGATCTACCTGGAAAATACCTGTTCTACTTCCACAACCCTCACAGGATTCTACCTGTATACGTTCTTTCCTGTATCACTGTACTCCAAGCCCAAGATAATAATTCATACTACTCTTTACCTTTGTCCTTCCCAACAGTCTTCTTGGCCTGCTCTGGAACGTTGTGTAATTAGGTACTATGCATATCACTACCCTTTTACATTCTTCAGTTACCTAGAGCAAGATATGCTTTCTAAAGATATCTTCCAATATAGAACAATACTTTGTAAACACTGGCCATGGTATCAAACTAAAGGCAGTTGAGTAGAAGTGTGTACTAATCACATAACATTCCTGCTATGTGTGATGCTACACATTTGTAATCCTACCATTCAAGAAGTCGATCCGGAACATCATGAGTTCAAGATCAGCCTGGGCTACAATAGATCTCAAAAATAAAAGGACAATCCTGCTTTAGTAAAGGAATTATTTTGAGGAACAACACATCTAAATGAAAATCTAAAAGGACAAACAAGGTAACACATAGCACCCTATCAATGCTCCACAGCTTACTCACCACCCACCATGAGAGATTTCCACCAGCCAGGAATAAATCTTTCAGCACAGCACAAAACAGAAACAAAAACACCCCCAGAATAATTCTTGAAACCAATTTTCCCTTAAAAACATTTCTGATAAACAGGATGAACAACTTTTAGGCCCAGTACTACCAATAAAAAAGGAGAAAATGAAATATATAAAATTTTAAAAATTACAATTAGTGTAGTGGCACACCCCTGTAAAATAGTTACTTGGAAACCAGAATTCAGGATTGCATAGGGAACAATTATCAAGATCCCCGTCTCGGCTGAAAATGTAGCTTAGTGGTAGAATGATTGCCTAGGATGCATGAAGCCCTGGGTTTGATTCCTCAGTATCACACAAACAGTAAAAGAGGCTCAAGTGGTAGAGCTCTAACCTTGAGCAAAGGAAACTAAGGGACAGTGCTCAACCCTGACTTCAAGCCCCTCAGCTGGGAAAAAAAGATCCCATTCTCAATCAATAAGTGCTTCCAGGTATGTATGAGAGGCATTCTAATACTGCGTTCTAACACAACCTAGGGAATCCATGATATTCATTCAAAAGTAACTGTTATAAACAGGGCTAGCTGTCTAACACTTGTCTAACAAGTGCAAGGAAATGAGTTTAATCTAGGTACACACGTGCTTGAGTACACACATAGAGTCCTACACAAAGATATTCGGATAATTGAATAATAGCATATGCACAGCAGTGGGTGAGAGAGGAACTCCACACCTTCTAGTAGATATGTGGACTGATCATAAAAACAAAAATATGTATATTTTCTCTTGATGTCCATATTATAAAATTATACACATGCTCATATGTGTCTATAAGTTGAATACATTAAGCAGCTATATGACTCTGTATGTTACATAAGCACTGAATAAAGGAAGAAGAGGTCCAAGGTTACCTCAGAAAAATTGCTGAGATATGCCTCTGCTCTCAATATATTTTCTGGTAATTGGAGACAATCTTACAGACTTTTCTGCTTTAGGGAGCTTCAAACTACAATCTTCCAGGTCTCAGTCTCCTAAGTAGCTAGAGTTACAGGCATGCCAGACTAGAGATGTAGCACAAGTGGGGAGCATCAACCTTGAAAGAAAAAGTTAAGGAAGTGAATAAGGGCTTGAATTCAGGCGCTAGTACTAGGGTATGTGAGCACACATATGCATACACATACACACTCACAGATTAACAAGAATGAAACTCTGGTCACCCAGCTATATTTGTATACTTTAAATTACCTGTAGATTGTGGTTTAATAATCTAATAATACAGAAATGATTCCTCAATCTTCTTCCTCTTTATCACATTAGGTGTCTTAATTACCTTATCAGGGTTTTTCCTTTTCTTTTTTCTCTTGTGTGTGTGTGTGTGTGTGTGTGTGTGTGTGTGTGTGTGTGTGTGTGTATGTGTGTGTGTGTGTTATACACACACTCTGGTGTATGTATAACAATACTGAGACTTGAACTCAGTGAATTGACATGATGCTATTGCTTCTTCTCTCAAAGCTGTTCCTCTACCCCTTGAGGCACAGAACCACTTCCATCTCTTTTGTGGAGAGAAGTGTCCCACACATTTTCTAGGCCAAGTGGGGCTCAATCAGAAGTCTTTATATCTCAGCATCATGAGTATATTTTTTTCTTATGTGCTAAAATCATCGGGTAATAGTCATACTTAAAATTTAAAAAAACCCTCTGGGACAGCAGCCAGGGCTTGATTAATGCCCTAGGACCAGCACAAAAAATAAATGCAGTTTCTTGTGATTATTTCAGTTTACTTATTGCTACCTCTAGGATTATCATCTATGTCAAGGGTATCTGGAATGTGACTCCCTCCATAGATAAGGGATCACTCTAATTCATTCAATCAATCAAAAGTAACTGTAAATCCTCCATATATTACCTGTGTAATATCAATTAAAATTGTTAATAACCAATAAATTATAAAAAGGGTAGACAAAAAAATCCATTAACATCCAAGATTTAATTCATGCTATGACACTTTAGACCTCACTCAGGAGTTTTTTTTAAAACATATTTCTATCACTATTGGTATTCTATCCACTGTGAAACTGAGGAACTGAAACCATACACTGCCTAACTTAAAGGCCTACATCAAGAAACAATTAGATAGCAGACATTGATACAAGGAAGCTGTACATTGCATATTCTCATCAGTCAATTAATACTAAAAACAATGGACACAGGCCAACCTGAGCTGAAGCTGAATATTTTGTCTCAAAAACAAAAAGTGAGGGCTGAGAATGTGTCTTAGTGGCAGAGTGCTTGCCTAGCAGCCAGGAAGCCCTGAGTTTGACTCCTCAGTAAGATATAAATAGCAAAAGCTAGAAGTGGTAGAGTGCTAGCCTTAAGCAAACAACGCTCAGAACAATGCCCAAAGCCTGAATTCAAGCCCTAGGACTGGATAAAAAATGGTTAAGACAGGAAGCAGAGAGAAGAGGAATGGAATTATTTGTCTGAGCCTACATTTTCTTAGCCTTGATTAACTTTCAACTTGTGATTTATGTTTTCATTCTATTCAGTAGTCAACTAACTAGCTTCCACTGAGTCTCTGAATCTTGGGTTATTCAGAGTTAAGAATCTTAATTTTGGTGCTGTGGATTTTGGTAAATGGAAGAGCACTTGCTGGCAAGTGCCAGGCCCTGGGTTTTGTTCTCAGATTTGAAAAAAAACTATTTAATCTTATTTAGTTTATGACTTACTTCACTGAAGAAATAAATGTATTCACTCATTCATGGACGCACATATTGATACATTTTCGGGCTCATTTGATAAAATTTACTATGAAAAAGCATAACAAGTCACACACTGATGGTTCATGCTTGTAATCCAAGCCACTCAGGAGGCTGAGATTTGAGGATCATGGTTTTCAGTCAGTTGGTGCAAAACCGTCTATAAGTCTCTTATCCCAACCAGTAAAAGACCAACCAGCAAAAAACTATAGCAGTGGCTCAAGCAGTAGAATGTTAGCCAAGAGCTATAAAGCTACAGGGCAGCACCCAGTCACTGAGTTCATGTCCCAGCAGAACTGGCAGAAAAAAAACGAACTCGAATTCAAAGCAGCTTTATTAGGTTCAAAATAGTTCATAATCATTGAGAATAATTTGCTATTTGGGGCCAAACAAAACAATCATTTTTCTACTAATGACACAGAATAAAACACTCCTTAATTAGTTCTAAATCATGTAGGATTTCACTATGTGGAAATGTACCTTTTCTAATGATAGCAGAAAACTTCAGTATTACTGTATATATTTTTTCCCAGGACTGTAAAACATATAAAATTAGATTTGTGCTCCATGGACCCAGTTTCATGATTCATAAAAGAGTATCTTCACAGTACTTAAAATTTTTATATACTCTACACTGATCCTTTTTCCATACTGTATTATTATTGAGCACAACATAATTGTTAGTAAGCCCTGCCTTTTCATTGGAAAATTCCCAATGCTGAACTTTCTAAACTTTCCTTTCTTTTATAAAGCAAATAAAACTATGATGGTATGTGAATATCATCAGTAGAAAAGTAAGTGAATGTCACCTCTACAATGCTCTGGACCTGCTTGATCATCTCACCCAGCTGCAGTTCTGTGTTCTTTCAGGCATCCTTTCAGGCTGATTGATCTTCTTAGTGCCCAGGTTAGGGTGCTCAGTAACTTCCCTCCAGTCTCCACGGTTAGCTCGTGGTTGTTTCTTCATTGCAGAAAATAGATTTCTCTATTCTACAAAAAAATTAATGTGATTGGGTCAAGCCTCTACTGTCATAAAGATTTTATTGTACGTTAGTCCATATTTCCTCAGAGAATTCCCTAAATATTCAATTAATGGGAGGAAGGGGCTTGGAGGGAGGGAGGGAAAAGAAGACACTATACAAAAGGAAATGTATTCATTATCTGACTCATGTAATTTAATCCCTCTGTACATTCTCTTTATAATACCAATGTAGACATGGCCACTATTCACCTAACAAAACTAATATGTTACACATATTGAGAAGACAGTATACTCCCAAATAAAGTGTACTTAAATCATGTGCAAGGCCGCTCCGGCCCTTTTGCCTCTGCCACGCCTGGTCCTTTTGTCCAAGATGGGGTGCCAAGGGCACTGCCTCCTGGGTTTCAAGACCGCTGCTGTGAGGATCTGTGGGCCACAGGTCAGCATCTCCAACACTGAAGTTGCAGAATGGGGCGGGTCAGCGCAGCTTGTTATGGTCCACAATTCTGTTGCAGTGTGAAAAGGAGGAGGGCTGCACATGAGGCCTCTGGTGCCAAGCACCCTGCTAAGGCTAGAGTCCTTGGAAAGCCATACGGCAGCAGGGTGCAGCCACCAGGCTGTGAACCTCCAAGCTGGCAGTGGAGACCAGACAGCAAGGCCTCAGGGACCTGGGCACCTTGGCTCATCACACCACACCTTGCCCAGTGCCTCGACCTTGCAGCTGCTGCCTGAGGTCTGGTCTTTGGGCCCTGCCCAGCAGCTGGGAGTACCAGATGCTACTCAGCAGCCTGAGCCCCCCGCTGCCAGCTGAGCACCCAAGGACTGGATTCTCCACCAGGTCAAGCGCCTCTGGGAGACAGTCAGTGACTGTACACATGCCGACCTCATCTGGGTGGCCTGTGTGAATTTCTGGCTGCCTGCAGGATGAGCAAGAGGTCTGGCAGAAAATCCTGGCCTGCCAGCGGCTGCCCTAAGCCCCTTTGCTCAAGGTGGAGCCCATGCACCTGCGCTGCAGGGACAATGAAGGTGATGGCAGGCAAGGAGATGCAGCAGCAACACCACTGCTACCTCCATGCAGCCCACAGAGCACCCAGGGCTGCCCGCAACATCAACCCCCTGGGCTGTCTGCTCCTGAACTGAGGCTGCCCATACAAGCAGTACTCACTTTCCTCTATGTATGCCCTGTCCCTGCCCAATCCCCAGGTGTCACTGCCTCCTCTGCCACCTTTGTCCTGGACACTCAGCTGCCATAAGGGCCCCTCATAGAGTTCATAGTGGTTGAGGGCGCTTTTGCAGGACAGCCCCCAGGAAAGAGCGATAGGATACTTGAGTCTGTGGAAAAAGGTATTCCACACATATTTTGATAGAATATGAAATCAGATGAAAACAAAAATTATCAAATTTTAAAAAAGAAATTAACCAGGCATCAATGGCTCACAGCATTTATCCAAGCTCCTCAGAAGACTGAGAGCTGAGGATCAAGAGTGGAAGCCAGCTTGGGTAGGAAAATCCCTGAGATTCTTATCTCCAATTATCTACAAACAACAACAACAGCAGCAGCAGCAGCAGCAGCAGCAGCAAAACCCCACAAGTAAAGCTGTGGCTCAAAATGATAAAGTGTTAGCCCTGGGCATGAAGCTCCAGGACAATGCCCAGGCCCAGAGTTCAAGCTTGATGATGATCCCCCTTCCCCAACAACAACTACAACAAAAATAACAAAAATAAAAATTAAAAAAATATTCCAGTGACATCCTCTAGACCAACTATATGTTAAACATCTTGCATAGTATCCACATGCTCACTAGGAGTGTGCTGTAATATTCTAGGACAGGGTCAACAAACATGTTTTGTAAAGAGTGGGCCATATGGTCTTCAATAATAAATACTCAACTCTGCCTTGCATCATGAGAACATACAAAATTTAACGTGGAAATGGAAGGATGAGGCTAGGTTCAAATACAACTTTATTTATAAAGCTGGGAGTGTCTCATGTTTGATTACAATATTCGGATTCTTGATTTTAGGTTACAAACACCAGTCCATAGCCAAGATCCAGAATATTCCAGTAGTTTGTTTCATTTATTTATATTAATTACAAAAGATGTAATAATGTAATTTTAAAAAAGAAAGCACTCAATTGCAATACAATATGTTCTATTTGATCACCTGAACTGAAAAACTCATCTACTTAGAATAGTCAATTGCTAGATTTTTCAGATTTACTAAAAATAATTTGCAAAGATCTTAAGGTAAACAAAAAAATCTAGGAAACGTTACTCTGACATATTATGAAAATATATCCCTAACTCGGTTCTACTTTTCAATAACTTAGAGCAAATTGGGGAATCCATCCAAGAGAGTGAAATTCTGAAGAAAGACTTGTCTTCTACACACTGCACTGCAGCTCCTGGATAAGAAACCAGGGATCACCAAATATCCACACTGGTTTTCACACTGTAATTCCCCCTCAACAGACTACCAGCACATAGAAGAATTTTCACCAAAACCTGAGTGCCGCACTATCCTAAGGCTTGAAGTCAAAACCTTGGTTCTGTCCCAGAGCTTTTCACTGTAGGCTAGCCTTATACCTCTTCCAGCTTTCTTTGGCAGTGAATTGGAGATGAGAGTTTCACAGACTTTCCTGCCCAGGCTGACTTTGAACTGAGATCCTCAGATATCAGCTTCCAATTAAAGGTAGAATTAAAGGCATGAGCTACCAGTGCCCAATAAACTGCCCTACTTTTCTTGATTGTTTTTATTTTGTTTGAGATCAGGACTTGAATTCAATATCTGACACTTTTTCTCACTAGGTATCACTCTGCCACTTGAGCCATATATCCAGCAATCATTATTTTAAATAGCTGGAAATCATTAAATTTTCTTAATATAGTCTGTACAATTACTGTTGTTCTAAAACTCATCCTAATCAAAAAAGTCTTATTTATGGACCTTAGAGATCATCTGAGCAAATTCTCATAATATTGCTTCTAATTGCTTATCACTTTAGGAACATGATTTTTTAAATTATTGTTTTACATAGCACAGTTGTCATTAAACAAAGCAGTTTATGAATACAATATGCCTTGATCAATGCCACCACTTTCAACATTCTCATTAATCCCTCCCCTTCACACACCTTCCCTCACTCTTCTCAATTAATGGTAGGATATTTACTGGAATTCTCTCTGCATTTTCCCCCTTTCCTCCTTTTCATTCTCCAACCTTTCCTCCCTTCACCCTACTTTTGACTACTTATGACCCTATGATCCAGCTACTCTACTCCTGGGGATTTACCCAAAAGATTACAAACCAGGATATAATAAAGCTTTCAGCACAACCATGCTTAGTGAATCAGCCCAAATGCCCCTCAAGAGAGAAATGAATCAAGAAAATGATGAATATTGACCATTTGTATCTCTCATATCTCATTTTTTTCTGCTGGTATCCCATTGACATTGTATAGTCTCTGTACTGCAGTGAGCAACACGTAGAAACTGAGGTAAAAGATTTTCAGAGTTATCTGCCAGCCATAGATTCCTTGATGTGAGTTCTCTGCTCACTCTCTTTGTCTGTTCATGCCTTTGAGTGCTGACTCTACAGATTCATGTGTACTATTTGCTACACAGAAAAGAGATGAACCACTTGTGCATACATATATATACATACATATATGTACATACACAACACATGCATATATGCATGCATATGGGTATATATTGAATACTTAAGTACATTTTTATCCTTTCTAGAATTGTGGAGCTAGTAAAAATCACATGCATTTTTCTTCCTTTTCAATTCTTTCAAAGCCTAAAAAACATTGTCTCTTTTGAGTAACTAATTTTAAAGAGAATGTCACCATCTGTCACGTGTCAGTGGCCTTGAAATTAAATGTTCAAATGGGACAATGGCTTTTTGGTGGGAGAGGGGAGTTTTGTATTCAGAGGGTTTTGTACTCAGAAGATCTGTGCTTGCTAGACAGGACTTAGATAGTACAACAGCTAGCAGTCAACTCCTTTTGACATACTTCTAGACATTTTGTTTATTTGAGGTCTTGAGCTTTTTACCCAGGGCTGATCCTAGATTGATTGAGACCTGGCTACCTATGTCTGCCACATAAGTAGCTAGGATTACAGATGTGAACCACTATGGCCAGCTCATTTTTTGAGATGGGTGTCATAGCAGTTTTTTCTCTGGCCTGGCCTCAGATCATGATCCTTTTTTTTATTTCTGCTTCCCAATCAGGTGGTATTACAGATGTGGGATACTATACTTAATGCACTTGACACCTTCGTAACTAAAATTTCTTCTAAAATTTCAAGCAGGATGTAAGACTTTTCATACTCAT
The DNA here is from genome assembly GCF_019054845.1 of Dipodomys spectabilis. Taxonomy (NCBI): domain Eukaryota; kingdom Metazoa; phylum Chordata; class Mammalia; order Rodentia; family Heteromyidae; genus Dipodomys; species Dipodomys spectabilis. The sequence goes on from NW_024871068.1 coordinate 1,741,071, forward strand.
TATATGTAACCATGAAGAATACTAAATAAGACATAATAAAGGGGTTATAATTTAGATTATTTTAGTCACAGTGATAAAAATATCTGAACACTTTTTAAAATTTTTTGGAAAGTAGTATCTTGTAGGACCAAATAATGCATCTAACTGTGATCTCAAGCATCTTTTATTTAATAGGATTCCATGTACTTGGTGCGATTGGTGGTTCATCACTCCCAGGTGTTCTACAACCTCTATCCTCTCATAGCATTTGCTTTCAAAATCAACTGTGAAGGTGTTCAGCTGAAGCAACAACTGGCTATCAAAGCCCACTGATTGCTATCCATTCTTTGTAATGCATCTCCATTCAAAAACCCCTAAAACGCATGCCCAAGGACCACAAACACCTATATCCTGAATGGAAAACTGTCCCATTGAGTGGATTTCCCCCTAGCAGATGCAATGCTCACAACATTAATCACTGTGAGCAGCATTTTTCTACCCTTTCCATGTCCCATAAGGATGCTGCTTGGAGTGGAGATTCTGGCCGTTACACATTTGTGAAAAGGAGGACATATGTCAAACAGATTGAAAAGTTTGAGGGTGTACAAAAATAGATGGAAGCTACAAGTCATTGGAACAAATATCAGGACCCCTCTCTGGCCAGGAGTTCCTCTGAGGGTCAGTTGGGAGAGCTTTGCAAGTTTCTAAACTACCCTGAGAGCTCATGGAAACAATATCCTGGGAAACAGAAATTATGTACTCCAGACAGACTCTTTATGCCCTTAAGGAGTGTCACAAACATACACAGCTTCTCTGTTCCTTGGGGGACTGTCAAGACTCCTAGAGAAGCTTGGATAACTCCAACTTCTATACTAATGTGAAAACTGCACAAGGCCAACCTTCTTTTTGTTGTGCTTAGTAATTGTGCACTTTTATCCAGGAAAGTTCTGGCATTTCCTATGCAGACATCTGAGGGGAGCATAAACAAGTGTTAGGTGTTTTGTTACTAAAGCTTGCATAGATTTTTTTTTGGGGGGGGGGTTGGTCATGGGGCCTGAACTCTGGGCCTGGGCGCTGTCTCTCAGCTCTTCAGCTCAAGGCTAGCATTCTACTACTTGAGCCACAGTGCCACAGCTTCTGGCTTTTATTTTTTGCTTATGTGGTGCGGAGCAATCGAACTCAGGGCCTCATGCATGCAAGGCAAGCGTTCCACCACTGAGCCACCTTCCCAGCCCAAGATAAGTTTTTTAATGTGCTGATTCTGGGGTTTGAACTCAGGGCCTCAGCACTGAGTTTCTTTTTCCCCAAGGCTACTAGTAAAATTGGAGCACAAATCTCTTGAAATTTCTGCCAAACAAACTCCATAACTAAGATCTCAAAGACAGGTAGAAATGCAAGCATTAGTCACTTAAGTATTATATCATGTACTCAAGTTAGAATGTGACAGGGAATAACAAAAATATCTATTGATACTATTATCTTTGATGATGAAGCCATTCTCCTCCTCCATTTCCTTAAAGCCTGAAAGGTCATTTAAAGTAATAACATGGCTCCTTTATCTTCAGCATTTCTAAGGGTAAGTACACTGCCCACAAACAACTAGTTTCATGTTCAATTATATACACACAAAATGAAATATCATGGAGAAAGCAACACATATATATTTGCAAAAAGATAAAATGACTTCTTCCTTATTCTCTTACTCAAAAGATCATTTGCCATGAAATAGATTGTCCTTGAAAAAATCGTGTTTAGTATGTCAGAGTTAGAGAGACAAAGACATATGTTTTCTCTCTGTGGAAGTTAGATCTAAATTATAAACATTCATGAAAAAACATATTCAGGGTCCTAGGCATACATACAAGCTGAATAAATTCTGGTATACTCATGGAAGATTGAAAGAGTGTAACTCCTTTAAACAACTCAGAGTTTAACAAACTGAATACCAGGAGGCTGAAACATGTGTTCCATATGTGGAGAGTGGGAGGAGGTCAAGGGGCAGAGGATGGTGATTGGAGGGAGAAAAGGTGGGTAACCAAACACAGTCCTAATAGTCAATGTATATCCGTGAATATAAAACCAGGTAACTTGAGAACATAGAGATGGGGTTGGGAGATATGTGGGAGAAGGATGAATGCAATGACATTGATCAAGATGCATTGTATTCAAAAAGTGACATGCTGTCAGTAAAAGTCCTTTGTAAAAGAAATTAAATAAGAAAGTCATATAAAAAGTAAGTCACACCCCATGTCTACTGGCTCAATTTTCCTACTCCAAGTGATCTGTGAAAAGAGCTCAGCTGCTTTCAGATAATTACCTCAAGTTTCTTCAGGAGGAATTTCATTTGCACTGCAGAACTCAGAGAGTGCTCAGGCCACATCTCTGTGATTTCACCTTCCAAATCATTCATCCAGGTCATCATTTCTGTGACTCTCCACATGATGGAAATTTCTCCATTGGAAGCCGCAGCAACAGAATGATTTTCCCTTAATTTCTGCAGTTGACAAGACAAGTCAGGATATCACAAAAGAGTTCTCATTTGATAAAAGGTCTTGCTACCATAATTATGCAGGTTACCCACAAACCCAACACAACATTTAACCTTAAAATACATGACCCACCCCTCCCACACCCAGCAATGATATAAAACTTTTACATAATGTAGCACAGTACCAGATACTATGAGAAAAATGTAAATCTTATTTTGCCCTTAAGAAAGATCTCATTAGAGTTCAGTGAAGTAACTAAGACCTAGATTAAGTGATGCCACAGAAAAATAGTGTCAATAAAAATTGTTGAATTGGAAAAAAATATTTTAGAAGATTTGTCAGCTAACAATCAAATGCTGATTCAAATACCAAGATCTCCCTGTATCAGTTGAAGCACTGGTGGGCTTTGGAGAAAACATCCCTAACATCAAACCCAGAGCTTCCAACTACACAGGCTACAGCAGAAAGGGAGTCAGGGCAGAATCCTAGCCATAGCCTTCCTTTTATTAGATTCTCTATAGCACATGCTCAGGCTAATTTGGCACCATGAATGTGTGTTCTTGCACATTGTGTACACACATAAACACAAATCCTCCCACGTAATTAGGATCTCATGAGAATTTAGATGGGAGCCCACTTATCTCATATATGGACATGAGATAATGACCTATGAACTTGGTTAGACACTGACCAGGAAGATGGAGATCTGGAGGTGAAGCTGAAGAATCCCTTGAACAAGACCTCTTTGTAGCAGGTGAAGTGCTATTTGAGGAGGGTGGCAGAATCCCCAGATTCAAACCCATAACCAAGTCTATAGAGGCCAGGAAGGGACGTGGGGCAAACACCAAGCCCTAGCCTTCCTTCTCTTAGTCCCACTGTAACACATTATCAGGTAAATCTGACAACAGGTAAATGAGAACCTCTGTGTGTGTGTGTGTGTGTGTGTGTGTGTGTGTGTGTGTGCATGCGTGCGTACACACACACACACAAACTTCACACATGATTCTGTACACTCTGGGGGATAGGGCCCCCCTTACCTCAAAACAGGGGCTTCCTGAGGGTAGCACATCACTACAGTCAGTGTATGAAAAGTTTGGTGAAGGCAGCAGACTCAATGGCTCCAGCCCCATCGCCACTCTCAGTTGACACAATGGACGCAAGCAATCCCCAGCTATGCCTGAGAAGAAAGCCCAGGTTGTCAAACAGCCCCCACCTTCCTTCACAATGGACTCTAAAGCATACATTCATTCCTATCTGAAGCTACATGTGTACAACTGCGTAACCCTTCATCGTGCCTCAGCAACCACACCAGGGGAAGGGCAATCTTACCTCAAAATGGGGCTTCAAGGCACTTGGGCACATGTGTTCCAGCAAGATGGAGATCTGAAGAGGTCTTTGGACACCAAGTCCCTCCAGCAGTTGAGAGACCACTTGGGGGTGGGTGGCAGTGTTAATGGCTCTAGAACTACAACCACCAGTGAATATGTGAACCCCACACTACAGGTTTTAGTAAGGTGGACTCTAATCCCCAGCCTTCCTTCTCTGGTGACTGCCACAGCCTATGTCCAGACCAACCTTGTACCACATGCATGTGCATGTGCGTGTGTATACTTAAGTGTGCATTTCATGGACATCCTTTCAACCACTCATGTTGAGAGAACAGAGGCTTGGAGAACAGGGTTGAGGGACTGAGGGCAGTGGGAGGAGGGTGGGCAAGGTGGCAGGGGAGCTGGGGAGGCTGTGGAAGGTGAGGGTGGGGAAATAGGAAGGACCGGGTAGAATGGACAGGTCCACTAAATCCACTTAACTCAAAATAGGGTCTTCCCAGGATGGATCCCACAGGGAACTGGAGCTGAGGGATGTGGGAGGATACTCACCTGAATCTTTGTTTTCCAAGAATGGTAAGTGCAGTACTGACATTAGACAAAAAAGCCTTAGCCAGGAGGTGAAGTGGGGAAGACTTACTCTAGGCCTTCCTTCTCTGGCAGCTCTCACAGACCTTGTTCAAGAAATTTGGCATCACTTCCAAGCATGCTATGGGAATGCCCTGTGCATGAGTGGATGTCCACACATGCCCTCATGCATGCATCTGTTCCCATGGGAAGATGAGTAGAACTGGGAGAAGAGAGGGGAAGAGGAGCCTGGATGAGGGATGGAGATGAAAGTTGGGATAAGGTATGGTGGGAGGTAAAGTTGGGGTCAGAAGTGAAGGTGAAGATTGGGCTGGAAGGGGACTGAGGAGTGGAGCTAGAAGTAGTAGTAAGTTTGAGGCCCGATGTGGGGTGAGAGGTGGATCTAAGAGTGAGGGTGAGGGATGAAGCCAGAAATGAATGTGAGGAATGGGACCAGAAGTGGGGATGAGGTGTGGGACCTAAGTTGGATGTGTGAGTGGGACCAGAATTGGTTTTGAGGTTGGGCCTAGAAGTAGGATGAAGGGTACATCAGAGCATGGTTGTGAGGGGTGAGGTTGGAAGTGTGGGTAGGTTGATGACAGAAGTAGGGTGAAGGGTGGATCCGATATGGTGATGGATGAGGTCAGAAATGGGGGGGTGAATAGTGGAGTCATAAGTGGGGTGTGGGTGGATACAATACTGGGAATGAGGGGTGAAGCTGTCAGTGGGGGTTGGGGTTACAGTGGGGGTGAGGAAGTGAGGTGAGTGGTGGATCCAAGAGTGGGGTGAGGGTTGAGACTAAAATGAATGTGAGGGTTGGAGCTGAAAGTAGGGGTGAGGATCTGGCCCAGAAAAGGCGGTGAGGATTTGGTCAAGTAGGGAGACAGGCCCACTTACCTGGAATCAGAGTCATCATGGGATATCTCCAGCAGCTGGGACCACACAAGAGGTAGGTGGAGATCTTCCTCACTTGAAGCCCTAGAGTCCCTCTAGTACCACATCTCAGAAGCAGGAGATAGCAGCAGCTTCCCCACCTCCAGCCCTACAACTGTCAGCAGATGCCAGGAGACCTAGAAACCTCAAACTACAGGAGCCTCTGTGTATGGTGACTGTATTGCCAATGTGCAGGTCAGTTGGGCATCACGTACATGCATTCAGATGAACATGCACACACATCCCCTCACCTACGCATGTTGGGGTGGCCTTGGGTCCAGAGGGACAGGGTGGGGCAGGATACAAGGTAGGCGGAGGGGGAGGGAACACGGTGGGTGTGGGCCAGGCTGTGAGGAGGGGAAATCAACTGGAGGATAGTGGAGCCTAGCAAATGGATATGGTTCCAAGAAGAGGTTTGGGCCCACTCAACTAGAAAGAGAGTTGTGTTGGGATGGCTTCCACAGTGTAAAGAAGGATCAGTGGAGGATTTGGAGGGGACTTGAGGGATGGTGGAGCTTACCTAGAACCTGGGTTGTCCAGGAACATTTCCCGGGAGAACCATTCTGGTGAGTATAGTGCCTATGTTCTGGCCAAGCATTCATCTCATACAAGCATGAGCACACATTCCCACATCCATGAATGTTAAGGTGACCTGGGAGGAGGACAGAAGGGGCAAACAGAGTGGTCCTGGGGTGAGGGAAGGAATGAGGATAGGAGTAGACAAAGCAATGTTGGATAGGTGTCTTCCCAATGTAGATGAGAGGGGTCAGAAAGAGGGGTTGGGCTCACTTCACTAGAAACAAGGGTGTATGAGGATGGCTGCAGCAGGGGTACAGCGGCAGAGTGATGGGTGGGCAAGAAGAGGATGACAGGTTGTCTCCATAGTGTTGCCTTTCTATGGTGCAGCACTGGTTTGGAATGGGCATGATTAAAACTTTCATCAATTTAAAAAAAAAATAATAAATAGATTTTTAAGTTTCCAGTTTTAAATTTCCAATTTTCCATGCAGTTAGGAAGTTGAGATGATGCAAAGAAGTCTCAAAACTGTATGTCATTTAGTTCTGGTGTGTGTGGGGGGTGCCAGTCTGATGTTATTCTTCTCTAGGCCAGGACTCTAGCATTTGCCATAGTTTCACTTTCAGATCTTTTGATTATGCATTAGAGAAAAGAAATATCTCTCTTTCCTGCCTGGTCTAGTTTCAAACTACAATTCTCAGCTCTCAGGCTCTTGAATAGTCAGTATTACAGGCATTAGCCACTGCCGCCCAGCTGTGTTACCTACATTTAAATCATATGGTATGCTGAGTGTTATCCATTCATTAATTTGTGCAACAGTGCTGCCAAAAATAAATAGTAAAAAAACAAGATATTACTGAGATTTTCCTAAACCAAAAAAAAAATAATAATGACCCATAATATGCTCAATTTAAGTGATGAATTAAAAATTATGCAGCTGTTGAACAGCAACATATATTTGGTCATTATGAGAAAAATGATTCAAATAGCCAGAGTAATCAAGATACAGAGAATAAGCAAGGTGCATGGGGGGAAGCGTTGGTTGTGGGGTTTGAATTCGGCCTGGGTGCTCTCCCCTAACACTTCTGCTTAAGGCTGGTGCTCTACCACTTGCATCACAGGGTCACTTCTGATTTTCTGGTGGTTAATTGGAGATAAGAGTTTCACAATCTTTCCTGCTCAGGCTGGCTTTGTACCTCTATCCTCATATCTAAGGCTCCTGAATAGCTAGAATTACAAGCATTATTTCCCAGTGCTGCCCTGATGTGGTTTTTTTTTTTTTTTTTTTTTTTTTATTGTGAAAATACTGTACAGAGGGGTTATAATTACATGGGCAAGATAATGAGTACATTCCTTATCAAGCATTGCAGCCTCCTCCTTTGTTTCCCCTTCCCATCCCTTCCCATCTTCCTCCTGCCCCCCCCCACCCAATCCTCCCCGCTCCACCTCCCCCCCCAACCAAAGTTGTAAAGTTCGTTTTCGACATAACAACTTGTATATCTCATTGTTGCAATGGATCCACCTCTATCACTATTTAAACGATTTGTTTTCCCCTTCCCCTCCACAAATTATACCGACATCAAATACAGTGAAAGCAGGGGTTATACTGTGGGAGAAGGACATACAAAGCAACAAAGAAATAATCTTATAAGTGTGTTAGAAACAATCGCATGAAAGAAAAAATAACATGTGAATACATATCTTAGGGTTCATTTCCCTAACATCACCTTATCTGAACTTTTCTGCTTGACTCAGACATATACTAGATATTGCAAATAAGGGAAACCATGGGATCTGTTTCTTTGGGGTTGGCTTACTTCACTTAATATATTTTTTTTCCAAGTCTTTCCATTTCCTAACAAATGGAGCAATGTCATTCTTTCTGATGGAGGCATAGAATTCCATTGTGTATATATACCACATTTTCTTGGGAGGAGGATCACAAAATCCTGATGTGTTTTTTTGAGCAGTGTAAATATGTACAATTTTTAAGTTTTTAATGTAGCCCACTTCATTTAGCATCAAGTTACAGATGCTCTGATCTACTGTCTACATGGTAATCACTGAATTTTTAAATTCTGACTTCCTGAACATTTTCAGGATTTCTCTTTTGAATCATACATTTAGGTATCAGATGATTCCTATGGTCATTTTTTCATTTAAGAAAAATCATTTCTGATTTTATTTAAAGTCTAAGACTGGAACTTGAACTTGGTAATTGATTCTGTTGCTCATAAACTAGTCCGTTACCACGTGAGGTATCCATTTAACCTCTAATTTCAGGTTTTTCAAAAAACAAGAAAAGATAATAGGAGGATTGTAACTTCAAGAGCAGCCTAAGCTACATGGCAAGTCCCTGCCAAACACACACACACACACACACACACACACACACACACACAACCAAAGAGCTGGTGAGTTTAGAGGAGGGGAAAGTGATATTAATAGCAGTGATAGCAGCATAAAAAAATTAGTGTGCGTGTGCGTGTGCGTGTGTGTGTGTGTGTGTGTGTGTGTGTGTGTGTGTGTGTGTGCTGATTCTAGGACTTGAAATCAGGGCCTGGGCACTGTTCCTGCAGTTTATGCTCAAGTCTAGCCCTCTACCACTTGAAGCAAACCTCCCACTCACCTTTTTGGAGGTCATTGGAGATGAATCTCATTTACTTTCTTCTCCAGGCTGAATTAGAACCTAGATCCTGAGGTCTCAGCCTTTTTTCTAAGTAGGATTAGAGGAGTGAGCCTGTAGTGGGTGTTGTATTACTGTTAAGTAATATGGTAAACATCATGCCAGTTTATACTCTTTCAAGCAGAGGTTGAGTGTTTCACACAGACCTAAGACACAACCCACTCCATATCTGATGACATCCAGATCTCATAATCTTGTGAGATAAGTTTTGTTATGCTCACTTTAACTATGAAGAATTTGAGGTCGAGAGAGTTTAGTTAACTTTGAGTCCCCAGTTTGTATATAGTGGAGCCTATATTAAAGCGCAATTGGGATTGTTTATTTCAGAAAACATTGAGCCAGAATGTGTTCTAGTCAGCATGTGTTCTAGCAAGTGCTACTCTTTGTAAGTACTATTTTCTGCCTGATGGATGAACTTTCTCCTGTATGTATGACTTATTCCTCACTCCTTAACTTTGTACCACTCTCATAAGCTAGGTAAAGTACAAGTGATGAGAAGAGCCATTTTTGAACAGGAAACTGATAATGGGGTTTGAGCTTGGTATCACATACATATGATTTTCTTTCATTTGATTCATGCCTCCAGTATTATATTTGTCTGATTTTCTTCTGTATTTTTATTATAAATGTGATTTATACAGAGATTGTAATCATATAATTCAGGTAATGGATATATTTCTTTTTTAATTTTTATTTATTTTTTATTGTGAAAATACTGTACAGAGGGGTGACAACTACATGGGCTAGATAATGAGTACATTTCTTATCAAGCATTGTAGTCTCCTCCGTTGTTTCCCCTTCCCATCCCTTTCCAGCCTCCCCCTACCCGCCCCTCCCAATCTTCCCCCCCGCCCCCACCAAAGTTGTAAAGTTCGTTTTGGACATGACAACTTGTATTTGCATTGTTGCAACGGGTCCACCTGTATCCTTATTTAAACGACTTGTATTTACCCTTCCCCTCCACAAATTATACCGACATCAAATACAGTGAAAGCAGGGTTATATTGTTGGGGAAGGACATACAAAGCAACAAAGAAATAACCTTATAAATGCCTTAGAAACAAATGCATGAAAGAAAAAAAAAACATTTGAATACATATCTTAGGGTTCATTTTCCTAACATCACCTTATCTGACCTGTTCAGCTTGACTCATACTATACTAGATATTGCAAATAAGGAAAACCATGGGACCTATGTTTCTTGTGGCTTGGCTTACTTCACTTAATATAATTTTTTCCAAGTCTTTCCATTTCCTAACAAATGGGGCAATGTCATTCTTTCTGATGGAGGCATAGAATTCCATTGTGTATATATACCACATTTTCTTGATCCATTCATCTACTGAGGGGCATCTGGGTTGGTTCCAGATCTTAGCTATAGTAAATAATGCTGCAATAAACATAGTTGTGCTGGTACCTTTAGTGTGGTCTTGTTTGTAAATATTTGGGTAAATGTCCAAAAGTAGTATTGCTGGGTCATAGGGGAGCGCTATGTGGAGTCTTTCCAAAGTGGTTGAACATGTTTACACTCCAAGCAACAGTGCAGTAACGTTCCCTTCTGTCCACATCAACTCCAGCATCTGTTGTTATTAGAGTTCTTGATTTTTGCCGTTCTAACTGGGGTGAGGTGGTATCTTAATGTTGTTTTGATTTGCATTTCTTTTATGGCTAGGGAGGTTGGGCATTTCTTCACGTATCTATTGGCCATTCTTTCTTCTTCAGAGAAGTTTCTCTTTAAGTCTTTAGCCCACTTATTTCTTGGGCAGTTGTTTCTTTGAGGATTTGTTGTTGGTGACTTTAATTTTTTGAGTTCCAAGTATATTTTAGATATGAGACACGAGTCCATTGTATGGCTGGTGAAGATCTTCTCCCAATCTGTGGGCTTTCTATTGATTTTGCTAGCTATGTCCTTTGCCATGCAGAAGCTCTGCAACTTCATGCAATTCCATTTGTCCAACCTTTTTTTGATTTGTTGTGGTTCCGTGTCTCAATTAAGAAAATTTCAGCCTGAGCCAAGGAAACCTAGGGTTTCTCCTATTCCATCCTTTAATGTTTGCAGAGTGTCTGCTTTGACTCCGAGGACTTTGATCCATTTGGAGTTGATTCTGGTGCAGGGTGATAAATATGGATCTAGCTTTAGTTTTCTACAAGTAGTTAACCTATTTTGCCAGCATCATTTACTGAAGAGGCTGTCTTTCTTCCATTCTATATTTTTATCACCCTTATCGAAGATTAGATGGCTATAAGTCTGCAGGTTCATTTCTGGGTTTTCAATTCTATTCCGTTTGTCCTGAGGTCTGTTCTTATGCCAGTACCAAGCTGTTTTCATTCCTATGGATTTACAGTAGAGTTTGAAATTTGGTATTGATATTCCTCGAGCAGTGTTCTTTCCATTGAGGAGTGTTTTTGCTATTCAGAGACTTTTATTGTTCCATATGAATTTTTGGATTGCCCTTCTAGTTCCATGAAGAACTAGGTTGGAAATTTGATACGTATCACATTGAATTTGTAGATAGTGCTAGGAATTATTGTTATTTTCAAGATGTTGATCTTTCCAATCCAGGACCATGGGAGTTTTTCCCATTTTCTAAGTTCTGTTTTTATATCCTTTTTCAAGTCTTTAAAGTTTTCATCATAGAGGTCCTTCACTTCTTTGGTTATGTTAATTCCTAGGTATTTTATTTTTTGTGCGGCAATTGCAAATGGAGTTGCTTTCCTAATTTCAGTCCCACTTTTCTCATTGTTGGCATACAGAAAAGCCATTGATTTTGAGGGGTTAATTTTATGCCCTGCTATTTTGGCAAAGTTTTGAAGCAGCTTGAGGAGTCTATGGGATTCTTTAAGTACAAGATGATGTCATCTGCAAAGAGGGAGTGTTTTACTTCTTCTTTCCCTATTTGGCTCCCCTTTATGTTTCATCTGTTCTTACTGCTGTAGCTAGGCATTGTAATACTAGATTGAAGAGAAGAGGGGAGAGTTGACATCCTTATCTTGTTCCTGAGTTAAGAGGAAATCCCTTTAGTTTTTCACCATTAAGTATAATGCTGGCTGTAAGTTTGTTATATACAGCCTTTATTGTATTGAGGAATGTGCCATGGATTCCTAATTTTTCCAAATCCTTCATCATAAAGGGGTGTTGGATCTTGTCGAATGCTTTTTCAGCATCTATTGATATAACGATATGTTTCTTATCCTCGCTCCTGTTGATGTGATGAATAATATTAATTGATTTGCGTATATTGAACCAGCTTTGCATCCCTGAAATGAATCCTGTTTGATCGTGGTGTATGATTCTTTGGATGAATTGTTGAAGTCGATTGGCCAAAATTTGGTTGAGATGTTTTACATCAATGTTCATCAAAGAAATAGGTCTATAGGTCTCTTTCTTTGATGAGTCTCTGCCTGCTTTTGGGATGAGGGTTATGATGGCTTCATAGAATGTGTTTTGTAGTGAACTTTCTCTTCCAATTTCATTGAAGAGTTGGCGGAGTATTGGTGTGAGCTCTGCTTTGAAGGCCTTCTAGAATTCTGCTGTAAAACCATCTGGTCCTGGACTTTTCTTAGATGGGAGGTCTCTTATGGCTGTTTCTATTTCAATGCTTGATATGGGCCTGTTAAGCTGGTTTAATTCATCTTGGTTTAGTTTTTTTTCTTCTTTTTTTATTGTGAAAATACTGTACAGAGGGGTTACAATTACACGGGCAAGATAATGAGTACAATTCTTATCATGCATTGTAGCCTCCTCCTTTGTTTACCCTGCCCATCCCTTCCCATCCTCCCTCCCCACCCAAAAAAGTTGTAAAGTTCGTTTTTGACATGACAATTTGTACTTCTCATTGTTGCAACAGGTCCACCTGTATCCTTATTTAAACGACTTCTTTTTCCCCTTCCCCTCCACAAATTGTACCGACATCAAATACAGTGAAAGCAGGGTTTATATTGTGGGGGAGAGACATACGAGCAACAAGGAAATAATTGTATAATTGCATTAGAAACAAATGCATGAAAGAAAAAAAACATTTAAAATACATATCTTAGGGTTCATTTTCCTAACATCAACTTATCTGACCTGTTCAGCTTGACTCATATATATACTAGATATTGCAAATAAGGGAAATCATGGGACCTATGTGTCTTTGGGCTTGGCTTACCTCACTTAATAGAATTTTTTCCGAGTCTTTCCATTTCCTAACAAATGGGGCAATGTCATTCTTTCTGATGGAGGCATAGAATTCCATTGTGTATATACAACACATTTTCTTGATCCATTCATCTACTGAGGGGCATCTGGGTTGGTTCCAGATCTTAGCTATGGTAAATAATGCTGCAATAAACATGGTTGTGCTGGTAGCATTAGTGTGGCCTTGTTCCTAAATATTTGGGTAAATGCCCAAAAGTGGGAGTGCTGGGTCATAGGGAAGCTCTATGTGGAGTATTTTGAGGATTTTGGATACTACTTTCCAAAGTGATTGAACAAGTTTACACTCCCACCAACAATGCAGTAACGTTCCCTTCTGTCCACATCCCCTCCAGCATCTGTTGTTATTAGAGATCTTGATTTTTGCCGTTCTAACTGGGGTGAGGTGGTATCTCAATGTTGTTTTGATTTGCATTTCTTTTATGGCTAGGGAGGTTGAGCATTTCTTCATGTGTCTATTGGCCATCCTTCTTTCTTCTTCAGAGAAGTTTCTCTTTAAGTCTTTAGCCCACTTATTTATTGGGCAGTTGTTTCTTTGAGGATTTGTTGTTGGGGGATTAAATTTTTTGAGTTCCAAGTATATTTTAGATATGAGACCCTTGTCCGTTGTATGGCTAGTGAAGATATTCTCCCAATCCTTGGGCTTTCTATTGATCTTGCTAGCTATGTCCTTTGCCATGCAGAAGCTCTGCAACTTCATGCAATCCCATTTGTCCAACCCTTTTTTGATTTGTTGTGTTTCTGGTCTCTATTCAGAAAATTTTGGCCTGTGCCAAGGAGACCTAAGGTTTCTCCTATTCCATCCTCTAATGTTTTCAGAGTATCTGCTTTGATTCCGAGGTCTTTGATCCACTTGGAGTTGAATCTGGTGCAGGGTGATAAATATGGATCTAGCTTTAGTTATCTACAAGTAGTTAACCAATTTTTCCAGCACCATTTACTTAAGAGGCTGTCTTTCTTCCATTCTATTTTTTTAGCTCCCTTATCAAAGATTAGATAGCTATAGGTCTGTAGGTTCATTTCTTGGTTTTCAATTCTATTCCATTGGTCCTGAGGTGTGCTCTTGTGCCAGTACCAAGCTGTTTATTCCTATGGCTTTATAGTAGAGTTTGAATTTTTGTATTGATATTCCTCCAGCAGTGTTCTTTCCGTTGAAGATTGTTTTTGCTATTCGGGGTGTTTTATTGCTCCATATGAATTTTTGGATTGCCTCTTCTATTTCCTTGAGGAATGAGGTAGGAATTTTGGAAGGTATCAACTTAAATTTGTAGATAGCCTTGGGAAGTATTGCCATTTTTACGATGTTAATCTTTCCAATCCTGGAGGATGGGATTTTTTCCAATTTTCTAAGTTCTGTTTTGATTTCCTTTTTCAAGTGTTTAAAGTTTTCATCATAGAGGTCGTTCACTTCTTTGGTTAAGGTAATTCCTAGTTATTTTATTCTTTTTGGGGCTTTTACAAATGGAGTTGCTTTCCTAAATTCAGCCCCACTTTTCTCATTGTTGGTATACAGAAAAGCCATTGATTTTTGAGGGTTAATTTTATGCCCTGCTACTTTGCCAAAGTTTTCAATCAGCTTGTGTAATTTGGGAATGGAGTCTAAGGGATTCTTTAAGTACAAGATCATGTCATCTACAAAGTGGGAGAATTTTACTTTTTCTTTCACTATTTGGGTCCCCTTTATGTCTGCATCTTGCCTAATGGTTGTAGCTAGGCATTCTAATACTAGGTGGGAAAGAAGTGGAGATAGTAGACATCCTTGTCTTGTTCCTGAGTTAAGAGGAAATGGCTTTAGTTTTTCACCATTGAGTATAATGCTGGCTGTAGGTTTGTCATATACAGCATTTATTGTATTGAGGAATGTTCCATGGATTCCTAATTTTTCCAAATCCTTCATCATAAGGGGGTGTTGGATTTGTCGAATGCTTTTTCTGCATCTATTGAAATAACCATGTGGTTCTTATCCTTGCTCCTATTGATGTGAGGAATAATATTAATTGATTTGTGTATATTGAACCCGGTTTGCATCCCTGAAGTGAATCCTGTTTGATCATGGTGTATGATTTTTGAATGAATTGTTGACGTCGAATGGCCAAAATTTTGTTGAGAAGTTTTGCATCAATGTTCATCAAAGAAATGGGTCTATAGTTCCCTTTCCTTGTTGAATCCCTGCCTGGTTTTGGGATGAGGGTCATGATGGCTTCATAGAATGTGTTCGGTAGTGAATTTTCTCTTTCGATTTCATTGAAGAGTTGGAGGAGTATTCGTGTGAGCTCAGCTTTGAAGGCCTTGTAGAATTCCGCTGTAAAACCCTCTATTTCTGGACTTTTCTTAGCTGGGAGGTCTCTTATTGCTGTTTCTATTTCAATGCTTAATATGGACCTGTTAATATGGTTTAACTCATCTTGTTTTAGTATTGGCGTGTCAATATTTGCTAGGAAAAAATCCATTTCTGCCAAGTTCTCAAACTTATTAGCATAAAGTTTTGAGAATTATTCCCTTAAAATGTTCTGAATCTTGGTTTTTTCCGTGGTGATGTTTCCATTCTCCTCTCTGAGTTTATTTATTTGGGTGTGCCCTCTTCTTTTTCTGATAAGATTTTCTAAGGGTCTGTCAATTTTGTTAATTTTTTAAAGAACAAACTCTTTGTTTTGTTGATTCTCTCTATAGTGTTTTTGGATTCTAATTCATTTAATTCTGATTTAATTTTAGTTATTTCTTTCCATCTACTGGATTGGGGTTTATCTTGCTGCTCTTTTTCACGAGGGTTCAGATCCCTCATTAAATTGTTGGTTTCAGATCTCTCCAATTTGTTGATATAGGAACTCAGAGCTATAAACTTGCCTCCGAGTATTGCCTTTGCTGTGTCCCAGAGGAGCTGGTAATTTGTGTGCTCGTTCTTGTTGAATATGATGAACATTTGAATTTCCTTTCTAATCTCTTCTTTTACCCACTTGTGATTCAGCAGTGTGCTGTTCAGCCTCCATGTGTTACCGGACTTTCTTTGGTGGCTTTTGGTGTTGAGTTCTAATTTTATTCCCTTGTGGTCTGAGAGAATGCAATGTATAACTTCAATGTTTCTGAATTTGGACAAGTTTGCTTTGTGGCCTAAAATGTGGTCTATTTTAGAAAATGTTCCATGTGCTCCTGAGAAAAACGCATATTCTGATGCTGCTGGATTAAATATTCGGTAGATGTCTGTTAAATCTAGTGGATCTATGCAGTTGTTAGATCTGCAGTTTCTCTGTTGAGTTTTTGCCAAGTTGATCTATCTAGTGGGGAGAGTGGTGTGTTCAAATCCCCAACTATTAATGTCTTTGGATCTATGTGGAAGTGGAGGGAAAATAGTGTTTCTTGGATAAATTTGGGTGCTCTTTTGTTTGGCGAATATATATTTAGAATTGTAATATCCTCCTGAAGGAGAGATACCTTAATTAGTAAGTAGTGACCTTCTTTATCTCTTCTCACAAATTTTAATTTGAAGTCTATTACATCTGATATTAGGATTGCAACGGCCACGTGTATATAGGACCGTTTGCTTGGTAGATTGTGTTCCAGCCTTTAACATTGAAAATGTGTTTGTTTTTAAGGGCAAGATGTGACTCCTGAAGGCAGTAGATAGAAGGATCTTGCTTTTTAATCCCACTAGACAGTCTATGTCGCTCAATTGGAGAATTGAGTCCGGTAAGTTTGAGAGATAGGACTGAGATGTATTTGCCATGTTATCCACCTTTTTGGGGGCTGTGACAACTGTGTCTTTCCTGTGGTTCTTGGATTCTCAGTTTGGGTACAGTTTCTTGGCGTTTATTGTGGTTTTATTGGTTTTCTATGTGTAGGACATCTTTAAGAATCTTTTGTAGTGCTGGTTTGGTGGAGATGTATTCTTTCAATTTTTCTTTGCTATGGAAGGCTTTTATTTGGCCTTCATTTATGAAGGAGAATTTAGCTGGGTACAGTATTCTTGGTTGATAGTTGTTTTTCTTTAGGGCATGGCATACATCATTCCAAGGTCTTCTTGCTTTGATTGTCGCTGCTGAGAAATCTGAGGTGATTCTAATTGGTTTCCCTTTATAGGTGATTAATCTTTTATCCTTGACAGCTTTTAGGATCTTTCCTTGGTCTGAATTGATCCTGTGTGGATTATAATGTGACGGTGGGATGTCCTAATCTGGTCAGGTCTATTTGGTGTTCTAAAAGCTTCTTGTATCTGAATAGGTCTATCTTTTTGTATGTTTGGGAAGTTATCTGCTAGGATCCTGTTAAAGAAATTTTCTAGACCATTAACTTCTGTTTCTCAGTTCTCCTCTACACCCATTATCCTTAGATTAGGCCTTCTGATGATGTCTTCCAAGTGTTGGATAGATCTATCATATTTCCTGAACTTGACTTGGATTGTTGTATGTTCTTTCTCTATAATATCTAGGCTGTCTTCAATCCCTGAGATTCGATCTTCTGCCTGGTCTAACCAGCTGTCGAGACTTTCTACTTTGTTTTTTATTTCTTTTCCTTCTAGTTGGTCAGCTTTAGTGGCTTCAAGTTCTTTGTTGAAGCTTTGTTTTAGATCTTGTATGAACTTCTTTACTTCCTTAATTTGGTGTTCAGTGTTTATTCTCAAATCACTTAGTTGATTGGTTATGGTTTCCTTGGACTCCCATTCCTTCTGTTGGATTCCATTCAGCATTCCCTTTGTGGTCTCCCTGACTTCCTTCAGCTCTTTGTTAATGGATTCCATGAATGCCTTTAGTGATCTTTGAGTATTCTCATCCTGCTCTCTCAATTCCCGTATTACTCTATGCTTGCCTTCCTCACGTTCACACCATTCCTGTAGTTCTCTTTGAGTGTTCTCAGCCTGCTCACGCCATTCCTACCTTTCTTTTTGAGTATTCTGAAGCTGCTCACACAAATCCTGTATCTGTTTTTGAGTAGGTTCCTCACGCTTATGATATTCCTGCATAAACCTTTGGATTGTCTCCTCTCTCTCACTATCAGGCTCATACAGAGTCCTTTTTATGTTTTGAATCTTTTCATTTATCGTGTTTGCCAGCAGTGTTTGTAGAGCTATTTGGGAACTCTACTCTGGATTATTCATTATCTATTCTGTCCTGATTATCATGAGTGGGAGTTGCAATACCCGGAGTTGCCATTTTTCTTGTGTTTTTCCAGCTTACTCTGCCCATTTGGGATGAAAATAACACCAGTTTTGTGCTAGAACACTACCTTAAGGCAAGCATCAACCAAAGTCTCTATTTGCACAGTCTATAGTCTGCAGATACAATGTAATTCAACAGATAAATCTATTCAACATCAAACAACTATATATTAATGGGCTACAAAACGCAAAGAAGAATTTGGCAAGCCAGAAATTATTAAGTTTAGGGAGAGATGTGAGTAAAAAATAGGAATAGAGTGATGTGGGAAGGCACAGGGAGAGTTAATTTAACTAATTCCTAATCTCAAAGCAGGAAATAGGTTGTATAGTATGAAAGGACAGAGAGAAAAAAAAGAAGAAAGAGAAAGGGAAAAAAAGAGACCAGAGAAAATAGAAAAGTAAAAACTAAAAATATGCAGGACAAAGACAAACTATTCAGAGAAGAATGTGGATATAATGAGAGAAGAGGAGGGATATGAAGGAGATGTCAAAAACTGAAAAATAAAAATACTTAAATTATTATATAGGTTTAATGAGGTAGTACTGCTATTAAGGAATTTAAGCCTAAGAGGTTTTGAATTGAGTAATAAATTTGTGGATTAAGTGTGTACACAATGGGGGATAAGGCCTAATAATCGACTACGGGTTTATTTGAGGATGTGCAGAACAACAATTAAGTCACATAAAGAAGAATGAAAGAGAAGAAAAGGTGAAAAGGATAAGAAAGAAAGAAAAAAGATCTGAAGTTCAGTAGAGTTAAACAAAAAAAAAATTTTAAAGGAAGAAAAACGCACACACACATATATCCCTAAAATAAAAATTATAAGAGGAAAAAAAGTTACTAGAAAACTTTTTTTTCAAAAAAGGTAAAAATTAAAAATTAAAAAAAAGTTTTAGAAAAAAAATTTTTTTATATATTTTATTTTATTTGTGAACATACGTACAGAGGGGTTACAATTACATGGGCAGGATAATGCGTACATTTCTTACCAAGCATTGCAGCCTCCTCCTTTGTTTACCCTTCACATCCCTTCCCAGCCTCCCCCCTCCCCCATAAAAAAAATTTATAAAATGTACAAAAAAAAGAAAAAATGTTATTTGATTTTTTTTGGAGGGGTGGGAAAAATCCTTTATCTCCCTTGTGTCCATTACCAGCCTCTTGTTGGAGTCTCTGGTCTGCTTGTGGTGATTGATTTTCCTGTGGCTTGCTTGGTTTCTTAAGTCAGTTTGGTTGAACAAGCAGAAAAATGCTCTGCTTTCTCCAATGTTTTGCGATCCTCCTCCCAGGTTAGTTCAATGTGAGGGAGATCTGCTTTGAGTATCACAAAAGAGGGAGATGGCTTTTTCCTCACGTTCAGAGATGCTGTGATGAGGCTAGGTTCTGGGTAGAGTTGAGGCCTTTCAGCAAACAGTAGCTTTTCCCGGGGGCTAGTTTGTGAGAAACTCACAGAGCCAAGCCTGGAGCCACTCTCAGGGTTTATGTTACTGAATTTCAATTGATTGTCAAGGCTGCTAAAGGGAAGGGCAGCCTCTGGCTCTGATTACTCAGTGAAGAAATCCACTCCTGGGGCTGGCGCCCGTGCTGGGTGACTTTTCCCTGGGTGGAGCTGAGTCTGGCAGGTCAAGTTAGGTTCTTGTGACCTGCTAAATGACTCTAGTTTTCTTCCAAGGCCTGAGTTGGAGCTAGAGGGTCCACTGAGCTTTGTCAGTATCCAAGATGGAGACCTCCGGGACTGGGGCGGGGGGGGTGGCCTTCCCTCCTCTGCTCCCTGAGAAGGAGTGAGGACTGTTAGGCTTCTACTCACGCCGAGTCTTGGTTCCTGTGTCATCTGTGGTCTGCGAACTGCAGGATGAAGATGTCTGCTCCTTGTCTGTTCTTTCTGTGTTGAGTAGAATCTGCTCGCCCACCGTGTGTGGCTCCTTCATCCCGGACTCTCTGTTTTGCAGGTATGGCTGCTATATGGCCACCTCCACCACCGCTGCTGCCACAGTGGCAGCTACTGGCAAGTGCTCAGATCTGTCTCCTTGCCTGAATTTTCCCTCTCTGGCCTAACTCTCTGTACTGTGATGGTACACTTGGTGTGATTCTCTGGCTTAGGACCATTCACTGGAACTCTAAAACTGCTTTCTATGCAAGAGCTTGTTTAGCCTAAAGCTTCTCCTCCACCATCTTCCCGGAACTCTGAATATATTTCTTTTTGGAAGTCTCACCCTTTCCCTTGCTCTCTGTTTTTCTCACTCACTGGTTTAGTTTTTATTATCATTATTATTAATATTATTATTATGGTGATGTAGAGGGGTTAGTTACATTCGTGTGGTTATGACTATATTTCTTTTTTCTTTGTGGCTTAAACCTCAGTCCTGGGAACTGTCTCTGAGCTCTTTTACTGAAGAATGGCACTCACATTGAGTGACAGCTGTACTTCCACAAGTACATTTCTTTTTGAACAATGTCACCCTTTCCTTCATCTTTTCCAATGTTCTCCTCCATCCCTACCAATAAGTTCCATAGTTCATTTTGAACATAATATCAACTGAGTACCACTGCGTATATGTTCATCCTTTGTCCCTCATTTCTAGGTCCCCTTTACCTTTCTAAAGAGATAAATGAAAAAAAATTACAAAAATGAAAGAAAGTAAAGAAAAAAATCATCTTGTTTCTGTTTCCTGGTCACTGGTTATTTTTGAGGAAGGTTTTCTCTGTGTGTGTGTGTGTGTGTGTGTGTGTGTGTGTGTGTGTGTGTGTGTGTGTGTGTGTAAGTGTGTATGTGTCAATACTGGAGCTTGAACCTAAGAAACTGACTAGCTTTTTTACTCAAGGCTAACAGTCTATGACTTGAACCAAATTTGCCCTTCTGGATTTTTGAATAGTTAATTGGAGATAAAGTTTTCACATATTTTCCTACCTGAGCTTACTTCAATCCTCTTTCCTCAAATTTCAGCCTTCTAAATAGCTACAGATACAGGTGTGAGCCACTGGTGGTGCTTGGACTACCTTCTTTATGTTAAGTAGTTGAAATTTAAAAGAAAGTTGCAACAGTAGTACAAATGAAATTAACTTTCCCAGCTTCATTAAGTTTTAATACTTTGTCACACTTAATGTGTACAGAACAACATTTTTTGTAGATGTTCCTGCAATTTGGCTTTCATCTTGTTTTTTTCTCATGATGAACTTGATTTTACAGCTTTTACATACTAAATATTGATAGGAATATGTCCCGAGTGCATTAATTATCTCTTGTTGGCTTTCATAGGAAATGGTGCAAGCTAAAACTTGTCATGATAAATTTGTGTGCCACACCCCGATGATATACCCACATTCTTAGCCAGAAGACAGTAGTGCATGTTACAAATCATTTAGATGTGACAAAACCTTGACTCAGGCCTTTTTACCACCTCCTTCTATGTCCTTCTCTTAGCAATCCTGAGTCTCCAGTGACCATGACAGAGCCCTGATGGACCTTGTCAGTACACACAGCCAAGGTCACCAGTCAGGCATGGCACCCACATCGGGATGTGAGACCGGTGTTTGCTTTCTATGATCGCATGAAACAGGAACTGTTAGGTCCCTAAGCTGTCCACAGTCCTAAGGGTTCCTCATTGAGCATTCGAACATAAGAATTAAGAAGACATCAAATTCAGTCTTCTTTCTGCCAGTTATGCACGTTTTTCTTCTGCTGCTGTCATCTTCTGTTGAAAGAAATGATCTGGGCTCTAGAAGCCATTTTGCTTATTCTAGACCCTTAGGGTAAGTCTGGGCTTTATACTTAGACAAAAAGATATGTAGTGAAAAGAATATAGCAAACTTAACATTTTTTCTATTCTATTATTACCCAAATATGTTTGCAAATTCTACCAATAATGCTTATTATTAAGAGAAATTTATTTAACAGTCACTTTCTCAAATTCCTAACTTCCTCAATGAGCTAAGAGAAGCCACAGAAACTTTCCGGGGCAATTCAGTCCAACCTCTTATTCAGGGAGTAGTGCCAGTGTGCTAGATCTCCAAATTGAACAAAGAATACTGCTTATATCTCAGATTACCCACCCAAACTATACCAAAGGAATCTAAGGACAAGAGATTAGTCTGACTTGGGAACAATGCAGGTAAAAAAAGATGAGTTCTAAGTTAACAGAATCAAAAAGAAATTTTTGTTTATTCATATAAAAAAGATACTTGGGTAAATTTGGGTGCTCCATTGTGTGGTGAATATTTAGAATTGTAATATCTTCCTGAAGGAGAGATCATTTTATTAGTATGTATTGACCTTCTTTAACTCTCCTAGATAATTTTAATTTAAAATCTATTTCATCAGATATTAGGACTCCAAGTCCTGCATTTTTATGTGGGCATCTTGTATATACATTTTTTTCAAATTTGGGGAGGGGAAGGAAAATAACAAAATGATGAACAAAGGATATAGGTTGACACACTGTAACAATTAAATGTACTCAACACTATGTTGAAAATGAAATTTATATCTTCAGGGGTGGTGGGAGAGGAGTTGGGAAGTGGGGAAGGAAGGTGGCAGGAGAAAAACAAAGGAGGAGGTAATAGCACTTGATGGGAAATGTACTCATTACATTACTGAAGTAACTGTAATCCCTCTGTACAGTATTTTTACAATAAAAATATATACAAATAAATAGTTACATTTCTCTTTATCACTCAATTGTGGTTATATGCATTTGGTACTAGCTTCTTGAAAGTCCTAAAGAACTCTTTCACATGAACTCAGCTTGGTATTCTTTTGTTGCTGCTGTTGTTGTTTTTTGTTGTTGTTGTTTTATTGTGAAAATACAATACAGATGGGTTACAATTACATGGGCATGGTAATCAGTACATTTCTTTTTTTTTTTTCAATCGTGGGGCTTGAACTCTGGGCTTTGACCCTATCCCTCAGCTCTTCAGCTCAAGGCAAGCTCTCTACTGCTTGAGCCACAGCACCACTCCCGGTTTCCTGGTGGCTTTTTGAGGATAAGAGTCTCACGGACTTCCTCAGTACTCAGCCTCCTAAGTAACTAGGATTACAGACTTGTGCTACTGGCACCCGGCATGAGTACATTTGTTATCAAGCAATGTTTCTTCCTCCTTTGTTTCCCCTTTCCATCCCTTCCCATCACCACCGCGACCCCCCCCCCCTCCGGCCAAAATTGTAAAGTTCATTTTTCAACATAATGTCTTTTACATCTCATTGTTGCAATGGGTCCACCTGTATCCCTATTTAAACAATGTGTTTTTTCTTTCCCCTCCAAAAATTATACCAACATCAAACACAGTGAAAACAGGGGTTGTACCATGGGGGAGGGACATACAAAGCAACAAAGAAATCATCTTAGAAAAAATGATATTAAGTGAAGTAAGCCAGGCCCAAAGAAACATAGGTCCCAGGGTTTCCCTTATTTGCAATAACTAGTATATGTCTGACACAAGCAGGAACGGTCAGATAAGTTGATATTTGGTGAAATGAAGCCCAAGCTTGAGTTTTTTAAAATACATTTTTATTTGAAAAAAATCTGTAGAGAGGGGTTTCAGTTACATGAGTGAGGTAATGTGTACATATACTATCAGGCACTGTTACCTCGTCCTTTGTTTTTCCCCTACCATCCTTTCCCTCTCCACCTCCCCAAATACTCTCTCCTTTCCCACCACAAGTTGTAAAGTTCCTTTTCAACATAGTGTCTTGTACATCACATTGTTACAATGGGTCAACCTCATATCCCTATTCAAACATTTTGTTTTTTTCCTTTCCCCTCCCCCAAATAGAAAAATGTATATATAAGATGCAGGGCACGAGAATCAAACCCAGTGCAAACATGTATTATAGCGTGGGGGAGGAACATACCAAAGGAAAAAAAAATCACATAATACATTATAAATACATTAAAAAAACCTGTAGCAAGCAACGAAAAAATGCGTGTTCTTGTCTGGGGTTCATTTCACTTACTGTCATCTTATACGGTCATATGTACATAGCTTTTGAACATTCCTGCTTGTTTTAAACATACACTAGTTATTTAGCTAGAGTTTTCATATATTTTTTAATTTTAATATGTTTTAAAATTCTGTTTTATTGTAAAGATGCTGTACAGAGGGGTTAATATGCATGAGTAAGATACATTTCTCATTGAATATTGTTACACAATTCATTGATTTTCTCCCTCTATGCCTTCCCTCCTCCCACTCCAGCCCCCATCCTTGCCCGCCGACACAAACTTATTAAGTTCATTTCCAATATAGTGCCTTGTGAGTATCATTGTTGTAATATGACATCTTTTGTACTTCTTTCAGCATTTTGTTATTTCCCTTCTGTTCCCCAAATCAGACAAATACATATACAAGATGGAGAGTACCAGATTCAAAGACAGAAATTGCCAGGGATATAGCCAATGGAAAAAGAAAAAAGGAAATAATAAAAGAAGAAAGAGCTAGCTATAGTACATTGGCTACATCAAGGTTGACAAATAAACAAAGAACTACTGTTTCAATGTGTTGGCATTCATTTAATTTAGCATCATTTTATGTGGTCATATGTTCATACTTCTTGAGCTATTATGATCCTCTGCTAGGACTAACTTAGGCTAACACTAATCATTGCAAATGAGAGAAATCACAGAGCCTATGTTTCTTTGGGCCTGACTTACTTCACTTAATATGATTTTTTCCCAAGTCTTTCCATTTCCTTACAAAAGGGACAATGCCATTCTTTCTGATAGAAGCATAAAATTCCATTGTGTAAATAGACCATATTTTCTCTATCATTCATCTATTTTTTTTGGGGGGGGGGTCCGGTCGTGGGGCCTGAACTCTGGGCCTGGGTGCTGTCCCTCAGCTCTTCAGCTCAAGGCTAGCACTCTACCACTTGAGCCACAGCGCCACTTCAAGCTTTTTTCTTTTCTCTTATGTGGTGCTGAGGAATCACACCCAGGGCCTCATGCATGCAAGGCAAACGCCCTACCACTGAGCCACCTTTCCAGCTCTCACTCATCTATTGAGGGGCATGTGAGTTGGTTCCATATCTTAGCTTTGGTAAACAATTCTGCTACGAACATAGTTGTGCTGGTAGCTTTAGTGTGGCCTAGTTTGAGATCATTGGAATAAATACTGAGGAGTGGGATTGTTGCATCTTAAGGGAGTTCTATATTTAGTCTTTTTAGGAACCTCCATACAGTCTTCCAGAATGGTTGAACCAGCTTACATTCCCACCAACAGTATAGTAGTGTTCCCATCTAGCCACAACTCTGTCAGCATCTGTTATTATTATTATACTCTGGATAATGGTCATTCTAACTGACGTGAGGTGGAATCTAAAGGTGGTTTTGGTTTTGATTTGCGTTTCTTTTTTTAAAAATACGTTTTCTATTGTAAAAATATTGTACAGGGAGTAACAGTTACATGATTAAGGTAATGAGCACATTTCCTATTGAGCATTGTTGCCTCCTTTGTTTTTGTCCTACCATCCCTTCCTTCCTCACTTCCTATACTACTCCCCTCCTCCCCATTGCTAAAGTTGTAAAGTTCGTTATCACCATCTCATTTTTACAATGGGTCAATTCGTATCCCTATTTAAACATTTTGTTTTTTCCCTTCCCTTCCTCAAATTAGAAAAATGTATATACAAGACGCAGGACACTGAAATAAAACACAGTGAAAACAGGGGTTATACAGTGGAGGAGGAAGTCATCAAAGAAACAAAAAATCACATAGTACATTATAAACACGTTAAAACCATAGCAAGAAAAAATATACAACTTGTGTCCCTGTCTTTGGCTTCATTTCGTTTAACAACATCTTTTATTGTCATATGTACATAGCTTTTGAACTTTTCTACTTGCCCTAGACTTATACTAGTTATTACAAATTAAGAAAACCATGGGACCTATGTTTCTTTGCCTCACTACACTTACTATAATTTTTTCCATGTCTTTCCATTTCCTAACAAAGGGATGGTGTCATTTCTGACAGGAATTGCCAGAGCACACTGAGAATAAACAAAGATTAATACAGGAATTTCATGAGCATGAGGAAGCTAATAAAACATTAATGCAGGAATTGCATGAGTGGGATGGGAATAGACAAAGATCAATTGAGGCATTCATAGAATCCATAAACAGACAGGAAAAGGAATCTAGGGAGGCCACAAAGGAAATGCTGAATGAAACTCAACAGAAGGAAAGGGAGTCCAATGAAATCATAGTTAATCAAGTAAGGGATTTGAGAATGAACTCTGAAAGCCAAATTAAGGAAGTAAAGAAGTTTGTACAAGATCTAAAACAAAACTCCAAGAAAGAATTTGAAGCCACCAAAGCCGACCAATTAGAAGGATAAGAAATAAAAAAGTAAACAAAGTAGAAAGTCTTGACAATAGGTTAGAGCATGCAGAAGATAGAACCCTGGGATTGAAGACAGCCTAGATATTATAGAGAAAGAACAGACAACTTTTCAAGACAAATCCAAGAAATGTGATAGATTTATTCAACATTTAGAAGACATCATCAGAAAGCTTATTCTGTTGATTTGCATTTCTTTTATGACCAGCAATGTTGAACATTTCTTCAACTGTCTATTGGCCATTCTTCTTTCTTCTCCAGAGACGTCTCTTGTTTTTACAAATTTCATTCTGTTTTTCTCTGAGGAGCTGGAGAGAATTCTTGTGAATTTCTCTCATTTTTTTAATTTTTCTGTGTTTCATTAGTAGTGCTTAGCCACTTGGCTTCAAGCTCTCATTGCCTATCCCCACAACTCTGGCATTCTACCACTTGAGGCTTTTAGTTGTTATTTGGAGAAAGAATCAGATTGGCTTTTCTGCCCCAGATGACTTTGAATATTGAGGGATCAACAGATCTCAACTTCCTGAGTATCTAGTATTGTAGGCATGAAATGAAACTTAGAAGTTGTGATCCTTAAATGGAGAAAATTTGCCTAATTGCAAAATTATTTGTTTTTTACTTTGTTTTTGGAAAAAAGTGTCTCTCACACTTTCCCTTAGGCTGGCTTCAAACTAAATCTTCCTGGCTTCATTTTCTGCATGTTGTGATTACAAGCATGCACCATAATATCTTGCACAAAACAAGTTTTCGAATAACAAACTAGTATGTCAGAAACCTTCACATTCTCAAAAATAAAAATGAAATGGTACACCAGGGCTTCCAAGTAGGAGTTCTCACCTGTAAACTTAGCCACTCAGGATGCTGTGATCTGAGTATTGGGGTTCAGAGCAAGACTAAGCAGAAAAATCTGAGAGACTCCTTTCTTCAAATTAACTAGCAGAAGTCTGGGACTAGAGCTGTGGCTGAAGTGGTAGAGCACTGTCCATAAAGCAAAGAGATAAGGGTCAGCACCGAAGCCCTTTGTTCAATCCCCCAATGCTAGCAACAAAAACAAAGAGAAAGGCAAAGCAAGGAAAATGATAATTTTTTTCTAGGAAGTCAAATGCAAGAGGATTCCTTTGAGTAATTAGACCTCCAATTATCTTTCTTTTTATTAGCAAATATTAATTATATAAATTATAAAAAATATTAATTATTATATATCCACACATGGATACAATGTATCATAGTCATATCCTCCTCCATCACCTACCCAGTCTTATTTCCAGTTAACCACTAAACAGCCAGAAACAAGAGAGGTAGCACAAGTGGAAGAGTCCTAGCCCTGAGTAATAAACATAAGGGACATTACCAGGTCCTGATTTGAAACCCTAGTACAAGGACCCCCCACAACAAAAATAAAACAAGCCATAGCATATAGTTGTCTACAGGAAATAGTAATGTCTGTCATTAAGCTCCCACACATTATAAATAACATGAGGAAACAAATTTTCAAAGCTTTTTGAATAGCATTTTATTCTCTGAGAATAACAGAGTAACAAGACATTGCTCTTGTCTGTTCTGTCGCATGACATTGGATACAAGTATAGGATATTCTCCAGAAAGAGTCTCTGCACAACTTCTAAGGAAACAGAGGCTGGCTTCTTTTTTAAGGGTGAAGAAAATACTTTGTATCTGGTTTTTGATGCCTGTAAATCTATGGGAATTCATCAACATATTAAAATTACATATAATTTATAGCATCATATCATATAATAATAAAGGTCAATTAAGGTACTTTAAAACTAATCAAAGAATAAGTTTAATTTCTAATAAATCAACAACAAACAAGGAAAAAGGAAAAGAAGATGAAACATATCTTAAGCAGCAGGCTGGTGGCTGGAACCTAAAACCTCTGTTTTTAAGGTGAGAACACAAGGACATTGCTTACAAGGCAGCAGGAGCAGCCAAGTTTTGGGGAAATAATATGAAGATCACCAACATAAATGTTAGTAGAATTCAAATGCTGCTGGCTCATGGCTATAATTCAGGCAAGTCTGTAGGGTGAGATCTGAGGACCACCTTTGGAGGTCAGTCCTGGCAGGAACGTGCATGAGGTTCTAAGACTACAATAAAGCCACAAATGCAAAAAGTAAAGATGTGGCCAAAAGAGACCATGGACAGAACTCTGGTCTGGACTTTAAGCTCTCAGAATAGACAAAAACAAAAACGAACGAAGAAAAAATCAACAGAAAAATGGGTGGGAATAGGACTGATGAGGTCCTGGGTTACTAAATCCAGTAATGTAAAAATGTAGCCTAATCCAAACAAAAAAGAATAAATTTATTACACACTGGTATATAGAAATGTATTTAGTGAGAATACAGAAGGAATGTCAAATGTAAAAATGCCATAAAGGTATCTTTCTTTCTCTTTCTTCTTGCTAGACGGGGACTCGAACTCAGGACCTGCCACTTTGGTTCATTGGCTATCTGTCTACCAACAGAACCACACCTCCATCACCACATTCCAATGGTCTCAGACTCTCATGCTTCTCTCTAGCAGCACTTGCGTCCTTTTGTGTGCCTATTGGTTTTGCATGTCACTTTCCAAGGACTGCTCCAGCGATAGCCTCTTGAAGAGGGAGAGGTAAATAAGGGCCCACTGCAAAATCTCGTCTAAACTGAGTGGGGTGCCTCTTACCTGTAATCTTGCTATAGAGGAAGTGAGGTGTGTGGGTGATGGTAGGAAGGCAGCTCAGATGAGGAAAAGAATCAACTGGGCTCTGCACTTACCACCCTCAGCTGTCAATCCTCAGTTTGCAGGGCCACAGCTGTCTGGAGGTTGGCCTCAGTAGGCCCCACTTTTCCCTGCTCTGTACATTCTCATGGAGCTCCCCATGAAAGCATGAGTTCCAAAGGTTGCAGTGACCATTCTACAGCCCCTCGGGTTTCATTCTGCAACTGTAGCCACTACTGAAGCTTCTCCTGCAACTACTGCTGCCTCCTTTTTGGCCACTTGCCGTCATTCCTCGCCTGTCAGTGCCAATAAGGGCCTCTAGGATCACCCCTCCACCCATGCACCAAATGTCCCCTGGACTTCCAGTGACTCCTGGTAGTCAATAGGACCACATGTCCATTAGAATGACATAAAGATAAATGTTACACAGAAACATGAAGAACTACTATGATGGATTGACCTTCATGGCCTCTGATAATGGAAGCTTTATCCCCATAAGTTTTGCATCACTATGAATTTTTTATTTTCCCACAGAACCCCATATATTTCCTTCTGCTTCCTTTATTGGGTTTTATCTTACTATTTCCAAAGAATTATGCTATCACAGACTGGTGCCATGTCTCTGGTGAGAAGAACCAAGAGGTAAAGGATATGGGACATAGAAAATCCCTCCTTTCCAGAAGAGTCCACCGCAGGTCAGAAATGTAAATCTTAAGACAGTGGGCACAGCGGCTGCCTCCCTCTCTAAAGTATGGCTCACATCTGGAGAGGATTTCAGAACACCTCTAAAGTCTTGCCATTAGTTGCCTAAAGGCAGCTATTACCGAACAGTATATTGAATTAGCTCCACCAACAAAGAAACAACCACATCTAGTACATTGAGCTCACAAGTATAGCATGGAGTTCCAGTGAAAATGATCTCTCAAATGAAGAAATGACACTGTCTAAAATACCAAGAAAGAATGGGAATGGCACTGGAATAGGCAGGAATACTTTGTGTGCAAAGGAGGGGGACAAAAGAGATGAATTACAGTTGATTGGGAAATGGGCAGTGACAGAGAAGAAGCTAGTAAAGTCGATGAATGTGAAGATGGAGAGTGTTTCATGGAAATCACA
Source organism: Dipodomys spectabilis (assembly GCF_019054845.1). Taxonomy (NCBI): domain Eukaryota; kingdom Metazoa; phylum Chordata; class Mammalia; order Rodentia; family Heteromyidae; genus Dipodomys; species Dipodomys spectabilis. The sequence goes on from NW_024871068.1 coordinate 1,771,078, forward strand.
GATGGTGCTTCTTGTGCAAGTAGTTAGTCTTTGGCAAGTGATGATAGGAAACCTGAGCTTCCTAAGGCAAGACCTGGCTTTATTGCCTATCTGCACTGAATGGGAAGAATCTCCTGCCTCAGTTTCCTAAGTTGTAGTATCACTGTCATGCACTACCACATTCCTCTTTGAAACATTTAACTTTCATGATAATTATTGATTTTCCACGTTTGACTTTGATAGTCTTGCATCTACATTTCTTTTTTTTGGAGAGGACGGGGGGTCTGGTCATGGGGTCTGAACTCTGGGCCTGGGCGCTGTCCCTCAGTTCTTCAGCTCAAGGCTAGCACTCTACCACTTGAGCCACAGTGCCTCTTCCGGCTTTTTTTCTGCTTATGTGGTGCTGAGGAATCGAACCCAGGGCCTCATGAATGAGAGGCAGGCACTCTACCACTGAGCCAACTTCCCAGCCTCCATCTATGTTTCTTGACCTTGGTATAAACATGTGTCTCTTTGGATATAAGGAAAGGATCATAATTCCAACAGCTTCCCATACTGAAACACCTACCTTGGGTACCTGTTAACTCACTGTGCTCATCTGGCTTCTGTGGAGACTGTCCATTTGCTCTGCCCCTTAAGAGGCCTGCCAGATTCTCAGCTGTGTACTAGAGGAACCCAGAGGTGGAGGGTTTAAGATGGAAATGTGAATGAAGAAATTTACTTCACTGAAACTTCTGTTATTTGCCATATTTTTGTTTGTCATGTTTACCTTGCTCAGAGTTTATATTCTTTTAATAGTATGATGAAGTAATAACATTTATTTTCCTCAGCATTTAAGTTTAGTTCTTCGTTTTCTTTGAGACAAAGTTCTAAGAAAAAACAACTAACCTCATGTGCATTTCCACAAATGGATGTTTTCCTTTTCATATTCCCTTGTAAGACAATAATTCTTGGTTTTTGGAAAGTTAGGAAATAGAAATAGACTAAAACTTTAAACAAAATTCATTTATTTGTGATGTCAGTAGGCTTTGAATTTTTAGTAACTAAAATGTGTGTGATTGTGTTCAGTCTGGTCCAGTCCAGTGAGAGCATCCTTCTTTACTAAGTTATTAACAAGTGAATGGATTGCCTGACAAAATTTGGAGTTTTTGTTTTTGTTTTCTTGGCAGACTATTAAAAAATTCTTTAGAGAAAATAAAAATCACACTATCTTATCTTCATAGAGTCCACTATGCTTCAGGTAATTCATCTGTAACCTTTAGCACACAATCCAGTATATTTGCTTCTGGATTTATTGGAGCATTCTAGCTGCCACAAATAAGGGAAAATATGCAGCCAGTGTTCTCTGAGTCTGGATTACTTCCCTTAATGTAATGTTTTCCCAGTCTTTCCATGTTATGACAAACTGTAGTCTATCGTGCTCTGTGATGGATGAGTGGGATATCTATGTTTTTGTGTGCGTGTGTGTGCAGATGTAAACTTATACATATATACTACATTTGAGTGTTATCTGGGTATTGGAAAGTGAGAGACATGAGCCTTATCAACAGTCTTGAGTCTTGTTACCCTTGTGCATGGCCTGAGGTGGCAACAGTTGATAGGCTATGAGGCATAGAAAGAGGATGTTTCTCTCACCATCAGCTTCAAGGTAGATATTGAGCTCAGCTTTCTCTAACCACGGGTCTTCTATTGTAGTAATCCAGCTAAAGATTCAAAGAAACTATTTTATTTTATTTTATTTTTATAGTCCTGCGTCTCTAATTCTCACCAGGGCACTGTCCCTGACCTACATTTTGCTTAAGGCTAGCACTCTACCACTTGAGCCAAAGTGCTACTTCTGGATTTTTCTGGGATTAACTAGACATAAGAATCTGCCTGTGTTGGCCTTGAACTGCAATCCACAGATTTCAACTCCCGAGTACCTAGGTTCACAGGCATGAGACACCCGTGCACAGCTAGAAACTAAATAATGGAAGTATCCATTATATACCTCCACCTATCTTTGGAAAGATTTTCTAGCATATTCTGACCAGACCAGTGTTAACTACTGATCACTAAGAAAATAATTCTTGACACACTCATTACTACAAAAGAAATCATTGAGCTAATCTCCATAATATGACACAACATTGTATAACTCTTACATATAATACTCCCAATTTATCTCATTCTTGGATCTTCAAACCAACTTCTAATAAATATGAACATTTGTATGTGTAAAAGTGAGTACATGATTTTGACCTGTGACTTAAGAAAATAGAACCTTGGGCTGGGAATATGGCTTAGTGATAGTGTGCTTGCTTAGTATGCATGAAGCCTTGAATTTGATTCCTCAGTACCACAAAAAAGCCAGAAATGGTGCTGTGCCTCAAGTGGTACAGCACTAGCCTTGAGCAAAAGAAGCTCAGGAGCAGTGCCCATGATCTAAGGTCAAGCACTTGGACTGGCAAAAACAAACAGGACTAGAATAAAATGGGAACTCTTAATCTTGTATGCACTTCTGAACTTTATAACTTGTAAAATATAATTTTAGCAAATTAAATTTGTTTAAAAATTGAAAACCTATATTACATGCTATCTAATATATGTGTTTTAAAATATAATTGATACCAATGAACCCATATTCCTTGAATAACATACTAATCAAACTTATATGCACCTTTGAAGAAGCAAATTTAAAACTTGGAAATCATGTGAAGAACTGAGACTTGGAGGATTTTCTGCATTCTCAATGTACCTTATCATGAACAGGAACACTTAATGTAGAAAGAAAAAAAAATAGTGGTTCTCTGAAAGGAAGATTAGTAATATTTACCATTGAAGAAATAATTCAGGTAAACACAAATAGTACCCCAATTGAGTGCTCTTAGGGGCTAAAAAAGGTACCTCATTCCCTGGATTGTGAACAAGCATTCTGAAATGTATAGCGACAGATAAATGCTATTATTAATGATTACCATTTGGCTTATTTATCTACAGGAAATCTCATTCCGTCTAGTTCATTATATTGAACAAACATTCAAATTACTAAACTATACACAATGTTTCAAAGTTTACATTTTATGAAAACGAAGTGAAGCAATATTGGTGCCCAATGAATGTGAGATGATGAGTTTTAAAGGGTTTCATATATCTTAAGACATTTGACTTACATTAATGGTCTGGGAGTATTTAAGATACATGGATATGTAGATTACTTACATACACACACATACACACATACACACATATGCATGTATATTTCAACAAGTACAATAAAAATCTTTAAAAACAAATCACGTCACTGGTAGCTGCAGATCAAACAATTACACATAAAGAATTCTTTTTTAAAAGACTGAAAATGGCTTATCAGAATACTTGATGAAATTCATATTAGAGGCCCGTTTCTTCCAATTCTATTACTGATGTGTCACTTCAATATGTGAATCCCTTTATTGAAAGCATTTGTCCCTTATTTTTGAATTTAATTCTAGGAGTCTCTGCGTTCCTTGTTCATGGTGAATAGCATATTTTTTATGTTAAAGGTCAGGACAATGGTTGGGGGGGTCTTTGTAGTTATCTGATATGGTAAGGATAGAGCCATCAACTATATCATCTCAAAACTGTTGAAAGTCAGAGTGGCTGTGATCCTGGGAAGCACAGGTCTATCTAAGTTTACAGGAAAGCCTGGAGAAATCTTCATTTGAACACATTCTCTAAGCTCGATAAAGGGCTTGAAGGGAGCTATCACTTCTGGAACATTCAATAATTCACTACCTAAGGGAAATTCGTGACTGATGGCAATTGTGACTTCAAATATCTTCTTATTTTCTTTGAATACCAGTTCTCTTCCTGGATGAGGAGCTTGTCCACTTCCAGCAGATCTACGCTCCTACTGTGTAATAGTGCTCTGAGGGACTGTTTTGTAATGGGGTCAAAATTCTGTTCCATTGAGCACTGTCTCAGCCTCATAGGCTGAGGAGAGTGAGAGGAGGTGGGGATGGCAGGGAGATGACTCCTTCTTCTAATACAGACAAGGCTGCTCTGAAAAGAAGTCAGAGGATCCCTCTACAGATTAAATGTCCACCAACTAGCCAAGCAGGAAATACCTCAGCAGGGCTGAGTGAAGGAGTGATTCTAGCGGGAGCCATGACCCTGGGTCTTGGTCTGGCGCAGCCTTCAGCTCTGTCTTCTGCAGCTACTCCAGCTATTTCTCATGAAGCTCCAGTGTAGCCCAGCAGCTGCATGTCTGCTTCCAGCAGTGCCCCAGCTCCCCAGGCCTTCTTTGCTATGGCACCAGAGCAGACCATGCACCGCTACAAATACAACATGCAGGAGATCATGCTCTTGAAGCCCAGTATTCCCCAGACAAGGCCCCTATTCCCTGGGCTACAGCCCCAGCTTCAGCTCCATCTCCACCTGATAAGAAGGGACCTGATGCTCCCCCTATAACTCAGCTCAGATGTGTCACTTCACTAGCCCAGGAGGGGCTGTAAGAAAAGATCCCTTATTGGGGAAGACAGCAGATGAGACAGTTCATCTGCAGCCCAGTTCTGGCTCCCAAATTTTTGTGGATTTGAGGGTCTGTTGAAAAAGGTGGCCTGTAATTTTCTGGCTAGAAAGTTCATTCCTTCTCCATTCATAAAGTGTTTGGTGATTCCCAACTTGCCACTGATTACTGGGGCTAGACTGGCAACCTAGGGGTACCCTTGCTGGTGGTTCAAGGCAGAGGCTTTCGGGGAAAAGAGACAAAGCTGCTCTTCCTGTTATGCCTGGCCCTTGTCCCTGCCTGACCCCCTTCTCCCCTGAGAGAATCCCAAACCGTGTTTGTTGCTATGAATGGGTCTGTTAACCAGGTCCTTTATCCTTGTGTTTACTCTGAAATTGGAGAGAAGTTGAGCCAAAGCTGCCCCTATCAAAGCTTGCCCCCACCCCATTTTGCCTGCCATTCATGGTATTGCAGGTTTGCCTTGGCAATATGTATATTGCCCTCTCTCTCTCTCTCTCTCTCTCTCTCTCTTGCTCGCTCACTCTGCCTCTCTCCATTTATCTTTTGCCTTTATTGTATTTACACTGCTATGTATATACTATATCCATATAGTATAGATATAGTATATACTAGTATATAGTATATATGTAGTATATGCTATATATATACTATATATATGCTATATATATACTATATACATAGCAGTGTACATATACTATTATAAATTTTGTGTTTTGTAACTTTGTAGCATTTTAGGTAAGGTTGTGTTTATGCTTTGCTGGGAACAATAAAGATATTCTATTGAATAAACCTAGGATTAGAATGCAAAGAATACATGTCTTCTGTTACATTTTTCCTTTATTCATGCTTTCCCTGATTTTTTTTGAAGAATATCCACCTCACTGAAATATTCTTTTGTTCCTTGATTATAAAATGAGTCCATTCTCCAGATAGAAGTCAACCGATAATTTTCCTATTCTTTCTGTTTTTATCTTCTTGAAAAAGCCCTCCAATTTGGGCACATGTGAAAGAAATGGAGTTGATTGATAAAGTTGCAGAATATCACTGTTCATTAAAATGTTAACCTCTTATAAATACGTTTAGAGACAATAACAAGAAAGTAAAAAGAAATAATTGTGTCCCTATCTTGGGGTTTATTTTGCTTAACATCATCTTATCTGGTTGCATGAACATAGCTTTTGACCTTTTTCGCTTGTCCCAGATATATACTAGTCATTGCAAATAAGGGAAACAGTGGATCCTATGTTTCTTTGGGGCTGGTTTACTTCCCTTAGTTTAAATTTTTCCAAGCCTTTCTGTAGCATGTGATTTTTTTCTTTGTCTGTTCCTCCTTCATGGTATAACCCATGTATTCACTGTTTTTCTTGTCGATGCTCTGCATCTTGTATATATACTTCTATAATTTGGGGATGGGAAAGGGAAAATGCTTAAATAGGCATACAGGTTGATCCATTGTAACAATGAGATGTACAAGACACTATGTTGAAAAATGAACTTTATCATTTATGGGGGGTGTGGGGAATTGTAGTTGTGGAGGTGGGAGGGGAGGGATGGTAGGGGAAAAACAAAGGAGGAGGCAACAATGCTTGATAGGAAATATACTTATTACCTTGCTCATGTAACTGTAACCCCTCTGTACAGAATTTTTACAATAAAAAGCATATTTTAAAAAGTCAACCTTTTCTGTTTCAATTGTCTATCAGTAAAAATGATTCAGAGGCTGCTGCTTCCCCATTGAAAATGAAGCTCAAATGCTTTCATTGGCACTTCATGTTAGTCAAGTCTGTGAGAGTTATTTCAAACCTGACATTGAGATCTTGTGTATTTTACATTCATCAGAATGCAGAATTAGGAAAAAGAAGCATTCAACTTTGAAAATAACAGAGAAGTTCTAGATAAAAGTCACTGAGTAATTGCAAGATTTTCAATAACAGAGGTAGTACCACATCTGGTTTTTACTAGGGATAAGTGTCATGGATTCTTTTGCCCTGGCTGGGTGCAAAAATTAATCCTCACGGGGCTGGGATGTAGCTCAGTGGCAAAGCGCTAGCCTAGCAAGTGCAACGTCCTGAGTTTGATCCCCAGAACCAAAAAAAGAAAAGACAAAAAAATACACTTAAAAAAAACCGAAATAAAAAATTAATCCTCACATCCCATCTTCTTAAGTAATCTTTACTACTCAGAGTGAGAATCGAGTTTGGAGTTTGTTTTCAAGACTAGTGCTCTACCGGTTGAGCCACAGTTCCATTTCTGGCTTTTTATTAGAGATGTCTCATGGAATTTTTGCACAGGATGGCTGCAAACCTTAATCCTCAAATCTTAGCCTCCTATGTAGTCCTTACTACTCAGGGTCAGATAGAGTTTGTGTCTGACCATTTGGTTCAAGATTAGTGCTCTACCACTTGAGCCACACTTCCACTCCTGCCTTTTTTCCCTGGTTAATTAGCGAGAACAATCTCATGAACTTTAATACCTGGGTGGAATTTTATCTTGATTCTAAAATCTTAGCCTCCTGAGTAGCTGGTGTGAGCCACCACTGCCTGGGTCTACACTTGGTCCCTAGCTTCAGGCCCCTGCTCTTCACTCCCTTGATATTATTGGTGGTGTCCTCGTTTCAGATTTCAATTGAGCTTAGTGTCCTGCGTCATTCAGTCTCTGGTCCCAGGAATCTATAGCAAGGCTGTTATGACATCTAGACTAACCATAAGGCAATAAGCCTGGGATAAACAGCGTGGTGTCCAAGCCTGCGGCTTCTTACATCTGTCACTTGGCGAATGATCCCAGGACTCATTTAATGACACTGCCTTCTTAGAGGCCTCCTAGCTTCCTTACGATCTGACTGCAGGCATGTCATGACCTGGGGTGCAGGGCACTAAGGTTTCTCCTTCATTCCACTGCCATAAATGGGACTTTCAGAAGTCACTTCTCCCTTTTGAATATTCATTTCACAGAAATTATGCTTAAAACCCTGCATTCTGATCCTTCCTTCTTCTGGATCTTTGCCTATCTAGCAAGTTTGAGCTGTCTTCTGGTCTCAGAAAAGCCAGATGTTCATGCTAACAATTGTACTGATTCAACACCCAGTGACATGGGGGCCCTCTCTACTCCTCCACTTATGCCAGGCTCAAAGGTCTTTCGTACCCAGCATGCATCTTGATTCCTAGGAACCCAGGGCTATGATTTCCCTGAAGAGCCATGGGCTTAAAAACTTTGATGGAGTTAGGCACCAGTGGATCACACGTATAATCTTACCTACTAAGGAGGCTTTGTTGTAAGAATCAAGGTTCAATTCAGGTTGAACAGGAGTCAATAACACTTCTCTTACAATACCACTGCATTCTAAGACGTGATCCCCCCAAAGATTCAAACCAACTAGAGATGTTCTCATTGTGTGTGGGGACTAGCCTTTCTAAGAGCGTATTCCTGAGGGCTCCTCTTACTCCAGGAGCCTTGGAAGGGGCAAAAGCTTCCTCCAGCAGAGGGCTTATTTCCCCTCTAGGACGAGCATAGGCCACATCCTCTAGCAAGCAGAACCTCCTTGTCCAAGTTGGGAGAGCTGCTGTCCCCAAGATGTCTGCTGGAGAGATGCTAGGCAGCTTCATGTGCCTGTGGGTGAGTGGGACCATGAATTCTGCTAATCCATCCAGCAAGGCTTCATCCAGAAGTCTATCTATAGTGCCCAGCCAGCAGAGCCTGGTATCTCCTTGGGTTCCAGCATCTCTACTCTGCAATGTTATGGAACCCACAGAGCCCACTGTGATGTCTTCGCACTCCAGTTTCAACATTCCATTGCCAGCCACCAGCCTGTCCTTTAACTGTGGTCCTTGGCAGTTTTACCCTCAACAGCATGGGACATTTCCAGATAGCAAGCAAGTCTAGATCTTCATTTGGAACCCTGAAGACCAATAATATAGGCTCATCGCCTGCCCCCGGACAACCTGTACAGCCTGGCCCTCCCAGCTCCATTTTCCAGCATGTGCTTAGGGGCCTTCGGAGCTCGGCTTCTGCTCCCTGCAACTACACATGTCTCCTGGAAAGAGCCCTTGAACCTGCTGCGCCCCAGAGGTCAGGCCACAGTGAGGTCTCTCTGCCCCCAGCCTGACTCCTAGCACAACCACAATCAGGGCAGCACTCCCAGGCTCCACTGCAGACCTCTGACTTGGGTCAAAAAAATTCCTGTGCTTGTGCAGTCCACAGTCAGCAGTCGGTAGTCCTGGAACAGGGGCATCTACTAATGCCACTCCAGAAGAGCTTTTGCACCAAGCAGTTTGATTTTGGAGCAGCTCCTCTTCCAATTGCAGGCTTGTTGTCCATTGAAGCAGAACATGACACTGCAAAAGATCACAGCACACAATAGAAGAACCTGACAAGCAATAGTCCTGTGCTCAGAAACCTGACAGAGACAGTAAATCAGAGAGAGAGTAAGGCTAGATTGTACCTGCTTCAATATCCTTGCCAAGAAATGTTTATTTTCACCAAGATATAAAGAGGAAACTTCTAACTCTATCTCTGACAAAGTAGCTTGTACGAATCTAGACTTCCATAAACAATCACAAAAGTAGAAGCTATGTGAAAAATAAATATATGTATGTAAATATATATATATATTACAAATGTGTAGGGATATATATTTATATTAGCATATTCACATATACAATGTGAATATGTATATAATGTATGTATGTATAATGTATAATGTATATTTATGTGTGTGTATATATATATATATATATATATAATGTACAGGAGAGAAAAACTACATAGTATTTGGAGAATAATTACCAAAATCTTCCCAATTTTCATTAAAAGCATGAACCCTTATATGCAGGAATCTAGCACCTCAACAAAAGTCAATTAGCATAATCCCATAGATCCACACTAAAACACATTCTAATTAAATACTCAAAGACAGCAAACCTCCCAAAGCACAGAGACACAACTCCTCACACACAAGTGATCTTCAATGATATTATGACCAATTTTTCATTAGAAAAAAGAGTATTAGGCAGCAAGGGCAACAAATTCAAAGTGCTAAAAGAAAAGGACATATCTAACACCAACCTTTCTTTTATAACATTCCCCCCACCCCAGAGATAGGGGCTGAACTCAGGGCCTTGTACTCACCAGGCAGGCACTCTTCCATTGAGCAAAATCCCCAACCTTACAACTACCCTTTCTAAAACAAAACAAAACAAAAAATATATTTCTTCTAAAAGTGAGAGATGCTAAATACTGAAGGCTCAGGCCTATAATCCTAACTACTCTGGAAGCTGAATTGTGAGGATTGTGGCTCAGAACCAGCCTGGACCTTGTCCCTTCAGGAGTAAATTGTGGGAGACAGGTGTCCTTAAGAAGGATGGAGGACTTTGTGCTCTGTCATTCCTGGAACAAGTCATAGGATAAGGTGGCCATCAAGAATGGAGGCTATTGGCTAGTGTCTCCACAGAAGCAATTTGTAAAATGCAGGAGTGCTCTCGTAGGTCAGAGGACATTGACCACTGTCTTAGTGGTTTCAAAAATTCCACGAAAATAACCATAGCAACCTCAAGTCCTCCTGGAATCTCTAGCAACAGTCTTGGAGGCCAAAGAGCTACAGTGTCAATGGTGGCAGGCTGTAATTGGTCCACTTTTTCTCTGACCTCACTTGGTCTGAATCTGATTTGTCCATTTCCCCCATGATGTCACTAAGCCCAGTTGTGATTGCTCCATTGTGATAGGTCATGTAGGGTATATAGGAAGCCACTGTGCCCCAACATTTGTCAGTTAACAGTGCTGGGAGCTCTCGCTTGGTGAGCTGCTGGATTAACTCAAAACTATTTTGATGATCTGTTTGTTTGCAGGTTTTTTTGGTTGGATTTTGGTATTTCTTTTTTACTTTTTGCCGGGTTTCCCATTATTTTATTGAGTTAATTTTTCGGAGACTTGCTACCTGCCATCATAGCAGGAGGATCGCAGAATACAAAGAATCATCTTCGAGCTCCTTGAAGGAGGAGATCATCAAACAATACCAAACGAAAGAACTCCTTGACCAAGTTACCTGAGTGAAACTGTCCCATCACCACTTCACAGACACCGAGATGGCAGTTTAAAATACGTCGTATGGGAGAGTCCTCCAGTCATTGAATAGAGAATAAGATGGACATTTTGAAGGCTGGATGGCCAGGACACATCATCAAGTTGTACCTGGTGATGGAGAAAAAAGAGTATGTGTATCTCATCATGGAATTGGCCACTAGGGGCTACCTTCTGAAGTCTATCTGAAAATCCCACCACTTATATAAAGTTGAAGCCAGGAGATTCTTCAAACAAATTGTACTAATTACAGCAGAACACAATCGCACATTGAGACCTTAAGCCCAACAATATCCTTTTGGCCAGCAAAGGCAATATCAAAGTTAGTTATTTTGGTCTAATCATCTGGTTCTCCCCGGGGCAGCTGCTGACAAATTTATGTGGTGTTGTGCTATTCCATACCCCTGAAATGTTCCTGCAAGAAAGAAATGATGGCTGGAACTGGCTTCACATCTGTAATCCTACCTACTTAGGAGGCTGAGATTTAAGGATCATGGTTCATTGCCAGCCCGGTCAGAAAAGCCTGTGATATTCATCTCCAATAAACCACTAGAAAACTGGGAGTGGCACAGTGGCTCAATTGGTAGAGTTCTAGCCTTGAGTTGAATTGCTCAGGGACACTGCTCAGGCCCAGAGTTCAAGTACCACAATTGGAAAAAGAAAGATATGCCTACAAGGTGGAAATCTGGAGCTTAGCTGTCTTTTTATATTTTGTTATAACAGGAAGATTTCCCTTTGAGGGGAGGATGTGATCCAGGTAGAGTCACTAGTTCTGAAAGCCAAGTATGTTGGTCCATATAACCTGTCTGAGGACAAAATGTAATCTGCCAACTGGTAATTGAGGACCTGAGGGAGAGACAAATATTGAACAAATAATGGAGCACCCATAGCTTAAACAAGTTGCACAATATTCCCTGTGTTTTGATCAGCCAAGTCTCAACAAGCTGGAACCCATCATTCTTAAAGTAATGTGTTACATGAGGTACTACCTATATGAGATCCAGGGATCTATACAGGACAGAACATTCAATTATGCCATGGGCATGTACCTTTTAATTAAAGAAAACTTAGGCTGTCCAAGTGAAAAGAGTACCTTCTACAGTGCCACCGTGCCCAACTCCTGCAGATCTTTCCAACTTACCTCTCCCTATAGGAAGGAGAGCCAGTTTACTCACCTGTATTAACCATTACATCTTGTCATCTGAGTTTCAATTGCTTTATAATGACAAGCAGTCACCTCTGAAGAGAGGCTTAGGTACCACTCTGCCTGCCATTCCCTTCTGTTTCTTGCAGAAGAACCCCAGTCCTAGCACAGTTCCAGGCCAGGATTCTGTGTTGTTTTCCTTGGCTGGTCTTTCTTTTTAAGCAGCAGTGAAAGATTCCTCTCTGGGGAGCCACAATTTGAGATCATAAACTGTCTACTAAGAAGCAGGGCTGGAGGAGGGTGGTTAGCAGAATATTCCCTTCCCTCTGGGTAGCCTCATAATTAGACCAAAGTATAATTTAAGGCGGAGATTGGGCAGGATGCGTGTGGCTAGCAAATAGCTACCACTCTTCTCAGAATATGCTACAGTATGCAGGCCCAGGAGCAGAGCAATTCTGGAGAAAGGGGTGGAGAGTATTATAAGACATCAAAGATAATAGCAGTTGAGAGCCACAGGGACCTGTTATTGGGATGTGAAAGATTGCAAGAAGTATACTCAAAAACGAATTATAGGAGGGATAATCCCTATACAGCAAAGGCTGCAAAGAGAGATCATGTCTCAATCCACACGCTGGCTACTGAAACCAGAGGAACTAATGTTTGCAAGCAATTACAAGTAGGAGATAGTGCTCTACCACTTGAACCACAGTACCACTTCCAGCTTTTTCAGAGTTGGTTATTGAGATAAGATTCTCATGGACTTTCCTGGTCAGGCTACCTTTGAACCACAATCCTCAATCCTCAGCCTCCTGAGTAGCTTAGATTACAGGTGTGAACCACCAGTGCCCATCTGGCCCCCATTTTTCAGATGTACCTCACCTCATTCTCTTTCTCAGTCAAAACCAGCCACACACCAGGCTCTGAGCTCAGGCTCTGAGTTCAAGCCCCAGTCCTCAGACTTCAGCTTTCTGAATAGCTAGGATTACATGTGTGATCCACCACAGCCAGGCAACCCTTTATTATATATTATCTAACTTAATGGTTGTGACTTTCCCATTAGGAGGGCTCACTCTGAGCTCATCCTATTCTGGTTCACTTTCAGTCGATGGCCAGGTCAGTTTCCCCTCTGGAACTAACTTGTCTGTGGGAGGAGGATAAAGCCCCTGACTCCCCTTCCCTTGTTGGGTGCATCCTATATTGTAAGAGTGATGAAAGAGGCCCAAGATTAAAGCTGGGCTCCTAAGGCGGAGTTCCTATTGTGGGCAACCTGGGCTGGTGTGCAGCTTTGAACAAGTGACTCTGGGAAGATATGAAAAATAACCACACCTAAATCCAATTTTTTCAAAATCCTCTTGAGAGCTAGAAGAGGAGAGGGGAAGGTAAGATATATTCTGAATAGTTTCCTTCCTGTTGTGACATTGATTGATACATTTTGCTCAAGCAGGAATTACTGAATACAGTTGTTATAATCTTCCTATCCTGGGAAGGTCCTCAGTTTACCTTCCCGTGGTTGAGAGTTGTATGAGCTAAAATCCTCAGCTGTCAGCTCTATTTGGGCTACTTGACCCAGAGAAGAGGGCGACCCTTTTTGCAAACTGCTCTGCTCAGAAGGAGGTCTAATTTTCTGATTTTCAATAATGTGGAGTAGGTGCTGCTAGAGAAAAGGATGCTATAAAATAGAGTGAGCTTGGAGATCACACCCTTCAGAGGGAGGCCCAAACTGAGACCTGCTCTGAGGAAAAATCAAGGAACTGAGAGGAAGTTAATATTTTAGGTCATATGGCCAGGGAAGGCCTTTCTGGGCCAGAACTTCTGATCTAGCTGCTGAAAAGATGAACTAACTAAACAAAGTTTATTTTCCTTTTGTGTGTGTGTACAAGTACTGGGGCTTGAACTCAGGGTCCCATACACTTGCTTAGCTTTTTCCTGCAAGGCAGATGCTCTACCACTTTAGCTAAACCTCTACTTTGAAGTTTTTTGCTAGTGTATTGGAGATAGGAGTCTGTCAGAATTGTCTTTCCTGACTGGGCTTGAACAGGGATCCTTACATCTCAGCCTCCTGATAAGCAGGATCAAAGACAGGAACTATTAAGCATTCAGGTCCACACAAAAGTGTAGAAGTTTCCAGAGAAGAGAAGAACAAATTTTCAAAAGCCCTGCCTGATTTGTCAACTTGTTGGATATTGTTTATTGATTTATTTTTGACCATGGGGCTTGAACACTGGGCCTGGGCACTTTCTTTCAGCTCTTCAGCTCAAGTCTAGCACTCTACCACTAGAGCCACAGAGCCACTTTGGATTTTCTGGTGGATAATTTGAGATAAGAGTTTCACAGTCTTTCCTGCCCAAGCTGGAAATCCTCAGATCTCAGCCTCCTGAGTAGCTAGGATTACAGGCATGAGCCACCAGTACCTGGGTGGATATTTATTTATATAGGATTACAGCAATATCCTTGTAAATAGGATGAAAAATATTTAAGTTGATCACTCCATATGAGCCTCACTGGCTGTAAGTTTTCTCTTTGATAGTTAATATGAAGGAAAGCCACAGGTGAATCCCCACAGTGCACCTCGGTTTATTATGAAAGGATGCCTCTGGCGTGCTTTTACAGAAGTGTGCTCAATGTAAAAGATAATAATGTTATTCATGACATTATTCACAGTAGTAGAAAGGTAGAAACCCAAATGTCTCTTGTCGGGTAAACAAAATGTGGTATAACTAGCCAAGGGAATATTATTCAATCTTAAAAAGGAATGACATTCTGACCATGCTACAACAAGAATGAATCTTTAAAATACTGTGAAATAAACCATATTAAAAATAAAAACTATATTTATGATTCCACATATATAAGGTACCAAAACATAGTCAAATTTGCTGGCTACCAGTGGCCCACACTTATAATACTAGCTACTTATAGGGCTGAGAACTGAGGATGGAGGCTTGAAGCCAGACTAGAAAGAAATGTTGCTGAAACTCTTATCTCCAAAAAGTGAGATACAGTAGAGGTGAGACTCAACAATAGAACTGTGGAGCACATGGGCGGCAAAGATGGCTTTGGGAGGGGGTTGAGTGGGCAGAGCCAAATTTACTGTAGAGTACATGGGCAGCCAAGATGGCGCTGGGAGAGAGTAGAGTGGGCAGAGCCCAATTGATCTTCCGATCAGTGCCTAACCAGCCCGGGAAGGCTCAGGTGCATGATAGGATGTGACCTTGACAGTGATTGGTTCCTCTTCCTCCCTTTTTGTCTTTAATAAGGGCTGCTCTCTGTTAATAAATGAGTTTTCTACCTGCTGGATTTGGCTCCCCGCTGCGTCTGACTGTCTCCTGGGCTGGGGAACAGGCGTCTTTCGTGGGACGGACGAAGACCCAACATAGAACATCAGTGTTGAACAAATAAGTTTAACATAGAGGGGCTGGGAAAGTGGCTCAGTGGTAGAGAGCTTGCCTTACATGCCTGAGGCCCTTGGTTCGATTGCTCAGCACCACATAAGCAAAAAGAACAAAGCCGGAAGTGGCACTATGGCTCAAGTGGTAGAGTGCTAGCCTTGAACTGAAGAGCTGAGGGACAGCACCCAGGCCCAGAGTTCAGGCCCCAAGACCGGACCTCCCCCCCCAAAAAATGTTTAACATTGAATGGAGAATAGAGAATGAATGATGTGGCCAATGCAGGTAAGAAAGAGCAGACTTTCTGTGTGCAAAGGACTTCTTGGTCAACAGCACTGTGACAGAAGACACAAAGACAGTACTAGGCTGAGAAGTAAGGACAAGGAAGACAGGAGAGTTGATTACCCGTTTTTTTTTGTTGTTGTTGTATTTGTTTTTCCCAGTACTGGCACCTGGACTCAGGGCCTGAGTGCTGTTCCTGAGCCTCTTTATGCTTTGGGCTAGTGCTCTACCACTTGAGTCACAGAACTTCTTCTTTTTCTGAGTAGTTTATTGGAGATAAGAGTGTCATGTGCCATCTTGTAAGGCTGGCTTCAAATGGAGATTAGTCTTCAGATTTTAGCCACTTGAGTGTTGTATTCCAATTTAAATTGTAGTATTCCAATTTCCCAGGAAGATATGACAGCACTCAGGCAATTTGGCTGGAAGTTCTTTATTTAGCCATATTCCATCTGTCCTCAGCTCACAGAGCTAGAGAACAGCCCTGTTTGTTGTTCAGGGGGGATTTTTATAGGAAGTGCTTTCACATAGGTGATGTTTACCAAAGCAAGCAAGCAAGATTACAGAAGCAAATCATAGCCTTGAGTCAAACATGCCTTGGGACATTGGACCTTTGCCCTGATGTGGAAGAAGGGGAATCCTTTTCCCAGAGAGAATGCATGTCAGCATGCACCCTCACACCACACAGAAGCTCAGATGGGGACACACGAGTCAATGCCTCTGACAGTGCGCTGAAATTTTCTGAACAGGAATGATGTTTATTACAAGTTCCTGAGTAATAAAGAACTCAGTACAGTTGGTGATAAGCATCAAAATTGTTAGTGGCCTTCCACAAAATTTGTGATAAACTGCAAAGCTGCCAGCCTGGGAAGCTTGAGGGAGAGAGAGAAGTTTACTTTTAGCAAAGATGTTTCTGAATTTACATTTTTGTTCCCATGGATATCCTTCTTTACCAAGGGAAAGGGCCTCAGGAGAGAAAATTAGCTACAGCAGGAAGGATTGAGGCTAGAATAAACTTTCTTCCAGTGAATAGCAAATCAGATATCACACTGAGTAGCTAGGATTACAAGTTTGAGCCAAAACTGCCTATTTTGATTAATTCTTGTGTGTCATCCCCAGGAATGTGTATTCAAGCCAAGGTGACCGAAGCCTTCAAAGTTTTGTTACAGATATTGACTCAAGCTGTGATGTCAGAAATACTGACCTTACTGTTCAGCCTGGAACCAAAAGAAATGAGAGCCGAAAGTAATCTATGTTTGTGGCTGGTAAATCACCAGGATTAGTGGCAGGCTGGAAAGAAGAGAATCAAGAGGGCACATGTGGAACATGGCAGACAGGAAGGCATCAGGGAAGAAGCAGTTTCGGGATGAGCAGTGGATCAGGAGGACCAGATTCTCTGTGGCGCAGAAAGTCTTTCTTCAGAGCCCTCACCACATTGATGCACACATTAGCCTGTCTTGGGTCACTCCATGTTTGTTTAGTGCTTCAGCCCTCAGTCATTTGAACTCTTAAGGCTTGGGGCTTCCTGCACATCCTCCTGGAGCCTGGCACAGGGTCTAGCCCACATTGGTGCTGGCTGATGGTTGCCTAATGGGGCTGAATAGAGACAAACACTGAACTGGAGGTTTCTGGAAGGGATCGGCGTGCACTTAGTGTCCAGAGGACATGCATGGGACTGTACCTTCATGAGGAAGAGGCCAGAGGAAAGTCTCATGTCACCTCCCTAACACTTTGGTACAAATGGCAGACAGATGTCACAGAGCAGCAGGCAATGCACTCTGGTTTATATATGTGCATGCACACCCAACATCTGTGGTCTTTGACAAGGAAGAAACCAGGGCCCATTAGTGGAATAGTACACACTGATCACAGCATGGACCCCATTTCATGGCTGCGGACACTGAAATCCTGGGGTCTTGGTGTCCTCAGGCCTTGACCAACAGCAGTGGGGAGTCTGAGATCTTGGAGGCAGGGCAATGGCAGGGCTCCAGCAGTATCTGCAAAGCCTGAGAATCTCGACTCCTCAAGGATAGCTCACAGACGCAGAGGAGGCTGTGAAGAGGGATAGATCCCTGGGGTACACTTGAACCACCAAAACGCACCCTGCTCACTAGCACCAAGCACGTACGGCTTATAGCCCAACAATCCAATTCTGGCTCTTTCTCACCTCACTTTTCAAGGGGGGGAGCCATGGAGGAGCAAGATACACCATTTCAGTTGAGGAGGGATATATCTGATATCAGACCCACACATCACACCTAGATAGACTGGAACTCTCCAGAAGGCCAAGGTAACAGATATAGTCGTTGTCTAACAAGTGTGTAAGTTGGAATCTTGAGTCTGAGGACTCCATAGTGCCCAACTTGTGGGTTGGTGGCTGCGACTACCCCCTGAGTTGGTGACTAAGTGGTAGCATCTGGGTTGCTAGCCTGTAAACAGAAGAAGTTGAAGGTGGGCTGTGGAGTGGCCTGGTGCCTGGGCCACACCCTTTTGCTGAGTTGTTGCTGTTGTCACCATGTGGACGTGCCTAGGCTTGGAGCAAGGTTGCAGGGCCGGTGGGGCTGACTGGCTGTGCAGAAGCAGAAGGAGGTGTCACTTCTGCAGGCAGTGACTCTATTACTGGCAGCCCTAGGCTTCCTGCTCAACGTGGGGCTGGGGCTCTGTACCATAATCGGCAGCCTGATGGCACCCCGAGAGGTTAGGAGGCAGATAACTGAGTGCCTCAGTATGGTGCTGAGAGAATGCTGTTCCCCAATCTCCCACCCCTGTCTGGGTTTACTTCAATCCTGCAGCTTCTCCTTTCTCCTCCTCTGGTAGGTGACCTCAGTGGCAGCACCAGAACAGTCTGTGCTTCTTCCTACTTTTCTCCCAGGTTGGGTAAATTGAGGCTGCGAGGATAGGGATTTGTCCACTCAGTATAGTCAGAAATAGAACCCAGGGCCCTTGGTGCCCCAGTATGGGAGTCTTATTTCTACTTACCATACTTTACAATCAGTTCTTTCTATTGCCCTCTCCTGTCCCCTGACCTCCTCCAGCATTCTCTTTCTGGAGTGTACCCTGTCTGCACATGTCTGTATCCTGTAGGACTGATGACCTCATCATCTTTGCTCCCCTCCCTAACCTCCACCTGCATATCCTGTGTCTCTACTCAGGTCAGTCCTTTTCCCATTTAACCACTTGCACAGGGACGCTAGGCCTCCCCACTAATTCTCCCTGTTCACTCTTCCCCATCCTATCTGTTTTTTAGGTATTGTTGATTGGGGAGTGAGTGCAAAGACCCTCTTGGAGCTGTAGGCCCCTTGGAGGGAGTGAAATGCGAATTTCTGGTTCTTGAGGAACTTGCCACCTTTGACTCTCCAGTAGTCCAGACGTGTTCCTGTGGAGGGTTGCCCAAAATGTCCCTGAGAGCAGTTCCCTGAGGGTAGAATGCCACATGCCTTCCTTCTCTGCCAGGAACTGATGGGACATGGTATTTTTTGGTATTCCAAACTGTGATCATATTTTATTCTGCCTCTTTGAAACTTATGTACCTGCGCATCTGTATGTGCATTTGGACTAAAATAGCAATTTTTTTTCCTCTGTGTGTGTGTGTGTGTGTGTGTGTGTGTGTGTGTGTGTGTGTGTGTGTTTTCAGATCTTCAGTCTTAAACTCAGGGCCTGGGTTCTGTCTCTTAGTTTTTATCACTCATGACCAGTGCTCTACCACCTGATCCACATCTCTACTTCTGGCATTTTGGTGATTCATTGGAGATAAGAGTCTTACAGACTTTCCTACAAGGGATGCTTTATTTGTTTGTTTGTTTTTGGTCGGTCATGGGACTTGAACTCTGAGCTTGGGCGCTGTCCCTGAGGTCTTCAGTTCAAAGACAGCGCTTTACTGCTTGAGCCACAGTGCCATTTCTGGTTTTCTAGTGATTTATTGGAGATAAGTGTCTCATGGAGGGCTTGGAAAGTGGCTCAGTGGTAGAGGGCTTGCCTTGCATGCAAGAGGCCCTGGGTTCTATTCCTCAGTACCACATAAGCAAAAAGAAAAAAGCCAGAAGTGGCAATGTGGCTCAAGTGGTAGAGCGCTAGCCTTGAGCTGAAGAGATAAGGAACAGTGCTCAGACCCAGAGTTCAGGCCCCATGACCAGACCCAACAACAACAATAACAAAAGAGTCTCATGGACTTTCCTGCCTGGTCTGGCTTTGAATTGTGGTCCTTAGATCTCCCACTTGAGTAGTGAGGATTACAGGCGTGAGCCACTGGTGATTTGGCTCCTTCCATTTTTTGTTTTTCAAGTTTTTCATTGTTAATTAATGGTAAGAGACTCAGATTTGCCTGCCCAGGCTGGCTTTTAAACGCAATCCTCTCATTGCAAACCTCATGATTGGATTATAACTGTGAGCCACCAGTACCGCTCTGGGATTTGTCATTTTTGACAAATGCCAAATGTGTCTGTTGAGATGGTCTGAGCATTGAACATTGCACTGCACCCAAGGGAAATTTCAGGAGAATGACAAAGATGTAGAGACCATTTGGTGCCTCACACACACCATTACATAATGTAAGTTAATGACTTTCTTCCCAGAAATACATAACTCTTATCTTTATACAATGTAAGGTGCTTAAGTGCTTCTTCATATTTATCTAAAATAGTATATACATTGAAAGGAACTCCACCATATGTAAACAAAATTTTTTTGTTGGTCATGGGGATTGAACTCTGGCACTGTCCCTCAGCTCTTTAAGCTCAAGGCGAATGCTCTACTACTTGTGCCATAGCACCATTCCTATCTTTGTCTGTTCATGTGGTGTTGAGAAATCAAACCCAGGGCCTCATGCATGAGAAGCAAATACTCTATCACTGAGCCATCTTCCTAGGCCACTAAACAAAAGAGATTTATGTGTCAGCTGGGCACTGTTGGCTGACACTTGTAATACTAGCTACTCAGGAGGCTAAGAGGTGGGGATTGTGGTTCAAAGCCAGCCTGAGCAGGTAAATATTAACGACCAAAAATGCCATAAATGGAGCTGTGGCTCAAGTGGTAAAGCACTAGCCTTGAGTAAAAATAGCAAAGGGACAGGGCCCAGCTCCTGAATTCAAGTCCTACTCTGCACTACCAGTTTAAAATTTTTTTAATGATAAAGCAAGTCATCATCCATGGGTCTAAAACACTTGTGAGCAGTTGCTGACATACATGTCTGCCAACCTACAACATGGGCACATACAACATGATAGACTTATACATTTCTGTTCATTTCAAGGCTAGGTACAATCACATGATTACAATATATGTAGAAGCTGCAATCAGTTTGAAGTCTATGTTCATTTTCTTTGTCAGTGCTCTTGTAAGTTTGTCTGAGCAGTGTCTCTCACAAGAAGAAAAGAAGCTCCTACTGACTCACCTTAATCTCATGTTGTGAGTAGAAATAAGACCGGGCCGTATGTCAATGCAACATTGTTTGGCTGTTTTTGACTCATCCTGGTTCCTTGAAAGCAGAGCCCCATGTTTTGATTCCATGTTAGGGATCTCAGGGGAGGTCACCATCAAATAGGAACTGAAGAATATCACCAGCTCCCCTTCATTAAAACCTCATTATAGTTTGAAGCCAGTGGTTCACATGTGTAATCCTAACTACTCAGGAGGCTAGCAATATGATGGTTGTGGTTCAATGCCAGCACTGGGTAGAAAAGTCCATGACACTTTTATCTCCAATTAAACATCAAAAAAACTTGAAGTGGACCAGTGTCCCAAGTGGTAGAGTGCTAGCCTTGAGCAAAAAAGCTCAGGGAAAGCCCTAGGAATGGCACACACACACACACACACACACACAAATACACACACATACACACACACTCAAACACACATACACCCCTTTTTGTTAGCTCATCTAATGCTCCCAACAACCATATAAGTCAGGTATGCTTATTTCCATATTACAGAGGAGGAAAATTCCTGGTGTGTCAGTGGACTCAGACCTCAAATCCATGCCCCTGTCCCAGTTCCTTTTCTTGGGAAAAAACCTGTGGACCAAGAGACAAACAGGTTACAGGCATTCTGTGGTGTGTGTGTGTGTGTGTGTGTGTGTGTGTGTGTGTGTGTGTGTGTGTGTGTGTGTGTGCGCACCAATCCTAGGGTTTGAACTTCGAGTCTGGGTTCTGTCCCTTAGCTTTTATTCTCAAGGTTGGCACACTGAACCACTTGAGCCAAAGCTCCACTTCTTGGTCTTTAGTTCTTCATTGGAGATGACTCTCACAGACTTTTCTGCCCAGGCTGACTTTGAATCATGGTTCTCAGATCTCAGCCTCCTCAGTAACTAGGAGTCTAGATGTAACTATTGGCATCAGGCATAGATTCTTCACCCTTCTGGGTAAATCTGTCTTACCTGATTTCCTCAGTGTGAATTGGTTTTAATAATGTTTGACCCTAGGCCAGTTGAGACATGTATGTCCTTATTACAGAGTCTGGCTGGTGCTTCAGTACAGCACTAACTACGCTGCCTGTGATGAAAGTTTTTGAAAAGAAAAAGTAAGCCAGGTGATGGTGACTCACACCTTTAATCCTAGCTGGCGAAGAGGCTGAGATCTGAGGATTGCTGTTCAAAGCCAGCCTGGGCAGGAAAGACTATAAGAATCTGGAAGTGGGGCTGTGGCCCAAGTGGTAGAATTTTAGCGTTGAATGAAGAGCTCAGAAACAGTGCCCAAGCCCTCTTTTCAGACCATAGGACAAACACAAAATGAAAGAAAGAGAAAGAAAGAAAGGGAGTGGGGGTAGGAGGAGAAGGAAAGAGGGAGAGAAGAATTATGGCATTAGTGGCTCAGATATGTAAAAGCAAACCAGTAGTGGAACTGTGTCGCAAAGTGGTAGAGAGTTAGCTTTGAGCAAAAAAGCTCAGACACAGGCCTTGTGATCAAGTCCAAAGAAGACAAAAAAGAAAGGGAGGGGATAGAAGGAGAAAGGGAAGGAAGGAAAGATCTAGTTCAAGAGTTGAGTGAAATAGAAACTTCTGGGTATCTGGGAACCTATAGACAACCAGGAGGCATACTTTTTTAACCACACATCCTTGGCTGGTGCTGACAGTCAGATTCTCCCTATAGAGCCAATGCTGTGCTTGAGTTCAGGCCTACTGAATCCTCCCTGGGCCTTGGGACTGAAGATCTAGCCTTTGCTTCATTTGTGAAGACTAGGAACCCGAGGACATCAAGGACCTCTCATGGCAAGAAGAGTAAGACATGGGTATCCATTCCTTGGAATCAGATCCTTTCAGTGACATGCCTACTCTGATCCTTCTCTTATCCTATCATCTAAAAAATACCTACATCACCAGCACTCCAGGAAAAGAAAGGGAGCCCCCTCAATGGCTATAGGGTGGGTGTCTCTATCCCATTTGGCAGTCCTGGTCCAGCACAGATTCTGCCAGCACCGTGATTAGTAGACTAAACAGCTTTGCGACTCAGTCTCCTCTCCCTTTCTCCTCTCTCTCTCCCTCTCTCTCTTCCTCTCCCTCTCCTTCTCTCTCTCTCCCTCACTCTATTGTTTGGGGAAGTCTTCAATGACCAGAGTATAGAATGGGCTGCTATCTCCCCATTGGCACCAGCAGTATTTAGCCATTTTTCCTCAAAATCACAGCCAGAGCATGAGTGATTAAAGTCAAATTCAAATCTGCCAGCAAGTCATAACATATAGGGCTAGGACATTTATCAAGGCTGGGGGCCTCTAGTGACCTCAAAGAAAGCCAGTGAGATGGGGCAGGGAAGAGGCTGCAGTGGGACTTCTCTTCTCTGTCCTGCACCTTATAAGGCTTCTCAAATCAAGGTCAGGCCAAATAATAATGACAAATAATAAATATTGATTACTAACAACTCCTGTATTGAGGCAGGAAGGTTTCATTTATTTTATTTTTACCCCATCAAATGTCCATACCCACCCCATGGAGTATTTATTATTATTCATGTGCTTTCTTAAACTTCATTCACATATCAGAAAATGGTATTCAGAGAGATTAAGCCACTGACTAGAGCCACACAGCTCAAAATGAAAATAGTATGAACATAAGAATACTGTCTGAGGCAGGTGCTGGTATCTCATCCTTGT
Organism: Dipodomys spectabilis; assembly: GCF_019054845.1. NCBI lineage: Eukaryota > Metazoa > Chordata > Mammalia > Rodentia > Heteromyidae > Dipodomys > Dipodomys spectabilis. Next base: position 1,794,506 of record NW_024871068.1, read on the forward strand.
AATCTTAGTTACTCAGGAGGCTGATGTCTGAGGATCATGGTTTACAGACATGATCTCCGATTAACCACTAAAATGCCTGCAATGGAGCTGTAGCCCAAGTTGTAGAGTGCTAGTTTTGAGTGAAATATCTAAGGGACAGTGCCCAGATCTTGAATTCAAGCTCTGGTACTGGCACCAAAAAATAAGAACAAAAAAGGCTCATAACCTTCACCCAAGACTATCTCCCACACACCAACAAAAACCTGGACCTGAAGGTGTGTGTGGCTCAAGAGGTAAGTACTAGTCTCGAGCAGAATAAGCTAAGGGAAAGTGTCTAAACCCTGAGTTCAAGCCTCCCCACTATAAACTTGTGTGTATATCTATGTGTGTGTGTGTATATCTATATACACATATATAAAATGTGTCCACACATATGTACACATTCATGTATGTATACACATATGTGTATGTGTTGATTGGGGGATATCAGGCCTGATATCTCAAGCAAGAGAAAATTTTTGCATCATTCAGCCTGTAGATGGAGACTCCGAATTTCTATACTGCAGTTAAGTGAGGATACTCAAATTCTGAAATTCATCAAATCATTGGACAAAGCCCATTCTATTTAGGAAGGGTAATCATCATTTTTTGCTTTGTTCGGTTATGTTTTTGTTTTTTGCCAGTTCTGGGGCTAGACCTCAGGTCCTGCGCACTGTTAGTGAGCTGCTTTTGCTCAAGGACAGTGCTCTACCACTTGAGCCACAGAGTCACTTCTAGGTTTTGTTCATGCGGTATTGAGGAATCAAACCCAGGGCTTCATGCATGCTAGGCTAGCACTCTAACACTAAGCCACATTCCCAGGCCATAATAAATCTTCTTTACTCCAAGTTTAAAATTATTTAAATTTATCTATTGAAATTTACCAATGTGATTAAAATGGTAACCACATCCAAAAATATTTTAATTTCTTTCCTTTTTTATTGTGAAAATACTGTACAGAGGGGTTACAATTACTTGGGCAAGGTAATGAATACATTTCTTATCAAACATTGTTGCCTCTTCCTTTGTTTCCCCTTACCATCCCTTACCATCTCCCACCCACCAACCCTTAATCCCCCCTCCCGCAAAAGATGTAAAGTTTGTTTTTCTCCATAACGACTTTTATATCTCATTGTTGCAATGGGTCCACCCTTATCCCTATTTAAACAATTTGTTTTTTATTTGTTAAGAAATGGAAAGACTTGGAAAAAATTATATTAAGTGAAGTAAGCCAGACCCAAAGAAACATAGGTGCCATGGGTTCCCTTATATGCAACAAATAGTATATGTCTGAGATAAGCAGAAACGGTCAGATACATTGATGTTAGGCGAAATGAACCCCAAGATAAAGATTCAAATGTTTTTTCTTCCTTGCGATTATTTCTAACAGCTTTATAAGATGATTACTTTGTTGCTTTGTATGTCTCTCCCCCACAGTATAACCCCTGCTTCCAAAAGTATTTTCACAGCAACATTTACACTGATGTTTGACTAAAACATGAGGCACTACATGCTAGCAGAATTAATGTGTTAAAATTCACCATCTCTAGCCATGAGTTGTTGGTTCATGGCTGTAATTCTAGCTATTCAGGAAGCTTAGAGCTGAGGACTGAAGCTTTATGAGACTCATCTCCAATTAACTACCTCAAAAAACTGATGTGGAATTATGGTACCAGTGGCAGAGTGCTAGCCTTAAGCAAAAGAACCCAGGGATGGTGCCCAGGACCTAGTACAAGCAATAAAACTGTGTGTGCATGAGCATGAACACACAAACACACACAGATGCACACACGCAAACACATGCACATACACACCATTACTACCACTATCACTAGAATATCATGACTCTTGTCACAGGAGATCTGCCACAGTCAAATTGTGAGACAGGAAGTAGAATGGTGGGTTTCCTGAGACTGGGGAAAGGGATGGATGGAAGGTGCTGTTTAATAAGTGCTTAATTTCAGGTTGTATTTTGAGAAAGTTCTAGAAGTTGGTATCAGAGAGGGTGCATGAAAATGTGAATGTACTTAAAGCCACTGAAGTGTACAATTGTAACTGGTTGAGATGACAAATTTTATGCTATGGTTACTTTCCCAGGATGAGAGAATAGATAACAATACAGCCAGAGAGGGCCTGAACAAGAAAAGATAGCAGGAGGTGAGGCCCCTTATAGTGTTCACTCCTTCAGTTTCCCACCAACAAATATCTGCTGTTGGGCCACTTGTGCTGGGCTTATGACAGGTTGGAGCAAAGGCAGTGGGTGGCTATCTGTAACTGGCCCTCTATCATTTGAGCCACATCTGTACTTCTGGCTCTTTTTAAGTTAATTGGAGATAAAACTCTCAGATTTAGCTGCCTGGGCTGGCTTTGAACTTCAATCATCAGATTTCAACCTTAATATACTATCTTAAAGAAATGGAGTTCCGGGAAGATGGCGGAGGAGAAGCTGGAATCTGAACAAGCTCTCGCATAGAAAGCAGGTTTAGAGTTCCAGTGAACAGTCCTAAGCCAGAGAATCACACCAAGTGTGCCATCACAGGACAGAGAGTTAGACAAGAGAGGGGAAGCCAAGACAAGGAGACACATCTGAGCGCATGCCAGCAGCCGCGGCGGCGGCGGCAGGGTCGCAGCGGCGACCGCAGCAGCGGCCATACCTGAGCGCTCACACAGAGAGTCCGGGACGAAGGAGCCAGACGCAGCGGGCGAGCGGATTCTACTCAACACCAGCAAGAACCAACAAGGAGCGGACATCTTCATCCTGCAGTTTGCAGACCAGAGACGACCCAGGAGCCAAGACTCGGCGTGAGTAGAAGCCGGACGTCCTCACTCCTTCTCAGGGAGCAGAGGAGGGAAGGCCACCCCACCCCCCCCCAGCACTGGTGATCTCCATCTTGGATACCGACAAAGCTCGGAGGAGCTGCTAGCTCCAACTCAGGCCTTGGAATAAAACGAGTCATTTAGCAGGTCACAAGAACTTAACGGCGAAGTGACCTGCCAGACTCAGCTCCATCCAGGGAAAAGTCACCCAGCTCAGGTGCCAACCATTGGAGTGGCTTTCCTCACTGGGTAACCAGAGCCAGAGGCTGCCTCTCACTCTAGCAGCCTCAACAATCAATTGAAAAACAGAAACCCTGAGAATGGCTCCAGGGTGGGCGCTGTGAGTTTTTCACAAAATAGCCCCAGGGAAAAGCTACTGTTTGTTGAAAGGCCTCAACTCTACCAGAACCTAGCCTCATCACCCCTCTTTTGGGATTCTCAAAGCAGATCACCCTCCCATTAAACTAACCTGAGAGGGGGATCTCAAAATCTTGGGTAAAGCAGAGCATTTTTCTGCCTATTGGAACAAACTGACTTAAGAAACCAATCAAGCCACAGGACCTCAAGCTGATCAGAGACTCCAACAAGAGGCTGGTTTCAGACAAAAGGGAGATACAGGATTCTTCCCACCCCTCCCAAAAAAAAAAAAAAAAAATCAAAGAACTTTTTTTTCTTCTTTTCTTTTTCTTTTTTTTTTTTCTTGGTACCTTGTATACATAAAAATTTTTTTTCCTTTTCTAAAACTTTTACAAATCTTTAATTTTTGCCTTTTTTGAAAAAATAATTGTTTTCCAGTAACTTTTTTTTCCCTCTTACAATTTTTATTTTAGGAATACGTGAATGTACGTTTTCCTTTCTTTTCTTGTCTTCTCTCTCCTTTTCTTTCTTTCTTAATTATCTTTTTGTTTTTTGTTTAGCTCTACTGAACTTCTGATCTTTTTTTTTCTCCCTTTCTTATCCTTTTCACCTTTTCCTTTCTTTTGTTCTTCTGTACGTGACTTAACTCTTGTCCTGCACATCCTCAGATAAACCCATAGTTAACTAGTAGACCCTATTCTCCATTGTGTACACACTTAATCCACAAATTTATTACTCAATCCAAAACCTCTGAGACTTAAATTCCTTAATAGCAGTACTACCTCTTTATACCTACATAATATTTTAAGCATTTTTTAAGTTTTTCACATCTCCTCTATCTCCCTCCTGTTTTCTCATTATATTCACATTCCTCTCTAAATAGATGGTCTTTCAATCTCCATAACTATATTAATTTTTAGGTTTCTAATTTTTTTTCTGGTCTCTTTTCATTCGCCTTTGCCTTTCTTCTTTTTCTCTCCCTCTCTACTTGCATCCTACCCAACCTATTTCCTGCATTGAGATTAGGACATAGTTAACTCTCCCTGTGCCTCCCCACACCAATCTATTCCTAATTTTTACCCACATCTCTCCCTAACCCTAAAAATTTCTGGTTTTCCAAATTCTTCTCTGTGGTTCGAAGCCAATTAACATATAGTTGTTTGATGTTGAATAGATGTATCTGTTGAACTAGATTGTATCTGTAGACTATTGACTGTATAAATGCAAACCTTGGTTGATGGTTGCCTTAAGATAGTGTTCAAGCACAAAACTGGTGCTATTTTCATCTCAAATGGGCAGAGTAAGCCAGAAAAACACAAGAAAAATGGCAAATCCGGGTATCTCAATTCCCAATCTTGATAATCAGGGGTCAGATCAGATAATGAACAATCCATAGGAGAGTTCCCAAATAGCTCTACAAACACTGGTGGCAAACATGATAAATGAGAAGTTTGACAACTTACAAAGGACTCTGTATGAGCGTGATAGGGAGAGAGAGGAGGCATCCCAAAGGTTTATACAGGAATATCATAAGCGTGAGGAAGCTACTCAAAAACTGATACAGGATTTGCGTGAACAACTTGAGAATACTCAAAGAGAAAGGGAGGAATGGCATGAGCAGGCTGAGAACACTCAAAGAGAACTGCAGGAATCCCACGAACGGGAGGAAAGACAACTGCAAGAATCCCACAAACGGGAGGAAGCTAATCAAAGAGTAATTCAGGAATTGAGAGACCAGGTAGAGAACACACAAAGATCACTAAAGGCATTCATGGAATCCATTAACAAAGAGCTGAAGGAAGTCAGGGAGACCACAAAGGGAATGCTGAATGGAACTCAACAGAAGGAATGGGAGCCCAAAGAAACCATAACCAATCAACTAAGTGATTTGAGAACAAACACTGAACACCAAATTAAGGAAGTAAAGAAATTCATACAAGACCTAAAACAGAGCTTCAACAAAGAACTTGAAGCCATCAAAGCTGACCAATTAGAAGGAAAAGAGATAAAAAACAAAGTAGAGAGTCTTGACAGCAGGTGAGACCATGCAGAAGACCGAATCTCAGGGATTGAAGACAGCCTAGATATTATAGAGAAAGAACATACAACCATCCAAGACAAGTCCAAGAAGTATGATAGATCTATCCAACACCTAGAAGACACCATCAGAAGGCCTAATCTAAGGATAATGGGTGTAGAGGAGCACCTAGAAACAGAAGTTAATGGTCTAGGAAATTTGTTTAACAGGATCCTAGCAGAGAACTTCCCAAACATACAAAAAGATAGGCCTACTCAGATACAAGAACCTTTTAGAACCCCAAATAGACCAGACCAGAATAGGACATCCCACCGCCACATTATAATCCACACAGGATCAACTCAGACCAAGGAAAAGATCCTTAAAGCAGTCAAGGAGAAAAGGTTAATCACCTATAAAGGGAAACCAATTAGAATCACCTCAGATTTCTCAGCAGAGAAAATCAAAGCAAGAAGAGCCTGGAATGATGTATGCCATGCCCTAAAAACAAACAACTATCAACCAAGAATACTGTACCCAGCTAAACTCTCCTTCATAACTGAAGGCCAAATAAAAACCTTCCATAGCAAAGAAAAATTGAAACAATACATCTCCACCAAACCAGCCCTACAAAAGATTCTTAAAGATGTCCTACACATAGAAAACCAACAAGACCGCAACAAAGGCCAAGAAACTGCACCCAAACTGAGAATCCAAGAACCATAGGAAGAACCTAGTTTTCGCAGCCCCCAAGAAGGTGGATAACATGGCAGGAACTCCCAAATACCTCTCAGTCCTATCTCTTAATGTTAACGGACTGAACTCTCCAATTAAGCGCCATAGACTGTCTAGTTGGATTAAAAAACAAGACCCTTCTATCTGCTGCCTGCAGGAGTCACGTCTTGCACGTAAAAACAAACACATTTTCAATGTTAAAGGCTGGAACAAAATCTACCAAGCAAACGGCCCCCATAAACAGGCGGGAGTTGCAATCTTAATATCAGATAAAATAGACTTCAAATTAAAATTCGTGAGAAGAGATAAAGAAGGTCGCTACATACTAATTAAAGGATCTCTCCTTCAGGAGGATATTACAATTCTAAATATCTATTCGCCAAACAATGGAGCACCCAAATTTATCAAAGAAACACTACTTTCCCTCAAATCCCATATAGATCCAAAGACATTAATTGTTGGAGATTTTAACACACCACTCTCCCCACTAGATGGATCAACTCGGCAAAAACTCAACAGAGAAACCGCAGATCTAAACAGCTGCATAGATCAACTAGACTTAACAGACATCTACCGAACATTTCACGCAGCAGCATCAGAATACACGTTTTTCTCAGCAGCACATGAAACGTTTTCTAAAATAGACCATATTTTAGGCCACAAAGCAAACTTGTCTAAATTCAGAAACATTGAAGATATACCTTGCATACTCTCTGACCACAAGGGAATAAAATTAGAACTCAACACCAAAAGCCACCAAAGAAAGTCCAGTATCACATGGAGGCTGAACAACACACTGCTGAATCAAGAGTAGGTCATGGAAGAGATTAGAAAGGAAATTCAAATGTTCATGCTATTCAACAAAAATGAACACACAAATTACCAGCTCCTCTGGGACACAGCAAAGGCAGTACTCAGAGGCAAGTTTATAGCTCTGAGCTCCTACATCAACAAATTGGAGAAATCTGAAACTAGCAATTTAATGACACATCTAAACCTCCTTGAAAAAGAGCAGCAAGATAAACCCCAATCCAGTAGACGGAAAGAAATAATCAAAATTAAATCAGAATTAATGAAGTAGAATCCAAAAGAACTATAGAAAGAATCAACAAAACAAAGAGTTGGTTCTTCGAAAAACTTAACAAAATTGACAGACCCTTAGCAAATCTTATCAGAAAAAGAAGAGAACACACCCAAATTAATAAACTCAGAGATGAAAATGGAAACATCACCACGGAAACAACCAAGATTCAGAACATTATAAGGGAATACTTCTCAAAACTTTATGCTAATAAGTTTGAGAACTTGACAGAAATGGACCTTTTCCTAGCAAATATTGACATGCCAAAACTAAACCAAGATGAGTTAAACCAGCTTAACAGGCCCATATCAAGCATTGAAATAGAAACAGCAATAAGAGACCTCCCAGCTAAGAAAAGTCCAGGACCAGATGGTTTTACAGCGGAATTTTACAAGGCCTTCAAAGCAGAGCTCACACCAATACTCCTCCAACTCTTCAATGAAATTGAAAGAGAAAGCTCACTACCGAACACATTCTATGAAGCCATCATAACCCTCATCCCAAAACCAGGGAGGAACTCATCAAAGAAAGAGAACTATAGACCCATTTCTTTGATGAACATTGATGCAAAACTTCTCAACAAAATTTTGGCCAATCGACTTCAACAATTCATCCAAAAAATCATACACCACGATCAAACAGGATTCATTTCAGGGATGCAAAGCTGATTCAATATACGCAAATTAATTAATATTATTCATCACATCAACAGGAGCAAGAATAAGAACCACATGGTTATCTCAATAGATGCAGAAAAAGCATTCGACAAGATCCAACACCCCTTTATGATGAAGGTTTTGGAAAAATTAGGAATCCATGGAACATTCCTCAATACGATAAAGGCTGTATATGACAAATCTACAGCCAGCATTATACTCAATGGTGAAAAACTAAAGCCATTTCCTCTTAACTCAGGAACAAGACAAGGATGCCCACTCTCTCCACTTCTCTTCAATCTAGTATTAGAATGCCCAGCTACAGCAATAAGACAAGATGCAGACATAAAGGGGATCCAAATAGGGAAAGAAGAAATAAAACTCTCCCTCTTTGCAGATGACATGATCTTGTATTTAAAGAATCCCATAGACTCTACTCCCAAATTACTCAAGCTGATTCAAAACTTCGGCAAAGTAGCAGGTTATAAAATTAACCCCCCAAAATCAATGGCTTTTCTGTATGCCAACAATGAGAAAAGTGTGGCTGAAATTAGGAAAGCAACTCCATTTGTAATAGCCCCACAAAAAATAAAATACCTAGGAATTAACTTAACTAAAGAAGTGAAGGACCTCTATGATGAAAACTCTAAAATCTTGAAAAAGGAAATCAACACAGAACTTAAAAAATGGCAAAACCTCCCATGCTCCTGTATTGGAAAGATTAACATCGTGAAAATGGCAATACTTCCCAAGGCTATCTACAAATTCAACGCAATACCTATTAAAATTCCACCCTCATTCTTCAAGGAAATAGAAGAGGCAATCCAAAAATTCATATGGAACACTAAAAGACCCCGAATAGGAAAAACGCTCCTGAAGGGAAAGAACACTGCTGGAGGAATATCAATACCAAACTTCAAACTCTACTATAAAGCCATAGTAATCAAAACAGCTTGGTATTGGCATAAGAACAGACCTCAGGACCAATGGAATAGAATTGAAAACCCAGAAATGAACCCACAGACCTATAGCCATCTAATCTTCGATAAGGGAGCTAAAACAATAGAATGGAAGAAAGACAACCTCTTCAGTAAATGGTGCTGGCAAAATTGGTTAACTACATGTAGAAAACTTAAGCTAGATCCTTATATATCACCCTGCACCAGAATCAACTCCAAATGGATCAAAGACCTTGAACTCAAAGCAGACACTCTGAAAACATTACAGGATGGAATAGGAGAAACCCTGGGTCTCCTTGGCTCAGGCCGAAATTTTCTGAATAGAGACCCAGAAACACAAGAAATCAAAGAAAGGTTGGACAAATGGGATTGCATAAAGTTGCAGAGCTTCTGCAGGTCAAATGACATAGCTAGCAAGATCAATAGAAAGCCCACGGATTGGGAGAAGATCTTTACTAGCCATACAACGGACAAGGGTCTCATATCTAAAATATACTTGGAATTCAAAAAATTAAACCCCCCAACAACAAATCCTCAAAGAAACAACTGCCCAATAAATAAGTGGGCGAAAGACTTAAAGAGAAACTTCTCTGAAGAAGAAAGAAGGATGGCCAATAGACACATGAAGAAATGTTCAACATCCGTAGCCATAAAAGAAATGCAAATCAAAACAACATTGAGATATCACCTCACTCCAGTTAGAACGGCAAAAATCAAGAACTCTAACAACAACAGATGCTGGAGGGGATGTGGACAGAAAGGAACCTTAATTCATTGTTGGTGGGAATGTAAACTTGTTCAACCACTTTGGAAAGCAGTATGGAGGTTCCTCAAAACACTCCACATAGAGCTCCCCTATGACCCAGCAATCCCACTTTTGGGCATTTACCCTAATGTTTACAAACAAGACCACACTAAAGCTACCAGCACAACTATGTTTATTGCAGCATTATTTACCATAGCTAAGATATGGAACCAACCCAGATGCCCCTCAATAGATGAATGGATCAAGAAAATGTGGTATATATGCACAATGGAATTCTATGCCTCCATCAGAAAGAATGACATTGCCCCATTTGTTAGGAAATGGAAAAACTTGGAAAAAATTATATTAAGTGAAGTAAGCCAGGCCCAAAGAAACATAGGTCCCATGGTTTCCCTTATTTGTAATATCTAGTATATGTATGAGTCAAGCGGAAAAGGTCAGATAATGTGATGTCAGGAAAATGAACCCTTAGATATGTATTTTAATGTTTTTTTCTTTCATGCATGTGTTTCTAACACATTTATAAGATTATCTCTTTGTTGCTTTGTATGTCCCTCCCCCACATTATAACCCTTGCTTTCACTATATTTGTTGTCAGTATAACTTGTGGAGGAGATGGGGAAAAACCAGTTGTTTAAGGATACAGGTGGACCTGTTGCAACAATGAGAAGTACAAGTTTTCATGTCCAAAACGAACTTTACAACGTTGGTGGGGGGGGGGGGCTGGGGGGGGGGAGGAAGGAGAAGGATTGGGATTAGGGAGGGAGGGGGGAGGCTGGGAAGGGATGTGAAGGGTAAACAAAGGAGGAGGCTGCAATGCTTGGTAAGAAATGTACACATTATCCTGACCATGTAACTGTAACTCCTCTGTACAGTATGTTCACAAATAAAATTAAATTAAATTAAAAAAAAAAAAAAGAAATGATTGGAACTTGCTCTTTTGTTGTTGGTGGTTTTGGTTGTCAGGCTTGCCCTTGGGTCCCAGGCTCTGTACCTGAGTTCTTCTATTTAAGGCTAGCATTCTACCAGTTTTTATTACTACACTACATTTGGTTTTCTGGTGATTAATTGGAAATAAAATATCACAGACTTTACTGCTCAGACTGGCCATGAACCTTGATCATCTGATCTCAATCACTTTAGTAGTTAGGATTTCAGGTGTGAGCCAATTACACCTTGCTGGGAACCTGCTCCTTTATGAAGGAAGGCATTCTGATTAACTCCATTTTCCAGATATAGAAACAAATTAAAATGACTTGTCTATGATGTCACACATTAGTAAATGCTGGAGCTGAGTCTTTTATCCTGGTCTTTCCAATGGCAAATCTCACCCTCAAATAATACTCCATTAGTGTGTTGCATTTGTTATCCCCTACCCTCACATTCCTGTAGCAAGGAATCAAAAACACCCCCAGGTGTGATTAAGTACAGGCTCTGTCTAATGAAGAGAGTGCCTGGGTTTTTTTTTTTAATTTAATTTTAGTTTATTTGTGAACATACAGTACAGAGGGGTTACAATTACATGGGCAGGATAATGCGTACATTTCTTACAAAGCATTGCAGCCTCCTCCTTTGTTTTCCCTTCACATCCCTTCATAGCCTCCCCCCTCCCCCCCAATCCCAATCCTTCTCCTTAACCCCCCCCTCCCCCCCCACCCGCACCGACGTTGTAAAGCTAGTTTTGGAACATGACACCTTGTGCTTCTCATTGTCGCAACAGGTCCACCTGTATCCTTAAACAAGTGGTTTTTCCCCATTTCATCCACAAGTTATACTGACATCAAATATAGTGAAAGCAGGGGTTATAATGTGGGGGAGGGACATACAAAGCAACAAAGAGATAATCTTATAAATGCGTTAGAAACACATGCTTGAAAGAAAAAAACATTAAAATACCTATCTAAGGGATCATTTTCCTGACATAACCTTATCTGACCTTTTCTGCTTGACTCATACATATACTAGATATTGCAAATAAGGGAAAGCATGGGACCAATGTTTCTTTGGGCCTGGCTTAGTTCACTTAATAAAATTTTTTCCAAGTTTTTCCATTTCCTAACAAATGGGGCAATGTCATTCTTTCTGATGGAGGCATAGAATTCCATTGTGCATATATACCACATTTTCTTGATCCATTCATCTAATGAGGGGCATCTGGGTTGGTTCCATATCTCAGCTATGGTAAATAATGCTGCAATAAACATTGTTGTGCTGGTAGCTTTAGTGTGGTCTTGTTTGTAAACATTTGGGTAAATGCCCAAAAGTGGGATTGCTGGGTCATAGGGGAGTTCTATGTAAAATCTTTTGAGGAACCTCCATACTGCTTTCCAACGTGGTTGAACAAGTTTACATTCCCACCAACAATGAAGTAAGGTTCTTTTCCGTCCACATCCCCTCCAGCATCTGTTGTTAAAGTTCTTGATTTTTGCCGTTCTAACTGGAGTGAGGTGATATCTCAATGTAGTTTTGATTTGCATTTCTTTTATGGCTAGGGATGTTGAACATTTTTTCATGTGCCTACTGGCCATCCTTCTTTCTTCTTCAGAGAAGTTTCTCTTAAAGTCTTTCGCCCACTTATTTATTGGGCAGTTGTTTCTTTGAGGATTTGTTGTTGGGGGTTTTAATTTTTTGAGTTGCAAGTATATTTTAGATATGAGACCCTTGTCCGTTGTATGGCTAGTGAAGATATTCTGCCAATCCGTGAGCTTTCTATTGATCTTGCTAGCTATGTCATTTGCCCTACAGAAGCTTTGCAACTTAATGCAATCACATTTGTCCAACCGTTCTTTGATTTCTTGTGTTTCTGGGTCTCTATTCAGAAAATTTCGGCCTGAGCCAAGGAGACCTAGGGTTTCTCCTATTCCATTCTGTAATGTTTTCAGAGTGTCTGCTTTGAGTTCAAGGTCTTTGATCCATTTGGAGTTGATTCTGGTGTAGGGTGATATATAAGGATCTAGCTTCAGTTTTCTACATGTAGTTAACCAATTTTGCCAGCACCATTTACTGAAGAGGCTGTCTTTCTTCCATTCTATTGTTTTAGCTCCCTTATCGAAGATTAGATGGCTATAGGTCTGTAGGTTCATTTCTGGGTTTTCAATTCTATTCCATTGGTCCTGAGGTCTGTTCTTATGCCAATACCAAGCTGTTTTGATTACTACTGCTTTATAGTAGAGTTTGAAATTTGGTATTGATATTCCTCCAGCAGTGTTCTTTCCCTTCAGGAGCGTTTTTCCTATTTGGGGTCTTTTATTGTTCCATATGAATTTTTGGATTGCCTCTTCTATTTCCTTGAAGAATGAGGTTGGAATTTTCATAGGTATTGCATTGAATTTGTAAATAGCCTTGGGAAGTATTGCCATTATCACGATGTTGATCTTTCCAATCCAGGAGCATGGGAGGTTTTGCCATTTTTTAAGTTCTGTGTTGATTTCCTTTTTCAAGATTTTAAAGTTTTCATCATAGAGGTCCTTCACTTCTTTGGTTAAGTTAATTCCTAGGTATTTTATTTTTTGTGGGACTATTACAAATGGAGTTGCTTTCCTAATTTCAGCCACACTTTTCTCATTGTTGGCATACAGAAAAGCCATTGATTTTTGGAGATTAATTTTATAAGCTGCTACTTTGCCAAAGTTTTGAATCAGCTTGAGTAATTTGGGAGTGGAGTCTATGGGATTCTTTAAATACAAGATCATGTCATCTGCAAGGAGGGAGAGTTTTATTTCTTCTTTCCCTATTTGGATCCCCTTTATGTCTGCATCTTGTCTTATTGCTGTAACTAGGCATTCTAATACTAGATTGAAGAGAAATTTAGAGAGTGGGCATTCTTGCCTTGTTCCTGAGTTAAGAGGAAATGGCTTTAGTTTTTCACCCTTGAGTATAATGCTGGCTGTAGGTTTGTCATATACAGCCTTTATTGTATTGAGGAATGTTCCATGGATTCCTAATTTTTCAAAAACCTTCATCATAAAGTTGTGTTGGATATTGTCGAATGCTTTTTCTGCATCTATTGAGATAAACATGTGGTTCTTATTCTTGCTCCTGTTGATGTGATGAATAATATTAATTTATTTGTGTATATTGAACCTGCTTTGAATCCCTGAAATGAGTCCTGTTTGATCGTGGTGTATGATTTTTTGGATGAATTGTTGAAGTCGATTGGCCAAAATTTTGTTGAGAAGTTTTGCATCAATGTTCATCAAAGAAATGGGTCTATAGTTCTCTTTCTTTGATGAGTCCCTGCCTGGTTTTGGGATGAGGGTTATGATGGCTTCATAGAATGTGTTCGGTAGTGAACTTTCTCTTTCAATTTCATTGAAGAGTTGGAGGTGTATTGGTGTGAGCTCTGCTTTGAAGGCCTTGTAAAATTCCGCTGTAAAACCATCTGGTCCTGGAGTATTCTTAGCTGGGAGGTTTCTTATTGCTGTTTTTATTTCAATGCTTGATATGGGCCTGTTAAGATAGTTTAACTCATCTTGGATTAGTTTTCGTATGTCAATATTTGCTAGGAAAAGGTCCATTTCTGTCAAGTTCTCAAACTTATTAGCATAAAGTTTTTAGAAGTATTCCCTTATAATGTTCTGAATCTTGGTTTTTTCCATGGTGATGTTTCCATTCTCATCTGTGAGTTCATTAATTTGGGTGTGTTCTCTTCTTTTTCTGATAAGTTTTGCTAAAGGTCTGTCAATTTTGTTAAGTTTTTCGAAGAACCAACTCTTTGTTTTGTTGATTCTTTCTATAGTTCTTTTGGATTCTACTTCATTAATTCTGATTTAATTTTAATTATTTCCTTCCGTCTACTGGATTGGGGTTTATCTTGCTGCTCTTTTTCAAGCAGGTTTAGATGAGTCATTAAATTGTTAGTTTCAGATCTCTCCAATTTGTTGATGTAGTAGCTCAGAGCTACAAACTTGCCTCTGAGTACTATCTTTGCTGTGTCCCAGAGGAGCTGATATTTTGTGTGTTCATTTTTGTTGAATAGCATGAACATTTGAATTTCCTTTCTAATCTCTTCCATGACCCACTCATGATTCAGCAATGTGTTGTTCAGCCTCCATGTGATACTGGACTTTCTTTGGTGGCTTTTTGTGTTAAGATGTAATTTTATTCCCTTGTGGTCAGAGAGAATGCAAGGTATAACTACAATGTTTCTGAATTTACACAAGTTTGCTTTGTGGCCTAAAATGTGGCCTATTTTAGAAAACGTTCCATGTGCTGCTGAGAAAAACGTGTATTCTGATGCTGCTGGGTGAAATGTTCGGTAGGTGTCTGTTAACTCTAGTTGATCTATGCAGCTGTTTAGATCTGCGGTTTCTCTCTTGAGTTTTTGCCGAGTTGATCTATCTAGTGGGGAGAGTGGTGTGTTAAAATCCCCAACAATTAATGTCTTTGGATCTATATGGGATTTGAGGGAAAGTAGTGTTTCTTGGTTAAATTTGGGTGCTCCATTGTTTGGCGAATAGATATTTAGAATTGTAATATCCTCTTGAGGGAGAGATCCTTTAATTAGTATGTAGCGACCTTCTTTATCTCTTCTCAAGAATTTTAATTTGAAGTCTATTTTATCTGATATTAGCATTTTAACTCCCGCCTGTTTATGGGGGCCGTTTGCTTGGTAGATTTTGTTCCAGCCTTTAACATTGAAAATGTGTTTGTTTTTACGGGCAAGATGTGACTCCTGCAGGCAGCATATAAAATCGTCTTGTTTTTTAATCCAACTAAACAGTCTATGTTGATTAATTGGAGAGTTCAGTCCGTTAACGTTAAGATATAGGACTGAGAGGTATTTGGGAGTTCCTAGCATGTTATCCACCTTCTTGGGGGCTGCGAAAACTGGGTTCTTCCTATGGTTCTTGGATTCTCAGTTTGGGTGCAGTTTCTTGGCTTTTATTGTGGTCTTGTTGGTTTTCTATGTGTGGGACATCTTTAAGAATCTTTTGTAGGGCTGGTTTGGTGGAGATGTTTTGTTTCAATTTTTCTTTGCTATGGAAGGTTTTTATTTGGCCTTCAGTTATGAAGGAGAGTGTAGCTGGGTATAGTATTCTTGGTTGATAGTTGTTTGGTTTTAGGGCATGGCATACCTCATTCCAGGCTCTTCTTGCTTTGATTGTCTCTGCTGAGATATATGAGGTGATTCTAATTGGTTTCCCTTTATAGGTGATTACCCTTTTCTCCTTGACAGCTTTAAGGATCTTTTCCTTGGTCTGAGTTGATCCCGTGTGGATTATAATGTGATGGTGGGATGTCCTATTCTGGTCTGGTCTATTTGGGGTTTTAAAAGCTTCTTGTATCTGAATAGGCCTATCTTTTTGTATGTTTGGGAAGTTCTCTGCTAGGATCCTGTTAAACAAATTTCCTAGACCATTAACTTCTGTTTCTAGGTGCTCCTCTACACACATTATCCTTAGATTAGGCCTTCTGATGGTGTCTTCCAGGTGTTGGATGGATCTATCATATTTCTTGGACTTGTCTTGGATGGTTGTATGTTCTTTCTCTATAATATCTAGGCTGTCTTCAATCCCTGAGATTCGATCTTCTGCATGGTCTAACCTGCTGTTAATACTCTCTACTTTGTTTTTTTTATCTCTTTTCCTTCTAATTGGTCAGCTTTGATGGCTTCAAGTTCTTTGTTGAAGCTCTGTTTTAGGTCTTGTATGAATTTCTTTACTTCCTTAATTTGGTGTTCAGTGTTTGTTCTCAAATCATTTAGTTGATTGGTTATGGTTTCTTTGGACTCCCATTCCTTCTGTTGGGTTCCATTCAGCATTCCCTTTGTGGTCTCCCTGACTTCCTTCAGCTCTTTGTTAATGGATTCCATGAATGCCTTTAGTGATCTTTGTGTATTCTCTACCTGTTCTCTAAATTCATGTATTAGTCTTTGATTAGCTTCCTCCCATTTGTGGGATTCCTGCAGTTCTCTTTGAGTGTTCTCAGCCTGCTCATGCCATTCCTCCCTTTCTCTTTGAGTATTCTCAAGTTGCTCATGCAAATACTGTATCAGTTTTTGAGTAGCTTCCTCACGCTTATGATATTCCTGTATAAACTTTTGGGATGCCTCCTCTCTCTCCTTATCACGGTCATACAGAGTCCTTTGTAAGTTGTCAAACTTTGCATTTATCATGTTTGCCAGCAGTGTTTGTAGAGCTATTTGGGAACTCTCCTCTGGATTAATCAGTATCTGTTCTGTCCCCTGATTATCAAGATTGAGGATTGAGATACCTGGACTTACCATTTTTCTTGTGTTTTCACGGTTTACTCTGCCCATTTGAGATGAAAATAGCACCAGTTTTGTGCTAGAACACTATCTTAAGGTAACCATCAACCAAAGTTTGCATTTGTATAGTCAATAGTCTACAGATACAATCTAGTTCAACAGATACATCTATTCAACATCAAACAACTAATGTTAATGGGCTTCGAATCGCAGAGAAGAATTTGGAAAAACAGAAATTATTGGGTTAGGGAAAGATGTGGGTAAAAAATAGGAATAGATTGGTGTGGGGAGGCACAGGGAGAGTTAACTATGTCCTAATCTCAATACAGGAAATAGGTTGGGTAGGATGCAAGTAGAGAGAGAGAGAGAGAAAAAGAAGAAAGGGAAAGGGAAATGAAAAGAGACCAGAAAAAAATAGAAATGTAAAAATTAATATTATTATGGAGAAAATATACAATCTATTTAGAGAGGAATGTGACTATATTGAGAGAAGGGGAGGGACATAGAGGAGATGTGAAAAACTTAAAAATATGCTTAAAATATTATATAAGTATAAAGAGGTAGTACTGCTATTAAGGAATTTAAGTCTCAGAAGTTTTGAATTGAGTAATAAATTTGTGGATTAAGTGTGTACACAATGGGGGATAGGGTCTACTAGTTAACTGCGGGTTTATCTGAGGATGTGAAGGACAAGTGTTAAGTCACATAAAGAAGAACAAATGAGAGGAAAAGGTGAAAAGGATAAGAAAGGGAGAAAAAAAGATCAGAAGTTCAGTGGAGCTACACAAAAAA
The DNA here is from genome assembly GCF_019054845.1 of Dipodomys spectabilis. Lineage (NCBI taxonomy): Eukaryota > Metazoa > Chordata > Mammalia > Rodentia > Heteromyidae > Dipodomys > Dipodomys spectabilis. The sequence continues at coordinate 1,811,914 of NW_024871068.1, forward strand.
CAAAAAGATAATTTAAAAAGAAAGAAAAAGAGAAAGAAGACAAGAAAAGAAAGGAAAACACACATTCATGTATCCCTAAAATAAAAATTATAAGAGGAAAAAAAAAGTTACTGGAAAACAATTTTTTTTCAAAAAATGCAAAATTTAAAGATTAATAAAAGTTTTAGAAAAGAAAAAGAGATATTTATATATATAAGGTACCAAAAAAAAAGAAGAAGAAAAAAAAAGTTCTTTGATTTTTTTGGGGGGGGGAGGGGTGGGAAGAATCCTGTATCTCCATTGTGTCTGTAACCCTCCTCTTGTTGGAGTCTCTGGTCTGCTTGAGATCCTGTGGCTTGACTGATTTCTTAAGTCAGTTTGTTCGAACAGGCAGAAAAATGCTCTGCTTTACCCAAGATTTTGAGATCCCCCTCCCAGGTTAGTTTAATGGGAGAGTGATCTGCTTTGAGAATCACAAAAGAGGGGAATGCAGTGATGAGCTTTGGTTCTGGTAGAGTTGAGGCCTTTCAACAAATAGTAACTTTTCCCTGGGGCAATTTTGTGAAAAATTCAGAGCCCAGCCTGGAGCCATTCTCAGGGTTTCTGTTTTTCAATTGATTGTGGAGGCTGCTAGAGGGAGGGGCAGCCTCTGGCTCTGGTTACCCAGTGCGGAAAGCCACTCCTATGGCTGGCGCCTGAGCTGGGTGACTTTTCCCTGGATGGAGCTGAGTCTGGCAGGTCACTTCACCGTTAAGTTCTTGTGACCTGCTAAATGACTCGTTTTATTCCAAGGCCTGGGTTGGAGCTAGCAGCTCCGCCGAGCTTTGTCGGTATCCAAGATGGAGATCACACCATTCCTCATGAAAATGGAGATCACAGGGCATATTTGAATGTATATATTTCCACTTGAGAGTCCTTATAATAATATAAAGGAGAAATATTATTTTCTTTCCGTAAAAGTAAATTCCGGAGAGGCAAGCAGAATAGGATATCAAGTGAAAACTGCAGTGCATTCAAGATTTGATGTGTAATGTAGTTTTCATTGTTCAAGGTTACATTTTTGATACATTGACTTTATACTAGTATAAACAGAACTTACTCCCTACATTATTCTTAATTGTTCATTGCTCACAAATATAAATCCAATTATTTTTAAACACACATTATACCCTATTACTTCAGTTATTGAACATTATAATTTTAGTGAATTCTTGTAATTTTCTAAATAAAAAATAATATGAGATTTGGGAGCCAGTGGCTGCTGCCTCTAATCCTCGCTACTCAGGAAGCTGATTTCTGAGGATTGCAGTTGGAAGCCAGACTGGACAAAGAAGTATGTAAGACTCTTGAGATTCTTATTTCCAATTAACCGTTAAAAAACCAGAGGTGGCGTTGCAGTTCAAGGGGTAGAACTCTAGCCTTGAGTAAAAAACTCAGGGACAAAACACAATCGCTGAATTCTAGGCTCAGGATGGAACAAAAAAAGATAATATTATCTGCAAAAAAGATAATTACACTCCTTCCTATCAACACAGATATGGACATTTCTATTGTCAAATTGATTTTCCTTGCAAATCTAGTTCCTGCAACTTACAAGTGGTGACAGTAGATATGGTAACCTTGTTGCTGATTTTAGGAGAAAAGTATATGCGGTTTCACCATTAAGTAGGATACACATACACACACACACACACACACACACACACACACACACACACACACACACACAAAATAGCCTAAAAGTGAAAAAACAAGAATGATAAATGATTGGTGAGTTGAGAGATAATAAGGAATGTAAATTTGGAGGCAAATGAAATTGATATCTGTGATGGTTAGTCTTGAGGATGAACTTCAATGGGATTGATTTGATTAGGTTTAGATGCGCCCAGCTAATAAGTAAAGCATAACTCTGGGTGTGTTTGGGAGGTTTACATAACAGATTAACTGAAGCAGATATCCCTCCTGCACATGGGTGGCACCATCCGATAGGCTGGCTTTCCATTTGGAGTTAATGAGGAGAAAAGAGAATCCTCCCATCGAAGCACTCCCTTTCCCTCTCTTACCCCTCCCCCTGCTCCATGTCCTCCATGTTCTGCTCTGCCATGAATGCCTGAAATTTATGACACTGAGCAAAATAACTTCCTAAGGTATTTCTGTCAAATATTTTGTCATAGCAAGAAAAAAATACATGGCTAACACACAACCGAATCTTCCACTTGTACTCCTTGTTTTATTGATTGACTGACTGATTTAGCCATGCCTGGAACTGGAACTCATTGGTTGAGCACTGTCCCTTAGCCAAATTGTGCTCAATCAAGGGTAGTGTTCTACCCCTTGAGCAACAATGCCATTTCCAGCTTTTTTTGAGTACTTTATTAGACTTGAGAGTCTCAGAGACTTCTCTGCCCAGGCTGAGAAGATCTTAGCCTCCTAAGTAGCTAGGATTATAGGCTTGAGCTGCTGGTGCCTGGCCACATTCTACCATTTCTTCTTCCTTCTTCTTGATCCTTCCTCCTGTCCCCTCCCAAACTTCCTCTTCCACACCATGCTAAATAAGTATAGGCTTTACTACTGAACTGCACACTCAGCCATAGGCTGCCATATTTACTCAATGAAATAAACAGCTGACATCAATGGGTTGCTGAGTATATGCTAGGCACCAACCCACCTTTTTCTTTGTGAACTTGGTAATAAACCTATGAGATAGGTAATCATTATCTTAGTCTTACAGACCAGGCTACTGGAACAAAACCAATGATTTGCCAGGGCCAAAAACCCAAACCTTTAATCCCGGCCCAAAAAAACCTCTCAATCCAACTTCAGTAGTGAAGATGAGACTCAAACCCAGGCACTCTCTTCATTAGACAGAGCCTGTACGTAATCACACCTGGGGGTGTTTTTGATTCCTTGCTACAGGAATGTGAGGGTAGGGGATAACAAAGGCAACACACTAATGGAGTATTATTTGAGGGTGAGATTTGCCATTGGAAAGACCAGGATAAAAGACCCAGCTCCAGCATTTACTAACGTGTGACATCATAGAAAAGTCATTTTAATTTGTTTGCCTCTGTTTCTATATCTGGAAAATGGAGTTAATCAGAATCCCTTCCTTCATAAAGGAGCAGGTTCCCAGCAAGGTGTAATTGGCTCACACCTAAAATCCTAACTACTAAAGAGATTGAGATCAGAGGGTCAAGGTTCATGGCCAGTCTGAGCAGTAAAGTCTGTGATACTTTATTTCCTTGATTTTCTCTCTTCAGTCTGTTTCCTGCTTATTAGCTTTCCTTGCCTCCTTCTTTCTAATTTGTCTCCTTTTCTCTCTGTCTTTTTCCTCTTTCTCTCATTCCCTCTTCCCTCCAATTATCTCTCCGTGTTATCTTTTCTTCAAATGATCTTTCTGGGAACCAGTTTTTCTTACTGATCAATTTTCCTTTGCTGATGTGGCTCTAAGAATTCACTTTTCTCTTAATCATTGTAAAGGAAAATTTTTGGTAATCATATAAACAAAGAGAAAGATAGTGTGAAACCAGGGGTCTCAAGGCTAACTAGCACTTGGGCCCTGAGTCTCCACAATCAAGCATATTTGCTTGAATTTTCATAGGGCAAGTAACCATGGATACATGCAAAAAAATAAAACATCTAGCTGGGTACCAGTTGCTCATGCCCATAGTCCTAACTAATCAGGAGACAAAGATATGAGGATTGTAGCTCAAAGCCAGCCTGGTCAGGAAAGTCATTAAGACACTCGTTTAAATTAATCACCAGAAAATCGAACTGGTGTTATGGCTTAATTGGTAGAACACTAGCCTTGAGCTGAAGACCTCAGGAACAGTGCTGATGCCTAGAGTTCAAGCCCCACGATCTAGAAAACAAATAAAACATCTATATTAGGATTACAATCAGAACCAAAACACAGTTTGTAAGAGACACTTTTTCCCTTATTGTTTTGAAACAGGATATTGCAACCAGAAAAAGTCTAGACATGATGTACACATTAACATTGCCTTCAAGGTCAACAGGACTGAAATTTCAGCATTTCCAGCACTAAAGAAGGATTGTGGTACTCCAGTCTCTTAACCCTCTCAAGAATTGTCTGTTTTAACCCTCTGTGGCCACCTTTCAGCATTCTGAGTTGTCAGAGTGGAGTTGCCACTTCATACCATATCTACTTTGAGCTAAACAACAGAAAGATTTTCCTGACTGTGTTGTCTTTTTTTTTTGGCCTACCCTCATTTGATGTGATACTGTTTTGCTTTTCTTGTCTCTCCATTTGAAAATTTTCATTCACTGCCAGTATAAGATAAAATTTGGTTTTTAAAGTAAATATTACAGTGTCTAGGGTTTTCATATTTGAAATATAAGTAATAGCAAAACCTGAAAGACATTTGCTCAGTAATAGACATTGATCTCTGAGGAACTTTATTACTTGTTAACATGTGTGGCAATATATCCTTAGGAATCTACTCGGGGAAATCTTCCTTGAATATGAGACACATTTGAACAATTGCCAGTGAAAACATAAAAAATTAAAAGCAAGATGCATATTATAATAATTTGTATCATTTGTACATACAGATGGACAATTATTAATATTATTTGCAGTAACTATTTCCAAGTAAAAACTGTTGTAACCTGTTTTCAAGCAATTAATGTGTTTGCTATTTCAACACAAAAAGAGATAGGTATATAATTATGTTTCTGTAAAATTCACAGAATCCAAAATTTGATTTTTCCATATTCCTTTTTTTATTGTGAAGATTATGTACAGAGGAGTTACAATTACATGAGCAAGGTAATGAGTATATTTCTTATCAAGCATCGTTGCCTCCATCTTTGTTTCCCCTTACAATCCCTTCCAATCTCTCCCCCCGATCCTCCCGCCTCCCTCCACAGCACCAAACTTGTAAAGTTCGTCTTTCTAGATAGCCTCTTATACATCTAATTGTTGCAATGGGTCCAACTTGATCCCTATTTAAACAATTTGTGTTTTCCCTTCCCCTCCATAAAAACATTAAAAAAAAATCTCAACCAAAAACATTTGAGTCCTTATCTTGGGGTTCATTTCACCTAACATCAACTTATCTGACCTTTTCTGCTTGGTTCAGACATATACTAGTAATTGCAAATAATGAAAACCATGGGAACTATGTTTCTTTGGGCCTGGCTTACTTCACTTAGTATAATTTTTTCCAAGTCTTTCTATTTCCTAACTAATGGGCCAATGTCATTCTTTCTGATGGAGGCATAGAATTCCATTGTGTATATATACCACATTTTCATGTCCATTTATCTACTGAGGAGCATGTGGGTTGGTTCCATATCTTAGCCATGGTAAATGATGTTGCAATAAACATAATTGTGCTGGTAGCTTTAGTTTGGTCTTGTTTGTTTTCATTGGGGTAGATGCCCAAAAGTGAGATTGCTAGGTCATAGGGGAGTCTTTTGAGGAACCTCCATACTACTTTTCAAGTGGTTGAATAAGTTTACACTCCCACCAACAACGCAGTAGGATTCCCTTCTGTCCACATCCCTTCTGGCATATTTTGTTATTAGAGTTCTTTTATAGCCATTCTGATTGGGTGAGGTGGTACTTCAATGTTGTTTTGATTTGCATTTATTTTTTATTCTGTATTGTGAAAATACGTGCCGAAGGATTACAATTACATGGGCAAGGTAATGAGTACATTTTTTATTGTGAAAATACTGAACAGTATTTGAATACTGAACAGATAATGAGTACATTTCTTACTAAGCATTGTTGCCTCCTCCTTTGTTTCCCCTTCGTATCTCTTATAATCTCCCCCTCTTCGCTCTCCATTACCCCCATGCCAAAATTGTAAAGTTCGTTTTTTGATATAACGACGTGTACATCTCATTGTTTCAATAAGTCCACCTGTATCCGTATTTAAACGGTTTGTTTTTTTTGCTTCACCTCCACGAATTATACCAATATAAAATACAGTGAAAACAGGGGTTATACCGTGGGGGAGGGACATACAAAGCAACAAAAAAAATCATATTACATATGTGTTAGAAACAATCGCATGAAAGAAAAAAAAAACATTTGAATACTTATCTTGGGGTTCATTTCACCTAACATCAACTTATCTTACCTTTTCTGCTTGTCCCAGACATATACTAGTTATTGCAAATAAGGGAAACCAAGGGCCTATGATTTCATTGGACCTGGCTTACTTCACTTAATATAATTTTTTCCAAGTCTTTCCATTTCCTTACAAATGGGGCAATGTCATTCTTTCTGATAGAGGCATAGAATTCCATTGTGTATGTATACCATTCATCTACTGAGGAGCATCTGGTTTGGTTCCATATCTTAGCTAGGTAAATAATGCTACAATAAACATAGTTGTACTGGTAGCTTTAGTATGATCTTGTTTGTGATCATTTGGGTAAATGCCCAAAAGTGGCATTGCTGGGTAATAGAGGAGCTCTATGTGGAGTCTTTTGAGGAACCACCATAAGACTTTCCAAAGTGGCAGAACAAGTTTACATTCCCACCAACAATGCAGTAAAGTTCTTTTCTGTCCACATCCCCTTCACTATCTGTTGTTATTAGAGTTCTTGATTATAGCCATTCTAACTGGGGTGAGGTAGTATCTCATTGTAGTTTTAACTTGCATTTCTTTTAGGGTTAGAGAGGTTGAATATTTCTTCAGATGTGGATTAGTCATCCTACTTTCCTCTTCAGAGAAGTTTCTCTGTAAGTCTTTACCCACTTATTTTTTGGAGAGTTGTTTGTTTGAGGATTTGTTGTTTGGGGATTAAATTTATTGAGTTCCAAGTATCTTTTAGATATTAGACCATTGTCCTTTGTATGGCTGGTGATGATTTTCTCCAAATCCGTGGCCTTTCAATTGAAATTGCTAGCTATTTCTTTATCATGCAAAAGCTCTGAAATTTCATGCAATCCCATTTGCCCAACCTTTCTTTGATTTGTTGTGTTTCTGGGTCTCTTTTAAGAAAATTAGGCCCTGTGCCAAAGACAGCTAGGGTTTCTCCTATTCCATCCTGAAATGTTCTCAGAGTGTCTGCTTTGACTCTGAGGTCTTTGATACATTTGGAGTTGATTCTGGTGCAGGGTGATATATAAGGATCTAGCTTCATTTTTCTATAAGTGATTAACAAGTTTTGCTGCCACTATTTACTGAAGAGGCTTTTTCCATTCTAATTTTTAGCTCCCATATCGAAGATTAAACGCTATAGGTCTGTTGGTTCATTTCTGGGTTTTCCATTCTGTTCTACTGGTCCTGGGGTCTGTTCTTGTGGCAGTACCAAGCTGTTTTGATTTCTATGCTTTGTAGTTTGAAATTTGGTATTGATGTTACTCCAACACTGTTATTTCTGTTAAAGATAGTTTTTGCTCTTTGGGATCTTTTATTGTTCCATATGTAATTTTGGATTATCTCTTCTATTTCCTTGAAGAATGGGGGTGGAATATTGTTAGGTATCGCATTGAATTTATAGATTGACTGGGGAAGTATTCCTATTTTCACGATGTTAATCTTTCCAGTCAAGGAGCATGAGAAGTTTTTCCACTTTCTTAGTTCTGTTTTGATTTCTTTTTTCAGGTTTTTAAAGTTTTTATCATAGAGGGCCTTCACTTCCTTGGTTAAGTGAATACCTACGTATTTTATTTTTTGTGGTACTATTCCAAATAGAGTTGCTTTCCTGATTTCAGCTACACTTTTCTCATTGTTGGCATACAGAAAAGCCATTGATTTTTGAGGGTAATTTTATCCCTGCTACTTTGCCAAACTTTTAATTCAGCTTGGTTAATTTTGGATTGGAGTTCGTTGGATTCTTTAAATACAAGATCATGACATATTTAGGACTGGCTTGCTTCACTTAATATAATTTTTTCCAAGCCTTTCCATTTCCTAACAAATGGGGCAATGTCATGCTTTCTGATGGAGGCATAGAATTCCAGTGTGTGTGTGTGTGTGTGTGTGTGTGTGTGTATACACACTACATTTTCTTGATCCATTCATCTACTGAGGGGCATCTGGCTTGGTTCCATATCTTAGCTATAGTAAATAATGCTGCCATAAACATAGTGAAGTGAAGTAAGCCATGCCCAAAGAAACATAGGTCCCATGGTTTCCCTTATTGGAATATCTACTATATGTCTGAGTCAAGCAGAAAAGGTCAGATAAGGTGATGTTAGGGAAATGAACTATAAGATATGTATTCAAATGTTTTTCTTTCTTTCATGTGATTGTTTCTAACACATTTATAAGATTATTTCTTTGTTGCTTTTTATGTCCCTCCCCCACAGTATAATCCCTGCATTCACTGTATTTGATGTCGGTATAATTTGTGGAGGGGAAGGGGAAAACAAATCGTTTAAATAGGGATACAGGTGGACCCATTGCAACAATGAGATGTACAAGTCGTTATGTCGAAAAGGAACTTTACAACTTTGGTGCGGGGGGAGGGGGAAGGATTGGGCGAGGGAGCAGGGGGAGGATGGGAAGGAATGGGAAGGGGAAACAAAGGAGGAGGCTACAATGCTTGATAAGAAATGTACTCATTATCTTGCCCATGTAATTGTAAACCTTCGGTACAGTATTTTCACAATAAAAAATAAAATGAAAAATATAAAGATCATGTCATCTGCACAGTGGGAGAGCTTTACTTCATCTTTCCGAATTTGGATCGCTTTTATGTTTCCATCTTGTCCCATTGCTATAGCTAAGCATTCTAATAGTTGATTAAAGAGAAGTGGAGAGAGTGGACATCCTTTTTTCGTTCCTGAGTTAAGAAGAAATGGCTTTAATTTTTCACCATTAAGTATAATGCTGGCTGTAGGTCACTGGCTATAGGAATGTTCCATGGATTCCTAATTTTTTTAGAACCATTATCATAAAGGGGGGTGGGATCTTGGCAAATGCTTTTTCTGCATCTATTGAGATAACCCTGTGGTTCTTTTTTTTAAATTTTTTTATTGTGAAAATACTGTACAGAGGGGTTACAATTACATGGGCAAAATAGTGAGTACATTTCTTATCAACCATTGTAGCCTCCTCTTTTTTTTTCCCCGTTTCCATCCCTTCCCATCCTCCCTCGGCCCCCCCAACCAATCCTCCACACCGCCCCCTCCACCAAAGTCGTAAAGTTCATATTCGACATAACGACTTGTATTTCTCACTGTTGCAACCGGTCCACCTGTATCCTTATTTAAACAACTTGTTTTTCCCCTTCCCCTCCACAAATTATACCGACATCAAATATAGTGAAAGCAGGGATTACACTGTGGGGGAGGGACATACAAAGCAACAAAGAAATAATCTTATAAATGCATTAGAAACAATCTCATGAAAGAAAAAAAAAACATTTGAATACATATCTTAGGGTTCATTTCCCTAACATCACCTTATCTGACCTTTTCTGCTTGACTCAGACATATACTACATATTGCAAATAAGTGAAATCATGGGACCTATGTTTCTTAAGGCTTGGCTTACTTCACTTAACATAATTTTTTCCAAGCCTTTCCATTTCCTAACAAATGGTGCAAAATCATTCTTTCTGATGGAGGCATAGAATTCCATTGTGTATATATACCACAATTTCTTGATCCATTCATTTAACAAGGGGCATCTGGGTTTATTCCATATCTTAGCTATAGTAAATAATACTGCAATGAACATAGTTCTGCTCATAGCTTTAGTGTGGACTTGTTTGTAAACATTTGGGTAAATGCCCAAAAGTGGGATTGCTGGGTCATAGGGGAGCTCTATGTGGAGTCTTTTGAGGAACCTCCATACTACTTTCCAAAGTGGTTGAACAAGTTTACACTCCCACCAACAATGCAGTAAGGTTCCCTTCTGTGCACATCCCTTCCAGCATCTGTTGTTATTGGAGTTCTGGATTTTTGCCATTCTAACTGGGGTGAGGTCGTATCTTAATGTTGTTTTGATTTTCATTTCTTTTATGGCTAGGGAGGTTGAGCATTTCTTCATGTGTCTATTGCCCATCCTTCTTTCCTCTTCAGAAAAGTTTCTCTTTAAGTCTTTTTTTTTTTTTAATTTTAATTTTTTGTAAACATACAGTACAAAAGGGTTACAATTACATGGGCAAGGTAATGAGTACATTTCTTATCAAACATTGCAGCCTCCTCCTTTGTTTACCCTTCAAATCCCTTTCCTGCCTCCCCCTGCCCACCCACCCAAGCTCTCCCCCCCAACCAAAGTTGTAAAGTTCCTTTTCGACATGACAACTTGTACTTCTCATAGTTGCAACAGGTCCACCTGTATCCTTAAACGACTTGTTTTTCCCCATCTCCTCCACAAATTACACTGACATTAAATATAGTGAAAGCAGGGGTTATACTGTGGGGGAGGGACATACAAAGCAACAAAGAAATAATCTTATAAATGCGTTAGAAACAAATGCATGAAAGAAAAAAACATTTAAATACATATCTAAGGGTTCATTTTCCTAACATCACATTATCTGACTTTTTCTGCTTGAGTCATACATATACCAGATATTACAAATAAGGGAAATCATGGGACCTATGTTTCTTTGGGCTTGGCCTACTTCACTTAATATTATTTATTCCAAGCCTTTCCATTTCCTAGCAAATTGGGAAATGTCATTCTTTGTGATGGAGGCATAGAATTCCATTGTGTATATATACCACATTTTCTTGATCCATTCATCTACTGAGGGGCATCTGGTTTGGTTCCATATCTTAGCTATGGTAAATAATGCGGCAATAAACACAGATGTGCTGGTAGCTTTAGTGTGGTCTTGTTTGAAAACATTTGGATAAATGCCCAAAAGTGGGATTGCTGGGTCATAGGGGAGCTCAATGTGAAGTCTTTTCAGGAACCTCCATACTGCTTTCCAATGTGGTTGAACATGTTTACACTCCCACCAACAATGAAGTAAGGTTCCCTTCTGTCCACATCCCCTCCAGCATCTGTTGTTGTCTATGATGAAAACTGTAAAATCTTGAAAAAGGAAATCAAAACAAAACTTAGAAAATGGCAAAAACCTCCCATGCTCCTGGACTGGAAAAATCAACACCGTGAAAATGGCAATACTTCCCAAGGCTATCTACAAATTCAATGCTATACCTATCAAAATTCCAAACTCATTCTTCAAGGAAATAGAAGAGGCAATCCAAAAATTCATATGGAACAATAAAAGACCCCGAATAGCAAAAACGCTCCTCAACGGAAAGAACACTGCTGGTGGAATATCAATACCAAATTTCAAGCTCCACTATAAAGCCATAGTAATCAAAACAGCTTGGTACTGGCATAAGAACAGACCTCAGGATCAATGGAATACAATTGAAAACCCAGAAATGAACCTACAGACCTATAGCTAAGTAGTCTTCGATAAGGGAGCTAAAATAATAGAACGGAAGAAAGACAGCCTGTTCAGTAAATGGTGTTGGCAAAATTGGTTAACTACTTGTAGAAAACTAAAGCTAGATCTTTATATATCACCCTGTATCAGAATCAACTCCAAATGGATCAAAGACCTCGGGGTCAAAGCAGACACTCTGAAAACATTACAGGATGGAATAGGAGAAACCCTAGGTTTCCTTGGCTCAGGCCGAAATTTTCTGAATAAAGACCCGGAAACACAACAAATCAAAGAAAGATTGGACAAATTGGATTGCATGAAGTTGCAGAGCTTCTGCATGGCAAAGGACATAGCTAGCAAGATCAATAGAAAGCGCACAGATTGGGAGAAGATCTTCACTAGCCATACAGCGGAAAAGGGTCTCATATCTAAAATATACTTGGAACTCAAAAAATTAAATCCCCAACACCAAATCATCAAAGAAACAACTGCCCAATAAATAAGTGGGCTAAAGACTTCAAGAGAAACTTCTCTGAAGAAGAAATAAGGATGTCCAATAGACACATGAAGAAATGCTCAACCTCCCTAGCCGTAAAAGAAATGGAAATCAAAACAACATTGAGATACCACCTCACCCCAGTTAGAATGGCTATAAACAAGAACTCTTCAAGTCTTTAGACCACTTATTTATTGGGGAGTTGTTTCTTTGAGGATTTCCTGTTGGGGAATTTAATATTATGAGTTCCAAGTACATTTTATGTATGAGACACTTGTCCGTTTTATGGCTAGTGAAGATCTTCTACGTGGGCTTTCTATTGATCTTCTAGCTATGTCCTTTGCCATGCAGAAGCTCTGCAACTTCAAGAAATCCCATTTGTCCAACCTTTCTTTGATTTGTTGTGTTTCCGAGTCTCTATTAAGAAAATTTCAGCCTGTACCAACAAGACCTAGGGTTTCTCCTATTCCATCCTGTAATGTTCTCATAGTGTCTGCTTTGACTCTGAGGTCTTTGATACATTTTGGAGTTGATTCTGGTGCTAGATATAAGTATCTAGCTTAATTTTCTACAAATAGTTAACCAATTTTGCCAGAACCATTTACTGAAGAGGTTGTCTTTCTTCCATTCTATTGTTTTAGCTCCCTTATCGAAGATTAGATGGCTATATGTCTGTAGGTTCATTTCTGGGTTTTCAATTGTATTCCATTGGTCCTGAGTTCTGTTCTTGTGCCAATACCAAGCTGGTTTGATTCCTATGGCTTTATAGTAGAGTTTGAAATTTAGTATTGATATTCCTCCATAAGTGTTCTTTCCGTTGAGGAGCGTTTTTGCTATTCGGGGTCTTTTATTGTTCCATACGAATTTTGGATTGCCTCTTCTATTTCCTTGAAGAATGAGTTTGGAATTTTGATAGGTATCGCATTGAATTTGTAGATAGCCTTGGGAAGTATTGCCATTTTCACGATGTTGATCTTTCCAATCCAGGAGCATAGGAGTTTTTGCCATTTTCTAAGTTCAGGTTTGATATCCTTTTTCAAGCTTTTAAAGTTTTCATCATAGAGGTCCTTCACTTCTTTGGTTAAGTTAATTACTAGGTATTTAATTTTTTGTGGGGCTATTACCAATGGAGTTGCTTTCCTAATTTCAGCCACATTTTTCTCATTGCTGGCATACAGAACAGCCATTGATTTTTGGAGGTTAATTTTACACCCTGCTACTTTGCCAAAGTTTTGAACCAGCTTGAGTAATATGGGAGTGGAGTCTATGGGATTTTTTAAATACAAGATCATGTCATCTGCAAAGAGGGAGAGTTTTATTTCTTTTTTCTCTATTTGGATCTCCTTTATGTTTGCATCTTTTCTTATTGCTGTAGCTAGGCATTCTAATACTTGATTGAAGAGAAGTCGAGAGAGTGGACATCCTTGTCTTGTTCCTGAGTTAAGAGGAAATGGCTTTAGTTTTGGTGGCTTCCAATTCTTTGCTGGAGCTTTTTTTAGATCTTGTATAAGTTTTTTACTTCCTTACTTTGGTGTTTCGTGTTTATTCTCAAATCACTTAGTTGATTGTTTATGGTTTCCTTGGACTTCGATTCCTTCTGTGTGGCTCCATTCAGCATTCCTTTTGTGGTCTCCCTGAATTTTTTCAGTTTTCTGCTTATGTATTACATGAATTCCTCTATCGATCTTTGTCTATTCTCATCCCGCTCTCGCAATTCCTGTATTACTCTTTGGTTAGCTTCCTCACGTTCAAGCAATTCCTATAATTCTTTTTGACTGTTCTCAGCCTGCTCATGCAATCCTTATCTATCTCTTTGACTGTTCTCAGCCTGCTTACACACTTCATTTATTTCTCTTTGAGTGTTTTCAACCTGCTCATGCAATTCTTGAATCACTCATTGAGTAGCTTCCTCACACTTAAGAGATTCCTGTTTTGATCTTTGGTTTGCATCATCTCTCTCCCTATCAGGCTCACACTCAGTCTTTGAAGGTTTTCGATCTTTTCATTCACCATCTTTACCAGTATTGTTTGTACAGCTTTTTGGGAACTCTCCTCTGGATGATTCATTATTTGTTCTGTCACCTGATTACCGTGAGTGGGAGTGGAGATACCCGGACTTGCCATTTTTCCGGATTGTTCTGCCCATTTGGTATGAAAGTAACACCAATTTTGTGCTAGAAAACTATTTTAAGGCAAGCATCACCCAGAGTCCTATAGTTGCACAATCAAAAGGCTTCAGCTACAATCTAGTTTAACAGATAAAATCTATTCAACATCAAACAACTATGGATTAAGGGCTAAGAGCAGCACAGAAGAATTTGGCAAACCAGAAATTATTAGGTTTAGGGAGAAATATGGTGAAAATTAGGATTAAATGGATGGGGAAATGTCAAAGGAGAGGGAAATTAACCAAGTCCAAATCTCAAAGAGGGAAATATGCTGGACAAAATGATAGGAGAGAGAAAAAAAAAAAGAGACGAGAAAAAATGGAAAAACAAAAGATTAATTTGAAAATTGAAACTTGAAGATTATCTAATTTTAAAGGTGAAATTGAGAGAAGAATGAGGATAGGGTGAGAGGAGGAGTGGGATTGAAAGGACACTTGAAAAACTAAAAAACAAAAATTCTTTTTTTATTTTTTTATTATGAAAATACTGTACAGAAGGGTTACAATTACATGGGCAAGATAATGAGTACATTTCTTATCAAGCATTGTAGCCTCCTCCTTTGTTTCCCATTCCTATCCCTTCCCATCCTCCTCCCACCCCCCCCAACCAAACCTTCCACCCATCAAAATTCTAAAGTTCCTTTTTCCACATAATGACTTGTACATATCATTCTTAAAAAATTATATAGGCATAAAGATATAATACTGCTACTAAGGAATTTAAGCCTGAGAGTATTTGAATTGAGTAATAAATTTCTGTATTAAGTGTGTACAGAATGATCGATAAGGTGTAATAATTGATGACGGATATATCTGAGGATGAGCAGAACAGCAATTAAGTCACGCACAAAAGGACAAAAGAGAAGAAAAATGAAGAAAATGAGAAAGAAAAAAAAGGACTGGAAGGTCAGTAGAGAAAAAAACAGCACACATACATATACACCTAAATAAAAATTTTAAGAGGAAAAATAAAAGATTAATAGAAAACAATTTTTAAACAATTAAAAATTTAAAAAATAGGCAAAAAATAGTTCTTTGATTTGTTTTTTTATCGGGGGAGGTGAAGGGGAAGATCCTGTTTCTAACTTTTGTCTGTATCAACTCTCTTGGTTGAGTTTCTGGTCTGCTGTGGTGTTTGGCTTTCCCGTGCTTTGATTGGTTTCTTAAGTCAGTTTGTCTGAGCAGGCAGAAAAATGCTCTGCTTTACCCAGGATTTTGTAATCCTCCTCCCAGGCTAGTTCAGTGGGAGGGAGATCTGCTTTGAGTATCACAAAACAGGAAGATGGCTCTCTCCTCTAGTCGGGAGATGCTGTGATTAGGCTTGGTTCTGGGTAGAGTTGAGGCCTTTCAGCAAACAATAGGTTTTCCTTGGGGGGCTAGCTTCTGAGACACTCACAGAGCCCAGCCTGGAGCCATTGTCAGGGTTTAGGTTTACTGAATTTCATTTAATTTTCTAATATGCTGTAGGGAGGGGCAGTCTCTGGCTCTGTTTACACAGTGAAGAAAGCGACTCCTGAGGGGGTGGAGCTTCTATTGCCTGGGCTTGGTTACTTTCCCCTAGGTGGAGCTGATCATGGCAGGTCAGGTCAGGTTCCTGTGACTAGCTAAATGACACTTTTGTTTTCTTCCAAGGCCTCAGTTGAAGCTAGCTGCTCAGCCGGGCAGCTAGCTAGATTTCCATCAAGATGGAGATCTTGTTTCTTTGAAGATTTGTTTTTGGGGGATTTAGTTTTTTAAGTTCCAGGTATGTTTTACATATGAAACCCTTGTCTGTTGTATTGCTACTGAAGATCTTCTCCCAATCTGTGGACTTTCTATTGTTCTTTCAAGCTATGTCTATGCCATGCAGAAGCTCTGCAATTTCATGCAATCCCATCTGTCCAACCTTTCTTTAATTTGTTGTGTTTCTGAGTCTCTATTAAGAAAATTTCAGCCTGTGCCAAGGAGACCTAGGGTTTCTCCAATTCCATCCTGTAATGTTTTCAGAGTGTCTGCTTTGACGCTAAAGTCTTTGATCCATTTGGAGTTGATTCTGGTGCAAGGTGATATATAAGGATCTAGCTTTAGTTTTCTACAAGTAGTTAACCAATTTTGCTAGCACAATTTACTGATGAGGCTGTCTTTCTTCTATTCTATTTTTTTAGCTCCCTTATTAAAGATTAGATGGCTATAGGTCTTTAGGTTCATTTCTAGTTTTTCAATTCTATTCCATTGTTCGAATTTGAAATTTGGTATTGATATTCCTCCAGCACTGTTCTTTCTGTTAAGGATTGTTTTTGCTATTCGGGATCTTTTATTGTAACATATGAATTTTTGGATTGCTTCTTCTATTTCCTTGAAGAATGCGGTTGGAGCATTGACAGGTATTGCACTGAATTTGTAGATAGCCTTGGGAAGTATTGCCATTTTCACGATGTTGAGTTTTCCAATCCAGGAACAAGCATGGGAGTTTTGCCACTTCCTAAGTTCTGTTTTGATTTCCTTTTTCAGGTTTTTAAAGTTTTCATCATAGAGGTCCTTCACTGCTTTGTTTAAGTTAATTCCTTGGTATTTTATTTTTTTGGTGCTATTCTGAATGTAATGGTTTTCCTGATTTCAGGAACACTTCTCTCATTTTTGGCATACAGAAAAGCAGTGGGCTAAAGACTTAAAGAGAAACTTCTCTGAAGAGGAAAGAAGGATGGCCAGTAGACACATGAAGAAATATTCAACCTCTCTAGCCAAAAAAGAAATGCAAATCAAAACAACATTGAGATACCACCTCACCCGTTAGCATGGCTATAATCAAGAACTCTAATAACAACAGACGCTGAAGGGGATGTGGACAGAAGGGAACCATACTCCATTGTGGGTAGGAGTGTAAACTTGGTCAACCACTTTGGAAAGTAGTATTGAGGTTCCTCCGAAGACTCCACATACAGCTCCCCTATGACCCAGCAATCCCACTTTTGGGCATTTACCCAAATGATCACAAACAAGACCACAGTAAAGCTACCAGCATGACTGTGTTTATTGCAGCATTATTTACCACAGCTAGGGTATGGAACCAACCTAGATGCACCTCAGTAGATGAATGGATCTAGGAAATGTGGTATATGTCCATAATGGAATTCTATGCCTCCATCAGAAAGAATGATATTACCCCATTTGTTAGGAAATGGACAGACTTGGAAAAAATTATATTATGTGAAGTAAGCCAGGCCCAAAGAAACATAGGTCCCATGGTTTCCCATATTTGCAATATCTAGTATATGTCTGAGCCAAGCAGAAAAGGTCAGATAAGTTGGTGTTACAGAAATGAACTCCAAGATAACTACTCAAATGTTTTTTTTCCTTTCATGCAAATGTTTCTAACATATTTATAAGATGATTTCTTTGTTGTTTTGTATGTCCCTCCCCCATAGTATAACCTATGCTTTCACTGTATTTGATGTTGGTATAATTTGTGGATGGGAAGTGTAAAAACAAATTGTTTAACTATGCATACAGGTGGACCCATTGCAACAATGAGATGTACAAGTTGTTATGTAAAAAAACGAACTTTACAACTTTGGTAGGTGGTAGGGGGAGCGCTGGGGGGGAGGGGAAGAGTATGGGAAGGCATGGTAAGGGGAAACAAAAGGAGACAACAATGCTTGATAAGAAATGTACTAATTATCTTGCCCATGTAATTGTAACTCCTCTGTATGGTATTCTCACAAAAAAAAAAAAGATGGAGATCTTCAGTTGTGGCGTTGGAGGGGTGGCCTTCCCTCTTGTGCTCCCTGAGAAGGAGTAAGGATGTCAGGGTTCTACTCACACCCGGAGTCTTGGTTCCTGGGTAGTCTCTGGTCTGCTATCTGCAGGATGAAGATATCTGCTCCTTGTCAGTTCTTGCTGGTATTGTGTAGAATCCACTTGCTCGCTCTATCTGGCGCCTTTGTCCGGGACTTTCTGTATTGTAAGTATGATGAGTATGGTTGCCGCAACTGCTGCTTCACCCGTGACTGCTGGCAAGTGCTCAGATCTGTCTCCTTGCCTGCATTTTCCCTCTCTAGCCAAACTCTCTGTACTATGGTGGCACACTTGGTGTAATTCTTTGGCCTAGGATTGTTTACGGGAACACTAAAACTGCTTTCTATGTGAGAGCTTGTTTAGCCTCCAGCTTCTCGTCCATCTTCACAGAACCAACCAGGTTTAATTTTTTGGGGGGGTCCAGTCGTGGGGCCTGAACTCTAGGCCTGGGCACTGTCCATCAGCTCTTCAGTTCAAGACTAGTGCTCTACAACTTGAGCCACATTGCAACTTCTGGTTTTTTTCTTTTTGCTTATGTGGTGCTGAGGATTCGAACCCAGGGCCTCAGGAATGCAAGACAAGCGCTCTACCACTGAGCCACCTTCCCAGCCCCTTAATTTTTATATTATAGATTTTTCCATAATTTAGGATTTGTGATTATTGTGTCAGGTGATTTTTGTTTTTCTGTTTGTGTTACTTTGCAATAGTGATGTCAGGCTTGTATGAAGAGAGAAAGAATATGAAATGTATGTTACTACATTGAAAGAAAGAGAACAGACATTTTAACCTATTTGCTACAAGTAAATTAATATTAAGCAAAGGTAATTAATATAATTACTTATTTACTCTTCAGAAGATGAGTAGAGTACTCTGGATATCTTGGAGTAAAAGACTTCAGATTCATTTCAACTGATGCCTTACATTGAACTTACTTGCTAAACTTTCTTCTTCAGAAAGGAAAAAGCTCTATTTCTTTCATATTTGTATTATACAATCATAATAGCTGCATGATAAATTCTTTACCTCTACTTGTTTGAATTCCATTCTTCATCCATTAGGTATCTTTGAATGACCAATTCCTTAATATACCTATATTGCTCATATTGTGATGTAAATCTCTGTAATATTAATATGAATTTATCTCTGATTCTCATCATGAGCTACATTCTCATGAAATTTATGTAGTACCAAACTAGAAACTGATAATTTTACTATTTTCTATGTTTTAATAAATAAATCCATTCTCTTTAGAAATATGTTTCCATCTTTTATGTTGCTCAAGTAAACATCATGTATTTCTAGTGCTTTTCCTGAAATAAATATAAAGTTTGGAACAGGAAGAAAAACTCTCTCATTATCAATTTGAAGTAAATCCTTGGCGACTGTTTTATACAAATAAATTTTAAAAAGCCGAGTGTAAGTTGCTCACGCCTGTAATCTTAGGTACTCAATAGGCTGAGATCAAAGCCATCCTGGAGAGTCTGTGAGACGCTTATCTCCAATAAACCACTAGAAAGCCGGAAATGGTGCTGTGGCTCAAGCAGTAGTGAGTTCTCATTGAGCTGAAGAGCTGAGGAATAGCACCCAAGCCCATAGTTCAAGCCCCAAGACCAACAAAATAAATAAATGAATGAATAAAAACTGCAATGCACATGTTTATAAATGAATAATCTAATGGATAAGTCAATTAGACACAAAAACTACCACATCAAGTCTCAATTTACTTAAAGGCACCAAAATATCAGTGTGCATGAACATCACTCAGTTTTAGAAAATGACTAGTAAAAACAAAGTTTATATTATATTTGAAATATAAAAAGTGGAATTTAAACCCAGATTTGCTGTGAATATCCTATTTCCAGGAATACATTTATTCAGCAAACAGAGAAACAAAAAATAAGGGTTTGTCATATAGGATGAAAGATGTAGAAGCAGACACTTTCCTTAAGATGATAAATTACATGCAAAAGTGTGATTTATCCATTCATCTACTGAGGGGCATCTAGGTTGGTTCCATATCTTAGATATGGTAAATAATGGTGCAATAAACATAGCTGTGCTGGTAGCTTTAGTATGGTCTTGGATGTGATCATTTGGGTAAATGCCCAAAAGTGGGATTGCTCGGCCATAGGGGAGCTCTATGTGGAGTTTTTGGAAGAACCTCCATACTGCTTTCCAAAGTGGTTGAACAAGTTTACACTCCCACCAACAATGCAGTATCTATTGTTTTTAAAGTACTTGATTATAGCCATTGTGATTGGGGTTAGGTGGATTGTCAAAGTTGTTTTGATTTTCATTTCTTTTATGGCTAGGGATGTTGAGCATTTCTAAATGTGTCTATTGGCCATCCTACTTTCCTCTTCAGACAAGTTTCTCTGTAAGTCTTTTTTTATTCTTTTTATTGTGAAAATACCATACAGAGGGGTTACAAGTACATGGGCAAGGTAATGAGTACATTTCTTATCAAGCATTATTGCCTCCTCCTTTGTTTCCAGTTATACAATGGAATTCTATGCCTCCATCAGAAAGAATGCAGTGCCCCATTTGTTAGTACATGGAAAGACTTGGAATAAATTATATTAAGTGAAGTAAGCCAGGCCCAAAGAAACACACGTCCCATGGTTTCCCTTAATTGCAATAACTAGTATATGTCTGAGACAAGCAGAAATGGTCAGATAAGTTGATGTTAGGTGAAATGAACCCCAAGATAAGGACGCAAATGATTTTTATTTCTTGCTAGTTTTTCTAACATTTTTTATAAGATGATTTATTTGTTGCTTTGTATGTACCTCCCCCATGTTATAAGCCCTGATATGTCTGTATTTGATGTTGATATAATTTGTGAAGGGAAAAAACAAATTGTTTAAATGGGGTTACAGGTGGACCTATTACAACAATGAGATGTACAACATGTTATTTTGAAAAACGAACTTTATGACTTTGGTGGGGTGGGGGGTGAGAGGTCGAGGACTGGTGGTAGGGGGGGTGTGGAGGTGTGGGAGTGTGGCGGTGGAGAGGGGAAGGGATGGTATGGGGAAACAAAGGAGGAGGCATCAATGCTTGATAAGAAACGTACTCACTATCTTGCCCATGTAATTGTAACCCCTCTGTATGATATTTTCACAGTAATAAAATAAATAAATAAATAAATTAAAGATGGGAGAAAGAGAAAATTATAGTTTCCAAATGAGCCATTGGTTATTGGTTTATGTGTGTATTATTAGCTAATCAGAAAGTTGACATATGGGGACCACAACTCAAAGCCAGCCTGCGTAGGAAAGTGATTGAGCCGGGTGCTGGTGGCTCACGCCTGTAATCCTAGCTACTCTGGAGGCTGAGATCTGAGGATCGTGGTTCAAAGCCAGCCCTGGCAGGAGAGACCGCGAGACTCCTATCTCCAATAAATCACCAGAAAACCGGAAGTGGCGCTGTAGCTCAAGTGGTAAAGCTCTTGCCTTGAGCTGAAGAGCTGAGGGACAGCACCCAGGCCCAGAGTTCAAGCCCCATGACCGACAAAAAAAAAACGTGATTGAAATTCTAATCTCCAACTACCCAGCAAAAGCTGGAAATCTATTTTCATGATGTCTATTGCTACTAAAATAACAAGTTGGATTTTATTTTTTTGGTTTCTAGATCCAATAAATTTTAGTAATTTGGAATAGTAGGATAAATTCATGGAATTTGACTTGAATGACAAGTTTGAGGATACTGTATTCAGGGTATTGTGAATTGGCATGAAGCAGCCAATAACATATTGTGAATACACATAACCCCCATAACCTTCAGCTAAACAGGCCATAGCCAAGAGAGGAGGTGGGGCACATCCCATCCTCAGCCTTCTTTCTCTGGCACCTGCTATAGCACATGTCCAGCTCAAACTGGTGGAAGGGAGGCCTGGCAGATGGTATGGGAGTCTGGGAGAGGGGGTGGGACCAAATCATCTCAAAACAGAGCTGTCCTGGAATGGCTGCCACAAGGGTCAGAGGTAAAAATGGAAAAACAAAGAATGAAGGACAGGGGTCTCACTTACCTCGTGGGGTCCTCTGAGGATTGCTCTCACAGCTGGGTGCACACTGAGCAGCAGGAAGCTCATATAGTATAGCTGAAGATCCCTCAGGCTTCCCAAGTGGCTGTGGCAGGCATAAAACCTGTTGAGAGAGGGAGGCAAGGACTGCATCTCCAGTCCCATGAATGCCAGTGGAAATGGAGAAAACAAGGAAACCTGGAGCTCTACAAGCCATTGCTGGGAGGGGAGGTGAAGCACAGTCCATTCTTCATCCATTAGGTATCTAAGGCTTTAATGATCCATTCCTTAAAATACCTATGTTGCTTATATTGTGATATACATTTCAGTAATATTAATATGAATTTATCCTGAGTCTGTGGCCTTCACAACTGGGTTCAGACCAGTCTGGTACCACTTCTGTGTGTTGTGAGTTGACACACACACACATATCCCCTCACCCGATCATGTTCTCACAGGAGGGGTTGAGCCAGGAGGTGGACAGGGAGGGGAAGAGTGTGAGGGACAATAGGGTCTGAAGTGAGTGGGGATAAGGGTGGGCAGGGAGAGGGGAAAAGCTGGGATGAATTAGGCCCCATTTACCTTGATCCAGGGCAGTCCAGTGATGGCTCCTGCGGATGGGCCCACACTGATCATTAAAGTGGTGGTACCCCATGGTGTTGTTGAAAAGGCAGCAACATTAACTCCAGTACCAGCAGATGCGGTGGAACTGAGCAACTAAGCATGCTACAAGGTGGAATGGTGGACAGGGAAAACACTGATTCCCTGATTTCCTTCTCCAATGACTGTCCTACCTTGGTTCAGTCCAATTGCATCGCCTACCTATGTGCATGCCACACACATCCCTTCACTCAGGAGGGGCAGGGATGGGGGGCAGGTGGGAATGGGTGTCAGGGGAAGCAAGGGATGGGGGATGGTGTGAGGAAAGTAAAGGATAGGGGAGCCCCTAGGGTGAGGAAGCATGGTTTGGGGTGGGCAGGGGAAACAATTGGTTGGGGGAAGGGGAAGCATGGGGTGAGGAAGGGGGTGGTAGGGGGTTGTGAGGAAGAGGGACATGGGTGGAGAACGTAGCAATAGAAAGGAAGAGAAGAAGAAGGGTTCAGCCCACTTAACATTTAAGAACCCTGTCCCAGGGATGGCTCCTGCTGGGGGGCAGAGGAGAGAATGGAGTAAAGGGCAATGGAGGGGGGTGAGAGGAGAAAACTCATTTACATTGAATCTGGGTCTTTGGTGATGGCTCCAGCAGTTGACTCCACATTGACCATTTAATTGGAAGTTGGCTGGCTGGTGAAGCCTCAGAGGCTCTGGAGGACCACGTCCCTGAACAGATGCAGAGGTGGGAAAGGTGGCAGCTTCCTCAGCTCCAATCCCTCCATCAGTTGCTTCATAGAAACTGTGACTACTGAGACCATGACCATGAGGGGATGGGGTGAACTCTAAGCTCCTATCTTCCATCAATGGAGGAGCTACATCCCCTCACCCATGATACTTCTTACACTGAGAGGGGCAGGGCCGGGTTTAGGGTGAGGTTCAGAACAACAGGTGTGGGGAAGAGGAGATTGGTGGGAGTGAGGCCCCATTACCATGGAACTGGGTTTTCTAGGGTTGTCTCTGGCAGCTGGGTCCACACATCCCTAACCCAATGAAAGTTTGTGGGACACTGGAGGGCCAGAGAATGGGGTATGGGTGGCCAGTGTGATGAAGAGCATAGGATGGGGGTGGGCCTGGTGGTGGTGGAAGGGGGAACCTGGCAGGGGATATTGGGGCCCAGCAAGAGTGTATGGGCAAACTTCAGTTGAAACTGAGCTTAGATGGGAGGCTCCCACAGGGGAGCAGAGAAGAAAATGGAAAAGAGAGTGGGTTAGGAGAGGGGGCTCTGTAACATCAAATCACTGTCCTCATGGGATATTTTCTGTGACTGGGCCCACACTCAGTAGAAGGATGGAGATCCAGGTAGTGAAGCTGAAGATCCCTCAGGAAGATGCAGCACTGGTTGAGGAGATTGAGGCAATGTCTGCATCTCCATCCCTGCAACTGCCAGCGAACTCAGGTGAAACAGAGAGCCCTGGGGCTGTCCAGGCCTTAGCCAGGCAGGTAGGAGGGTCCGACTCTGACCTGGGCCTTCCTTCTCTGTGGCAGCTATAGCTCATGTTCAGAATATTCTGGCAACTAGCATTGTGTAGTGAGTTCTGGGCAAGTACACATTCCCCATCCCACGCAAGTGTTTCCACGGGAGGGTCTGGGCCAGGCAGTGAGGAGAAAGGAGTGGGGTCAGAAGGGGTGGGGCTGGAAGGGGTGGGGCCAGAAAGGTGGGGGTGGAGATAAAAGTTTGGCTGTGAGATGATTGGGTCAGAAGAATGGATGCAGCTATGAGGGGGTATCTGGCCTCAAGAAGCAGTCCAGTCCAAAAAGTGGGAGTAGAGGACATAGCATGGTGGTGGGCTTAGGAAAGACGGGGTGACCATGGGCCAGCAGGTGGGGGCGGGAAGTGGGCTGATGAGGGGGAAGTATGGGACAAGGAGCCTAGCAGAGGGGATCAAGGAGAGGGGTTGGGCACACTTAACTGGAAACAGGGCTGTCAAGTATGTCTTTCTCCATGTACTATGCTCATCTGTGCTCTGTCGGGGTTAAGCCTAGCAGGTTAGAGTTCCCATGCCTCACAATTTAGACTAGAAGAAAGGAACTCTAACTATTCACCTGGCAGGGGCATAATTCTCTGCCACCTGGGAAGAGGTTTATTGTGAAGACAGGAGGTTAGAATGGGCCACATCTGGGGTTACAGAGTCATATCACCTTTACCTATGAGGCATAGTTAATATATAAATGCACTCAAACACTAGGTCCTTGTTTTTTCTGCTTCCTTTTCTTTACCTCTTTCTTCTTCTAGTGCTGGGGCTTGAACACAGCTTCTAGGTGCTATAAAAATTCCCTGCCCAAAGGCTTATTGTTCTTCACCTCCTAGTCCTCCATCTTCTTGGTCCCTGTCAGTCCAGGTACCATGGCCAGATGGCCCCTTTCAAGGTAAGTATGTTCCCAACAGCCTTCTCTCTGAAGGAACCAAAAGGAGGATTAAGGGTTTTGTGCTTTTGTGTGTACATTCACATGAATATTTCCTTCCATCAGTGGGACACTTCTAAGAACTCATCCTCTTATTGATCTTCAGCTATAAATCATTTGAAAATGGAGGCACGGGAGCAGGAAGGGAAAAAAATCAAAACAACAAAACAAAAAACATATCCCACAATCACTGGATGACTGAATGAAGCAAGTAAATTTCAACCTACAATATTTTACCAAATCTGTTACGTTTGAATGGTGAGAGCTCCATAGAGGGAGATGCCAAAGCAGCCAGGCAGTGTCCATTTCGATATGTACAAGGATGCTGTTATTAATATTTAATCATTAATATTTGCTCATTCATCCAGGAAGGGGAGATCATTTACTATGGTTCTTTGATTGTGTTAAATCCAATTACCATGTTATAAAAATAGCAAGCTTCCATAACAAAAAATAAGGTTCTTCTACCCAGCACCAGTTATCTTTAGTTCACTTCCAAGCCATACACATTATAACCATATCCAGAGAATACACGGAAAGGAGGTAAAGAATCAGCATTCTGGTGTATTAGCTGGGACCAATACTTTGCTCAAGTTGAACTGTTTATGCTCTGTGGTATTACTTTCTTCCTATTTTTGGATATATCCATCCATACATTCTGACTGAAGGTATATGTCTATCAATTGAGATATTAGCTTGCAAAGGTTCATTTTAACATACAGCAGCTGTATGTCAATGGAATTGCTCCTTTGTCCCATGTACATCTCTCCAAGTTCTACACAAGATAATGCCTCTGACGATTTTACCTATGTTGTTGCTGGCATTACCAGTCTTCCTTCTCCCAATTCTCCCTCCTGTCTCCCTCAAAACCCTGCAGCAAACCACAACCTTTATGGTTTTGTTTCTTCAGTGTTGATTGCCTGAGGTTTTATTGGTCCAGTTCTAACACACTTGGTAGCTATGGCAGGTGAAGGGGGTGGCCTTTCTTCTTCTAACTTTCCTGACACATACCAGGAGAATCTGTCGTATTTCAGGAGTTTTACTTGAATTACTTCCCACTTTTTGGGCTTTGCCACCTATCTGATATTGTCTCTTCTTTTGTGTTATTGATGATTGAACCCAGGATGTTTAATTAGCTAGGCAAGTACTCTCACTGAAGTATAACCCAGCCCCAGAACGTCTTTTTAAATTCTCCCTACATCTGAATGTAGGATGGAAAGAAAAGTTTATTCCAGCATATTGGAATGTTTCAGATTTTTAGGTTTTGATTAATCTAGCTATATATAGTCATGGTCTAGAAACAAATATATTGGTAGAACTTGATAAGACAGGCTTTTCCTCACAATACAGCTGTTGCCGGGAAGGGATTTTCCTACAGCATAACCTTGGAAACTTAGTGGTGAGGGCTTCAACGTCAATTCATCAGGGACATGAGTTCAACCCAAGTGAGTTGCTGTGATCTGAAGCCTCCCTTCAGGTTCCTGCTATTCCATCTTGCATACTACATTCCAAACTAGTAATAACCACCATGCTCAGTCTGACTGCTTTGATTTGTTGAAAGGTTGTGAGTGAATGTATGTCATCTTAGACGACTTAATCATTGAGTCATGTGAAGAACTTCACCAAAAAAGAGATCACTCTTCAGTTGCAGTGATGATTTAAGACAAATTTTCATAACAATCACAAAGCCTCCTTTTTTTAGGCCAAACACTTTAACTTGCACCAAAATGATGTTATGGAAAAAATGATCTAATAATCGGGTTTCTAAATCCAAACACAAAGTACTTTTGCTTAAGGAAGAATTAACTGTGCCAGCCAATATATTCCCAGAATTATTATCTGTGTTTTGACCATATTAAAAACATTTTGTGTTTGTTTTTGTTTTTATGGTCTTGGGGCTTGACCTCTGGACATAGGCACTGTCCCTCAGCTATTCAGCTTAAGGCTGGTGCTCTACAACTTGAGCCACAGTGCCACTTCTGGTTTTCAGGTGGTTAATTGCAGATAAGAGTCTCATGGACTTTACTGCATGGGCTGGTTTTGAACTGCAATCTTTTCTCTCAGCCTCATGAGTAGCTAGGATTATAGGCGTGACCCACTGTTGCTTGGCAACTATGTACAATTTCTAACCATGATTGAAAATGTTGGGAAAACTACAGAATACTTGTAAACAGCAGTAGTTACATGGGTATAAATATATGTAATGTACCAAATATTTTTGCATAACTGAAGTCCTTGGGGATCAAATACATAAGAAAACTCATTTGGATCTCTTATTGAACATAGTTTATTAATTTTTCTATTCAGAATTATATATATATATATGACACTACAAAACTATAGAAATAATGCTTTAGTATTTATGGGCACAATCCTAAATAAATAAAGAGAGAGAGAGAGAGAGAAACACAAAATCCCGAACATTAAACTTACAGGTTGGAATTCTGTAATTCCAAATTACATATTGTACTGAAAGGGAAATTACAATGAAATTGAAAATTAGACCATTCAGCAAGGATTCGAAAAAATAGTTCTTATGCATTCCTTGTTTGTTATCTTGATGTGTTTTTGACTAGTTGGGTCATCTGGTTTTCATTAAGATGTAAACAACACTATCTTGTTCTTAAAATCCAAAGGAAAATTACAAGTGTGCAATTGAAAGAGGTATATGTATATTTGGATCAACCTTTATTTGCTTAGTTTTCAAACATTATGTCATGTTCCCAAATAATAATGGATTTTGCAAATATAAAATTTTGTGTTGATGTATTTCTTTTTTTTTTAATGTATTTCTTATGACCACATAAGATGTGTTAAGACCCCAAGATAGCGACAAAGGTTGTTTTATTCCCTTGCTATTTTTTCTAACGTATTTATAATGTACCATGTGATTTTTTGTTTCTTTGTATGCTCCTCCCCTACAGTATTACCCATATTTTCACTGTATTTGATGCCAGTGCCCTGGGAGGGGAGGAAAAAAACAAAATGCTTAAATAGTGATTCTGGTTGATCCATTGTAACAATGAGATGTACAAGACACTATGTAGAAAAACGAACTTTACAATTTAGGTGGGGGAGGGAGGAGGAGTGTAGTTGTAGAGGTTGAAGGGAAGGGATGGTAGGGGTAAAACAAAGAAGGAAGCAACAACGCTTGATAGGAAATGTACTCATTTCCTTGCTCATGTAACTGTAACACCTATATACAGTATTTTTACAGTAAAAACACATTAAAATGTATTTCTTAAAATAAAATATTTTTAGATTCTTATGCATATTTCCAATTAGGCAGTTCAGATGATGTATATATGAATTGCTGTTAGTTAGAATTTTGTGTATATGTGTGGTGGTCACTGGGTTTGAAGTTAGGTCCTGGGTGGTGTCCTCTGTCCCCACCCCCGATTTTTGCTTATTCAAGGTTAGCACCTTCCCACTTGAGTCACATCTTCCAGCTTTTTGGTTTTCAGTTAGAGATAAGAGTCTCTCTCTTTCCTGCTTGAGCTGGTTTTAAACCATGGTCCTCAGATCTCATCCGCTTGAGTAAGTTAGCACTTAAATTTATTGTTTTCCTTTTAGTAACATCTATTTTTATTGTAAAGATACTGTACAGAGAGATTACAGATACATGAGTAAGGTAATGACTACATTTTCTATGGAGCATTTTTACCCCCTCCATTGTTTTTCTCCTACCATCCTTTCCCTATCCACCTTCTTAACTCTTCCATTCCCTCCCCCACGCCCAAAGTTGTAAAGTTCGTTTTCGACTTAGTGTCTTGTACATCTCATTGTTACAATAGGTTAATCAGTATCCATATTTAAGCATTTTGGGTTTTTTTTTTCCATTCCCCTCCCCAAATTAGAAAAATGTATATATAAGATGCAGGGCACCAGAATCAACAGAATGAAAACAGAGGTTATACCATGAGGGAAGAACATACCAAAGAAATAAAAAATCACATAGTATATTATAAATACCTTTAAAACTATAGCAAGAAAGAAAAAAAAACACGTGTGTCCTATCTTGGGGTTAATTTTGCTTAACATCATCTTATATGGTCATATGTACATAGCTTTTGACTACTTCTGCTTGTCCAAGATATATACTAGCTATTGCAAATAAGGAAAAAAATGAGATCTATGTTACTTAGCTCCTGGCTTACTTCCCTTAATATAATTTTTCCAAGTCTTTCTATTTTCTTTTTTTTTTTTTTTTTTTTTCTATGTGCAATTAACAATTTACTACCAGAATGAAACAGTTAAGATAAGTTAGATGGGCTTAAAGTAAAAAACTAAACAGAAAACTTTTCAAGCTAGATAGTTAGCAAAATGGGAACTTTTTATTAGCTGGTTGATTCTACCAAGTTAAAACAGTCTACATAAAGACTATCTCAACAAGTGCTTAACTAATACCAACGAACTCATCAAGAAATAGCCTTACAACTAAGCTGTTTTTCTCCTCTGTTCTGTTCTACCATATTTGAGTTTAATAAATCTTTTGCAAGTATTCCTTAGAGCAAAGAAGAAATGGAGCAGCACATTAAGGAAGCCTGAGAAGTCACAGGTGTTAAGAGCATTTCCTTTGGCTGCTCAAGGTCATTAAGTTTCAATAGAGAAAGCTTAAAAGCTATTTCAGGAGAAAAATGAACCATATCTTGGCCATTAGGTTACCCTTTCAAAAGCAATCAGGTATCTTTTTGCCAGGCAATTAGCCTAAATCTCTTGGGTAATGATTAAAAACAAAAGAAAAACCCTTACTTTTTCCTACTGAATCCTCTTAGTCTTTTTTGTCGGTGCTTAACAACATCATTGCCCATAATTTACTGTAGTATGGACTTTGTATCAACTTCATTTAGGCCTATTAGTAACAAGACCAAACTATTCTTCTTAGGTCTGTTTAGTTGATAAGTGGCATTTCACGGATGACTTTTTCATATAACCTTCAACAAGAACTCGTAAGTTGCATTGATTATTCCCCAAGAGATGAGGGACCGATGATAATTCAGATGTGCACCTCTGAAAAGATTTGCCACTTTTCTGTCCCGTTCTAGCCAGATTGTTTTGAAAACCTTGGAGAAAGACTGAAATTCCCCACCAATCTGAGACTGTATGCGAGTTTTTACAACATTAACTGGGAAAAACAAGAATCCCAACACGGCACCCAAAAGACCTCCACAGATGAAGTCATTGACTAAATGAGCACTGCGAGTTGTTGCAGTAGGGAGATGATCCTTAATGGGACCCCGAAGGCCAAAAAAAAGGACATTGCTGCATCCATTACGGAACAGAATAGGTACCAAACCTCGATAATACTCTCCAATCCCATGGCATTTCAGTGCCCGGAAAGCCTGATATGTGTTTGTGAATTTGTCATGATGTTTGTGGTCTTGAAGTAATGTCTGAACTCTTTCCAATGGAGTGAAAATGGCTTCTGTGGTCCCTGCAAGCACTGCAGCCACACTACGAGTTGCAAACTCGGGAGCACTAACATGCTTACGGAGAATGCAAGATAAATCCTCATACAGACCAAACATAAGGGCCAGTGTCGTTGTTTTCTGCATTAATGGAGGAAGGATTCCACGATACAAGTTTCGAAATCCATCCTTTCTCAACTGAAGTACTGCATCACGGGTTTTGATTCCATACAGCTGCTGCCTAAAGAGGAGCTTCTGAATGGGAAATGTGACGGCTACATTGTTGAAAGCTGCACAACAACCACAGAAGTAATGCTTCATTTCACCAACATTTGTAATGTGAGGTGACAGTTCTTGTTTTGAAGATGTTAAAATGGGTGACCTCTTTTCATGAGCTTCTGAATCCATCATGTTGCTTAAGATTGTTCTTCTTCATGAAGGATTTTTTTTAACCTGAGATGCCAGCTGAGCCTGGTGTTGTGGAGGACGACGGCTTTTTGGTGACTTTCCCAATTTCTTCCATTGTTACTGGTCTGCAAGGTTTTCTCTTCTGGAGTCAATTCTGATAACTCGATTTCCCATGGCCGCGGGCACCGGCCCTACGCCCCGAGCCGCCCGCCCGCCCGCAGGACGGCCGGCGAGCGACCCAAGTCTTTCTATTTTCTAACAAATGGGACAATATCAGTATTTCTGATGGAGGCATAGAATTCCATTATATATAGATATATATGTATGTCTATCACATTGTTTTAATAGATTCATCTACTGAGGAGCAACTGGGTTGGTTCCATATCTTAGCTATGGTAAATAATGCTGCAATAAACATAGTTGTCCTGGTAGCTTTAGCCACTTACATTTAAATCAGGTTATCTACTAAGTGTTTCGCTGTCCTCTTTTGTGAAAATACACCTTCCCAACAGCAAAGGTAAAAGAACAAGTTAAAAGTTGTTCTGATACTTCCAATCCAAAGAAGATACATGACACAATTATTTAAATGCTAAGATAAAAAATTTGGAGTTGTTGAAAGACTGAGGTTCTTTAGTGACATTTTGGGAAAAGTGAATCAAATATTCAAAGCATTCCTCAAGAGAATAAAGTAGACTTGTTTTTTAAATGAGGAGTAATGAGAAGAAGAACAGTTTTTGTGTCAGTAATGTAGCCTAGTTGAAAGAGTTTGAAGGTACAGATGATCATGTATACTTTCTGTGTAGCAATCACTTAATTCTAAAATTCTTAGTTTTCCTCTGCATTTTCAGTTTGTTCTCCACAGGTGTTTTATTTGAAACATATACCTTGGTACCAGGGGTTTCTGTAGTTATCTTACTTTTACAAAAGTAATTTTAGGTTTTTTTAGCCAGAAAAACTAATAATGATAATCATTCTCTGATATCCTTTACCAAGATCTCCACATTTCATTATATTTGTTTAATATGATATCAGTATATTTATATGCTATAAAGTTTGGTTTTGCTTTTGGTTTTTGTGCTGGTATTGGGGTTTGAAGTCAATACATTGGTCTGTCACAGATGCCATTCATTAATGGATCATGCCTGTAATTCTGGCTATTAGGAGGCTGAGATATAAGAATCAAGGTTCAAAGCCAGCCTGGGTAGGAAACATTACGATAATCTTGTCTTCATGACTAAAAAGCTAAAAGTGAAGTGTGGTTCAAGTGGTAGAGCACTGGCCTTGAGCAAAAAAGCTAAAGGGTAGTACTTAAAGGATAGTTCCCAAGTCCTGTGTTTAAGTACCACTACCAACACACAAACCACACACACACACACACACACACACACTCACGTTTTCTTTCCCCCCAAGCAGGTGGTTCTGTGTGTGTGTGTGTTTGTGTGTGTGTATGTGTGGTTCTTTTTTATGTGACCCTGAAATCCACTTTGTTTTCTTTTTCATTTAGTTGGTGATTTTTGCACAGGGAGAGCAGAGTAATGGTGTTACCTGAGTCCTGGGTGCCAGTGATTCCGCTGGGATGCCTGAGGTCTGACTTAGTGAGAAATGGGACACCAGGAAAACTCCACAAAGCAAATGGATGGAAACGTGAGAAGATATGCATTCAGGTAATTCTTCAGTCTATCTTCCTCTGTGGGGTGAGTTCTTTTTCTTACCAGGTAAACCTGAACATTGTATGGCTTTGTGTGTGCACCCATATGCGAATAAGGCTTTTGTAAAATGTCAGCCATCACAAACTTGCTCTTTTTTCTTCTCTCACTATTAGCGACTTTGTTGGCAGCTTTCATTGTTCTGAGAAAAGTGGAATGCTCTAGATATTTTCATGGGATATTTATAGATGTAGGTCAGAATTTATAGTTCTTTTGCTCTAGTGAATTGAGAAACATCTATGTGAATTTATAGGTAGCCTATAGTTAACTAACTTCTACAATATAGATAATTTTTGGATACGATATCTTTATGGAAAACCAAAGACATCTTTAAGTACTTTGTCTAAATGAAGCAGAAATTGAGATCACTTCAAATTTTTCAGTTTTAATCAGAATCTTGTAGTAATTTGGCATAAAATATTTTTTGGGGGGTCCGGTCGTGGGGCTTGAACTTCTAGGCCTGAGCACTGTCCCTCAGCTCTTCAGCTCAAGGCTAGCGCTCTACCACTTGAGCCACAGTGCCACTTCTGGCTTTTTTCTTCTTTTTGCTTATGTGGTGCTGAGGAATAGAACCCAGGGCCTCAGGCATGCAAGGCAAGCGCTCTACCACTGAGCCACCTTCCCAGCCCCAATATAAAATATTTTTAAGTGCTGCAATCAATTGATTTCACTTGAATGTCCTTTTAGATATAGTGTACGTTTTTCCTTTTGATTAATTAAGAACATTATGTTTAATTCCAACTAAGGTATTGTGAGAAATATCAAGATATGAGATTGTTTCTCCAATAATTAGATTAAATTAGTAGGAAAGGTCCTCTGTTTGCAGTAAAAATTGCAATATGATATATAAAAAGTGTGTGGTCAACACATTTGTGTAGTTGTGTAGTTATAGAATTTTAATAAATTTCTTCAAGCACAAGGAAAAGTTTAAGACATGTTAAAGTTTTACACACAGCAAAGAAAATACCAGGTTGTTTTTAACAAATGTTTTCATTTTTCAATGTGTGTGTGTGTGTGTGTGTGTGTGTGTGTGTATGTGTGTATGTTGGTACTTGGGCTTCAACTTAGGGTATTGTGCCATACCCATTTCCAGTATTTTTTTCTATTTATTGTCAATATGAGTATCATAGACATTGCTGCTTGAGATCCCTTTGAATCTTGATCCTCAGATCTCAGATTCCTATGTAGCTGGGATTACACGTGTGAGCCACCAGCATTCTGAGAGATGTTTTTGTCATGTTGTGTGGCAAGTTACCAGAAATCTAATGTTTACTCACTGAATACCAACTTTTGTAGGCTACAAGTTTGGGCTAGTAGTTTGCATGTGGTTTTTCTGTAGCAGTTGCTCAGTTTTTAGCAGGGGGCCACCAAGCTATAGTCTCTTATGAAATGTGTGCACTTATTCCAAACTTAAAGGATGCCTGGTAGGATTTAGGTCCTCTAGTTGTAAGATTGTGGTTTCTGCTGTCTGGTCACCTATCATACAGCCACTGTTGACAGCTCCTAAATACCCCCATAATTTCTTGACAAGTATATCCTCCTTAGTGTTTCATTCACTCTGTTACTGACTTCTAGAAAGGCCTTAATTTGCACTCACTCCTTGGAAGTAACTCATAACCAACTCTTGTGGGAACTAATTATATCTGTAGACTTTAAATTTGTTATCTACCAGAGCATATTGTAGGGTTAGCGGAAAATAAAAGACTTGGCAAGCATCTGGGTGGTTGTGCATTGACTTCCGTAGATTATGAGCTATTTATTATTAGCTGTTGATTATTCGATGTGTCTTCAATTTCAAACACTGGCAATATTGAGTTGTTGTTTGATTTTAGCTGATCAAGTGTGCAGTTTAAGAAAGTGAAAGATAATTCTTTCGATGGAATAGAAAATAATTTGCCTGTTACAGTGAATGAAAGGCAGTTAAGAGTTAAACAAATCGATTCAAGAGCACTGGCAGTGGCTTCAGAGATGGGACAGAGGTAAACAGGTCAGACATTTTTAAAAGAGAACATGTGGGAATGTAGATTGGTGGTAGAGTGCTTGCCTAGCGTGCATGAAGCCCAGTGTTCAATTACTCAGTACCACATAAAGAGAAAAAGCTGGAAGTGGTGTTGTGGCTCAAGTGAGATGGTGCTAGCCTTGAACAAAAAAGAAGCTCAGCCTTCTTAGTTTATGCCCCAGACCCTTAGTTTATGCCCCAGGACTGCCAAAAAATAAAAAGAGAGAACATGTCAATAATGGATGAGGGTAGGATCCAGAGGCCAAATTCATCACTGAATTTTTCTCCTCTATTTCCAAATCAAGACATCATTCTCAGAGAAACAATGGGGCAAAAAGATGATGCAGAAAGAACATATGCTATGAAGTAATACTAGAATTTTATAGTGCAACTGTCCTGTAGAGATAATTCATTATGTATAATTGTGTCTTTTTTCTCTTTATTTAATTGTGAAAATACTGTACAGAGGGGTTACAATTACATGGGCAAGATATTGAGTACATTTCTTATCAAGCATTGTAGCCTCCTCCTTTGTTTCCTCTTCCCATCCCTTCCCATCCTCCCCCTGTCCCCCCACCGAATCCTCCCCTCCCCCTCCTCCCCCCAACTAAGTTTTAAAGTTCATTTTTCAACATAACGACTTGTACATCTCATTGTGTCTTGCAATAGCACAAAAGCTCATTGTAATAGTCCAGGTGCTATCTGGAGATTTTGTGTGGGTGCTGGTCCTGAAACTTGATCAGAGCACAGTTGTTATTCCTATTTTTCTTCCTCAAGGCTAGTACTCTATTACTTAAACCACAGCTTCACTTGTGATTTTTTGGTGTTTAAATGAAGATAAGCGTGTCATGGACTTTTCCTGGTTCACCTGGTTTCAAAATATGATCCTCAAATCTCAGCATTCTGAGGAGCTAGGATGACAGCTGTGACTCGCTAGCATCCAGAGAAGCAATTTCTTTGGTGTGAAAGGAATTAAGAGTACAGATCATCCAGGAATATTCACCCTCAGTACTAAATAAATCACCATGACCAATTTCCATGAACACATACACACACATGCAACTCAGTGGTCTGTATCATCTTTCCCCAAAAGAATAGTGCCTTCTTAAGTGGCAAAGTGTGCTATTACAGGCCCGTAATCCCAGCTACTGAGAGGCAGAGGTATAGGAGGATTGGGTTCTGAGGCTGGCTTGAGTGAAGTTAGCACAAGACCCTATATGGAAAGCAAACTGTAAAAGAAAAAAAGGTTGGAACCCTGGAGGGCTCAAGTGGTAAAATATCGGCCTAGTAAGTGAAAGACCTTCAGTTTTATACTCAGTTCTATGGAAAAGACATTAAACTATAGCATCTCAGGCCATTTGTCATGATTTAACAAAAACCCGAAGCTTACTTCATAAGGAATACTTCTTATTCCTTACTTCATAAGGAATAAGAGGTCTATATCATTCATAATAGTGTTGGCTGGAAACTCTAAATAGCATGGTAGTGCATGGGACAAGGCCCCTAGGTGCATCACATCATGTAGGATCTCGGAATCATGGCATGTTCTATAATGAGAGTAAGGGGCTTACAGTGCTTTTTACAACTGCTAAGAGTGATCATGTTAGTCCCTTGAGAGTTAATGAGATGGCATTAATACATTTATGACAGAATCCTCTATTAAAGGTTTCACCTCGTGACACTGCTACATTGAGAAGTTAAACTTCAGTGTGAGCTTTGATGATAACAGGCCATTAACAGGCTTCTGGCAGAGACAGGTGAGACCATTGGAAGCTGATGACATTCATACAACTAGGCACCTTGGACAACTGCTTGGATTTCATTGATCCTGGTATTTGCTATATTTGGGACCATATCACAGTTAGGATCCATCGAGTCCATGTCTGTCCCATGTGCCAGCTTCAGTTATGCTGACTGTGACAGAAACTGCTGGGCAATAGGGAGAACAAGGATGGAGATGGGCACAAAATTGAGGTTTGGCTTTCTTCATGGCACTTAATTAATACTGATTGATTTATGTAAGAAAATCATTAGAAAGCTGAATGTCTTCATAGAGCCATGTAATAACTACTGTATGACCCAGAAGGATTCCTTGTATAGCAGTCTGTTTACACATAATGCTGACATTCGTCTGAACACAAAAGATAAAAAACAAGTTCTAACTTACAAATTTAATTTTCATTTAATGTATGGTTATGGACCAGTACTAGGCCTTGAACTTATGCGCCTTCCTCTTACTTCCACACTTCCAACTGGGATCTATATACGTTTTTAAATTTTTATTAATGTTTTTCAAGGATAGATCTTAACATTGACTCTAATTTTTGTCTAAAATAAATTTTGAAAGTTTTCCAGTGAATGAAGTGTTCTATTTCACTTCGTCATTCTATTATCTTGGTATCTTGGTGTTTCTTGGTAGTTAAAGAGAGGTTCTCTGCAGCATTTTAAAGGAAATATTTTTACCTAGCTCCAGTCTATAATCCTAGCTTCTTAGGAAGCTGAGATGAGGAGAATATTGTCTTAAAGCAAAGGCAGAGAATTCCATGAAATACCATCTCCAAAATTGTGTATATTTTACATATTAAATATTATATGATATATTTAATATGTAATATATTTGTGAAATACATACATATTGTGCATATATATGTGTGTATGTGTGTGTGTTTGTGTGTGTGTGCATACCTCACAAATTAAGCAGGTTCAGTAACTGAAAGATTCAATAAGTAAATTTGAAAACAACTAAGAACTGCAAGATTTCCTCCCATATCCATCCTTTCTTTAAATATTATGTGGGTTGTAGTCTAAAAAGGTAAATCTTTGACCAAAAAGGAAAACCTTAATTTTTGACCCATCCTAGACCTTTTTTCTCCAAAATTTAAAGTACTAAAAGGCCTATATGAACAATGGGTATTGTCAATGTCATCCAAAATGATGAATGATTGTTAAGTGAAGTGTCCAAGTTTGTAGATAAGGATTCAAAGTGGAATTCCTCAGCGTGAAATTGAATTGAAGACCTGGTACTGTTGTTTTGTTATGAAAGGGCTCTGAACACTTTCTCTGGGGAAAAAAAAACTTTCTTTGTAATCTGTGAATGTTATTTTTAGGCCTGCACATGGCATTATGTTCTGCAAATAGTGGTACCTATCCTGATAGCAACCCTCCTCCAATCCTGTCTCTCATTTGAGATAGAATTTGTGATCTTATTGTCCAGCTACCTAAAGGGAAGGGCTTTTTCCTCTTACCAGCATCTCTCATTGTTCCTCAGGAAGAAAGAGGAACTAAAGGCAACCATAGATTCATGGTGTGTGATCATGCTGGAACGGGATTTCTTCTTCAGGAAGCAGAGGAGAATGGAAGGAAGAGTGGCAATTCTCTTCAGTATTGTTGGTTTGTCATCATAGGACAATTGAAATTCAGATGACAGGCAGGAAAACAGGTTCTCCATTGTAGAGGAACAGGAGACGGGCATACTGGAACAATTGAAGGCATTGACTTAATTTTGCTCCTGGCATGCTACTTTAAGTCATTTTTAATAAAAAAAAAATAGATGGCCATGATTTCATTGAATGTCCTGTCCAATATTGATTTGTGGGTATCAAGCAGGCTGTAACTCATGTCACACATGAGTGCAAGAATAATAGGGTTCAGCTCATTACATAGTGGCTCATCAAGACATAGGAAATATTCCTCTACTTGGTTGAGCTAGTCTCCATTATTTGTTCTATACTGTGCCTCTGCTTTGGGTCTGCAGTTTACAGTGTCAAGATGTTATTTTGTCCTTTTGGATACAGGTAAATGGAGCAATGTACATGACCTCCAAGACAATTACCTGTATCTGGCTAAAATTCATGTATTCAAATGGGAAACTTGTCATCTCCATAAAATACAAAAGATGACTCCCAAGCACCAGATGTCTACTTTGCAGACATTGTAGTTTTCATGCAGGAATATTCTTTTGGGGGGTTCCGGTCGTGGGGCCTGAACTCTGGGCCTGAGAGCTGTCCCTCAGCTCTTCAGCTCAAGGCTAGCACACTACTACTTGAGTTAGAGCACCACTTCTGGCTTTTTTTTCTGCTTATGTGGTGCTAAGGAATCGAACCCAGGGCCTGATGCATGCAAGTCAAGTGCTCTGCCACTGAGCCACCTTCCCAGCCCTGCAGGAATATTTTATAGGAACAAAATCAAGGTACCAAATATGTCCTTCAGCAACTGCCCTTGGGTAATCCTTCTGCCATGCCAAAGTCATTGACCTTCACATTGCAATTGTCATCCAACAGGAGGTTATTTTGTTTAAGGTCTCAGCGTTCATTTCTATCTTCATTAAAGTAATGCACAATACACACAGTCTGCTTGAACAACTTAATTCTTGAATAGGTGGTATGATTTTCACATTTATCTCAGGAGGTCTCTGGGTGGCCAGTTCCATTACCAAGTATTGGTGCTCATCTTTCTCCCTCACTTGGTACGACCTAATCATGTGTGCGTGATGGAAAGTCTTAATAATATCCATCTCAATTTTGATCTGACAATTGTTGAACTCTCCCATCACTACCACTTTGAGGCTTATGAGGTAGTGCTAGGTCAAATTTACATATGGATAGCTACCATAGCAAATGATCTCCTTCATACTGTATTGTTCAGTGAAAACCTCCTCCTTCCATAGCCAACGAGCGCATTCACGCTGTATTATTCAATGAAAATCTCTTCCTGTCATAGCCAGTGATCTTCTTCATAATGTATTGTTCAATTAAGGTCTCCTCCTCTAAAGAGTTTAAGGATAATTCACTGTGTTCTCCCATCTTTCTGCTAGGATAGTAAGTAGTAAATCTACCTAAACTCAGCTAAGAAAATAAAAACCCCAGAGCAATAACCAAAAGGAAATGCCCAAACCCAAACAACACAAAGTTCCCACTGCCCCCCCCCAAAACTACCCACCCACACACACACACACACACACACACACACACACACACACACAAGTTGTCAACGTAGCACTGAGTCAAGCAGGTAACCAGGAACTTCCAGCACTGTAATACACTGCCGAGACTGTTTACACTTGCTGAAATAGACCAATCACAGCTTGGCATGAGCCCACTGGCTCTTTTAGTGTTGAGCCTGGAGGACTATTGCCAACTTTCCACAGGGATGCGAGGGTAGAATAGGATGCCACTGCTGCTGCCATGGCAGTGTTGCAAGAAGTGCAAGGGAATCAGCCAATGCCTTGTGTCCTCGGTGGCTGCCAGGTCCTAGTGTTTGCTCCCAGGGGGACATCAGCCATTAGACATTGTCCTTGAGTACAATCCATGTCCTTAGGCCTGCTCCTGCTAGATCCCTGGCCATGTGCAGGAACCAAACATATACCCACCAGTGGCTTCCATTCACCACATGTGTAGGTTTTGGAGCTTGCTCCAACAATCAAAAAACAAAATAGATTCCTACGTATTTCTAGAAGAAAGGGGCACATGACAGAGTGTCCAATTGGAAAAGTTCAGTAAAGTGGATCCAGATATTTTTTAATTTGACAATAATTCAAAGAAGTAATTAAGGCATATGAGATGTCCATATTTGTTTAGTTATAACCCCCTTGCACACCTGCTTAAAATAATATTAAAGTCCTTATTTTTTATGGACTTGAGTTATTGTTAGGACCACACAAAGGTCATTTCTGCTCTTTAAAAAGTTATAAGATCCTTATGCACTTTGGTGTTTTCTTTTTCTTTTTCTTTTTGGTCAGTCGGGGGCCTGAATTCTGGGCCTGGGCGCTGTCCCTCAGCTCTTCAGCTTAAGGCTAGTGCTCAAGCACTGGAGTCACAGCTGCATTTCCGGCTTTTTTGGTGTTTTCTTAATGAAATACAACATGAGCCCCATAGCTCTTGAGTAGAGCTAAAACAATATCACACTCAACAATAGCATGTGTTTGAAAGAAGGTAGGTAGTATTAGCCTCCTATAAAATGACTATTGCCAAGATGAATCCTCTGTAGAAATAAGTTTTTCCTTTACAGTATTTACTAATACAATACATCCATGTATTAATGATAACACATTACTACTTTAATATAAATTAAGCATGTTTTGTATTCAACTCGGTGAATTTTGACAACTATTTAAATATGAAGAGTCTTCTTATACATCAATAAACTTGCACTTTTGTTATTTACATTAAAATGCAAAGAAACTAAGACCAAGAATGTTTTTGGCTTAGGTTAGGTCATGGAAGCTGCTGTTTTCTCACTTAGAAATTAAATCCAGTAGGATGCTACATGGCATTCATAATCTGAAAACGTGCTCTAACTTTTGGCTTTTAAAGACCTCTTCAATTTACTCAAGATATTCAATGACTTTTTCTTTAAACCTGGAGTGACTGGTGTCAAAAGAATAGTGGTATCGCTTCAGAATCTTCTGATAATGTAGCAAAATGCCCTATGCCATACAGCACCATGGATTGGGTTACTAACATCTATAGGAGTGAGAGAAAATAGAGCATCATCATACCCATGATAGTTTCTTATCAGATAGTTAACAGCAGAAAGCTTGAAATACATAAGGCAGTTTGTTGATGTGTGCAAAGTGAAGGAAAAGGGCTAGAGTAGGGGACTTATATGGTTGAACCCCTGCCTAGCAAATTGGAGGCCCTCAGCTTGAACTCTCTGACTATCAAATACATCAGTCTTTCCTACAGCTACAGGAAGAGTATTTCCTTTAGGGAAAGAGGTGTATCTGGGTGTTTCAATTCCATTGTGATGCTATAACAAAACTCCTTAAGACCAGGTCCCAATGGCTTAGAGAAAGTTATTTGTAGTCAACAGATACTCTGAAGGACAAGATCTAGAACCTAGAAAATTCAAGGTACAGAGAGTTCGGTTTCACCAGGTTTAATGTGCTCAATTGTTGCTGTGTCCTCATACGGTGTAAAGGGTAGAAACTTATTTTAAAGTTTCAACAATATAGTTGACAGACTTCTTTCCTCCATCCAGATGAAGTTTAATTTGTTTCAGATCTCTATTTTTTTCTTCTCTCATGGTCCTCCTCGTCCTCCTGTTTATTTGTTGTGCTTTTTAGCTGATTGGCCTTGCATATTTGAACCACCAAAGAAATGGAAGTTTGGATTCCAAGTATGTGCCACCAAAATCATCTGTTGCTACTTCTATTTTTGAAGTAAACCACTTACTTGCCCCAAACCCTGTGCGTTATTGTCCTTCCTGCATTATTTTTTTTTTAATTTTTGGTCTGTTTTGAATTTTGCATGAGATTTATCAAGGACCCTTCACATATAATAGGCAAATATTCTGCCACTGAGCTACAAATTCCTTGCAGAGATTTTTTTTTATTTCTTCATTGGTTGACTTCATGTTAAACCAACTTACTGAATAGGTATTAGTGTATATCTGTAAACATGTTTGAATTTTTATGAAGATTACCATGTCATCTTGCTTACAAATTAGTGTTTTCCTTCCATTGTGACCTTCTTCTTCTTCTTCTTCTTCTTCTTCTTCTTCTTCTTCTTCTTCTTCTTCTTCTTCTTCTTCTTCTTCTTCTTCTTCTTCTTCTTCTTCTTCTTCTTCTTCTTCTTCTTCTTCTTCTTCTTCTTCTTCTTCTTCTTCCTCTTCTTCTTCCTCTTCTTCTTCCTCTTCTTCTTCCTCTTCTTCTTCCTCTTCCTCTTCCTCTTCCTCTTCCTCTTCCTCTTCTTCTTCCTCTTCTTCTTCCTCTTCTTCTTCCTCCGCTGCTTCCTCCGCTGCTTCTTCCGCTGCTTCTTCCGCTGCTTCTTCCGCTGCTTCTTCCTCTTCTTCTTCCTCTTCTTCTTCCTCTTCTTCTTCCTCTTCTTCTTCCTCTTCTTCTTCCTCTTCTTCTTCTTCTTCTTCTTCTTCTTCTTCTTCGTTAAAACATCAAATGTGTCATCCTATTCATCACTGAAAACAAATTTGTCTCTTGATTGAATCAAAAATACGTCAGCTAAATAAAAAAAACAGTGTATGAGTTTGATAGATATTCTACATACGCTAAAGCTATTTTCCTTCAGTTTTAGAGTTTTCAGTAATATTAAAAATATTAAATACTTTTGTATCATCATCTGTTCAGATGAATATATGGGATTTCTTCGTTACTCAGTGTGATAAATTACATTAGGTTTTCTAAATTTTATCTATGTAAGTGGGGTTGCAGCTTGGTGTTAGAATAACTTGATTATCATTGGTGAAGCCGGTGTTATATCTTCAGGAAAACACACACATAGGAAAGAGGGAAAAAGGAAAAATATAAACTTTCCTTCATTTCTGATACATAATCTCTTTTGTTTAGGATTTTTTGCCTTTCTCTTCATGAATAAAATTACTATAAATACATTCTCATTTTGTCATGGGGATTATGAACGTAATTAGGAGGTGCTTCTTCTTTTTTAAAATTTCTCTAGTAGTCAAATAAGAGCTACATTGGGTGAGATGGTATATACCAATTATTTCAGCTACTCAGGAGATGAAAACAGGAGGATCACAAGTAGAAGACTAATCTGAGCTAAACATAGTCTATCCTCGCAAAAAAATAAATAAAAAGAAAAAACAAAATAAAAACTACCAACCAAACAAACTAAAAAACACCATGTGAATAAAAAGGCTTGGGGCATACTCAAGTAGTAAAGGATTTGTTTACAATGGGCAATTTTCCGGGTTTGACACCTACCAATAAGGAAAAAAAAAGAAGGTATTTTCTTTGACAAAATTGCCCATGAAATATTTGGTTGGAATGGTTTATTTTCCCTTCCATCATTTTACTTTTCCTTTCTTTTATTTTTGAGAAGTACTTTTGGTATAACACATGCTATACGAGGTACTCAGGAGGATGATATCTAAGGATCACTGTTCATGACCATCCCAGGCAGGAGAGTCATATATAATTTGCCACCAAAAATAAGCTACAATCTGTACTTTGGCTCATGCTGTTGAATGGTAGTCTCAAACAGAAATCTTGGAACAGCAACTAAGC
This sequence comes from Dipodomys spectabilis, assembly GCF_019054845.1. Classification (NCBI taxonomy): domain Eukaryota; kingdom Metazoa; phylum Chordata; class Mammalia; order Rodentia; family Heteromyidae; genus Dipodomys; species Dipodomys spectabilis. The sequence goes on from NW_024871068.1 coordinate 1,855,255, forward strand.
CCTAAGTTGAAGTCCTATACACACATTTCAAAACACAAAAAAACACAAACTAAAAATGATGGGAAAAGAGAAAACTAAAGTTTCAAAGTGAGCATGGGTTTTTGTTCTTATGTGTATTCCTAGTTAATCAAGGTTCAAAGCTAGACTGGGCAAGAATGTAAATGCAACTCTTACCCCCATCTACCCAGTGTAGATATGATTGTAGTTGTAAAGCACTGTATTTGGTGGAAAAGCTAAAAAAAACCTGTTTGCTGACCCAGAGATCAATTCCTGGTGCTAAAAAATTGTAGGAGAAGAGAAGAAAGGCCAATTGTAAATTTAAACATAAGCCTGGTGCTTGTTGATCATGGCTGTAGGCCTATTCATGAGGCAGAAATATGAGGATCAAGTTTCAAGGCCAGCCCAAGAAGCAAAGTCCAAGAGACTTTGTGTGTATGTGTATGTGCATGTGTGTTGTATGTTTGTGTGTGTGTGTGTATGTGTGATGTGTGTGTTTGTGTCCTAGCATTCCCAGATTTTGGGTGGTGCATTGGAGATAAGAGTGTCATGGATTTCCTGCACAGGCTGCTTTGAAACATGGTCCTCAGATTTCAGCCACTTGATTCAGCTGTAAGTTGAGCTTTGGCTTAAGTTGCAGAACTGGACAAATATTTTCTGGGATTGCACCTAAACGCTGAGTTCAAGCCTCAGGACATGCACAGAAGAAATAAAGAAGAGTAGAAGTAACCAAGGAAGAGTGAGTGACAAAGTCTTAAATAAATCAAGCATTTGTGGCTGATACATGTTTTACTAGTTATTCAAGTGGCTTATATCTGAGGATGATGGTTCATGGCCAGCTCTGGCAGAAGAGTCCATGAAAATCTTGTCTGTGATTAATCACTTCCCCCCACCAAAAAGGGCCCAAAAGTTATGGTATGTCTCATGTAATAATGGATAACCTTGAATAAAAACTTCTGAGACAGAATATGAGCCCCAATTTTTAGGCCCAGGAACAGCACACACATGTAAAAAAAAATAAAAAGTAAACAACAGTAGGTAGAGGTAAGCATATATTAATGTTTTAAAATGACACAAGGGTTGTTGGTCCTGTGTATAATCCTTACTACATAAGAGACTGACATCTGAGGATTGTGGTATCAAGTCAGCATGGGCAGGATTGTTCTTGAGATGCTTACCCCAGCTAACTAGCACAAAGCCCTGAACTGCAACTGAGGTGGTAAAGCAGCAGCTTTTAGTTAAAAAGCTAAGAAATAATTCCCAGAGCCAGAGGTCAAGCTGCATGACCTCTAAAAATTACAAATAAAAACAATAAATAAAAAGGACAGTGGAAGAAGAGAAACTGAAATATGAGGATCACAGTTTAAAGTTAACACAAGCAAGAAAATCCATGAGACTTTCTCTGTGTGTTTGCATCTGTGTGCCATCTTGCGGCTTGTGTGTGCCATCCTTGAACTTGTGCTGCTTTGTTCAAGGATAGAGCTCTACCATTCCCAGCTAATCAGTGGTTAGTTGGAGGTCATTGTCTCATGGACTTTCCTTCCCAGGCTGGCTTGATTTATGCTAGGCTTTTTATCAGACTCTTATCTCCAACTAATTGTCAAAAAGAAAAGAAAAGAAACTGGGAATGGAGTTATGGCACAAGTGGCAGAACTGGGCAATCAATTTCTGGGACAACAACCAGGCCCTGAGTTCAATCCCCAGGACAATCACAGAAGAATTAAAGAAAAGAGGGAAGAAGTGCAGAATGAAGATCCAATGACAGAGGTTTAAATAAATCAAGCATTGGTTGCTCACTGATGATCTATCAGCTACTCAGGAGGATGAAATCTTAGGATCACAGTTGAAGGCAAGCCCAGGTAGGAGAATCTATGAGACTCTCATGTCTCATTTGTCTCCAAAAATATGCCAATAGCTGTGCTCTGGCACATATGGTAGAGTTCTAGCCTTAAACAGAAAGCTCTGGGACAACACACATGCCCTGGTGCTGATGCCCTAGCACAGACACTTACAAAAATAAAGAAAAAAGTGCACAAATTATAAAAGATGGGAGAAAGTGAAAATATTGGTTTCAAAGTGAGCCATGGGTTGTTGGTTTATGTGTATATTCATAGCTACTCAGAAAGATGAAATATGTGGATCACAGCTCAAAGCCAGCCTGGACAGAAAAGTCATTGAAATTCTTTTCCCCAACTACCCAGCAAAAGGTGGAAATGAAGGTGTGAGAGTAGTTATAAACTACTGAAATTTGGTGAAAAACCTGGGAAACAGTTCCCTGGTCCATAATTCAGCCCAAAGTCGACCAAAAACAAAACTGAGAGAAGAAATGACCATTTCAGATTTAAAAATAAGCCTGGGGCTAGTGGTTCTTGCTTATTATTTTAACTATTCAGAAAGCTGAAGTCTGAAGATACATTTTAAGGCCAGTCCAAACAGGAAAGTCCATGGAGCTTTTATACTGTGAATGCCAAACTGTGGCTTTAATTTGTGTAGCAGCTCTATCACTCCTAGATTCTTTGTAGTTAGTTGATTAGAAAAGTCTCATGCACTTTCCTGTCCAGGATGGCTTCAACTTCAATCCTCAGATTTCAGCCTCCTGTGTCTTGCTGGGCTTTACATGAGATTCTTATTTCCAATTAATTACCAAAAGGATGAAAAATAAAACCTGGTGATTGAGCTGTGGCTCCAATGGCAGAAATGAGAAAATAATTTCTGGGACAGCACTCAGACCTTGATATTAACTTCAGGTCCAACACACAAAAAAGGAATAAAATAAATAAATGTAGAGAAGTTAGAAGAGCCAATTTCAGAGTTTAAAATATGATCCAAGCATAGGTGGCACACACCTATGATGGTAGCCACTCAGGAGGCTAAAATGTGAGGATCACAGTAGAAAACCAGCCCAGGTAGGAGAATTCATTGACTCAACTCTAAGTAGCTACTTAAAACAAAAATTAATAGCCACAAGTTGTGCAGTGGCTCATGCCTTGGTGTGCTAACCTTGAATAAAATCTTCTGGGACTGTACATGGGCTGATTTTTAGACCTAGGACCAGCATTCACAAGGAAATAAAAATTACAAATAAAAAGGTGAAGGAATGGCTGGAAATGTGGCTTAGTGACAGAGTGCTTGCCTACCATGTTTGAATCCCTGGGTTTGTTTCCTCAGTACCTCATAAATAAAAAAGGCTGGAAGTGGCATTGTGGTCAAGTAGTAGAGTTCTCACCTTGAGTATCAGAAGTTCAGGGGCAGTGTCCAATGCCTGAGTTCAAGCCCCAGGATTAGTAAAAAGAAGAAAAACTGTGAGAAAATCTAATTACAGTTTCAAAATGAGCCATGAGTGAATTTTTGGTCAATATGTGTAATCCTATGACTCAGAACGCTGAAATCTGAAGGTTGTTGTTCATCGCCAGCGTGGATAGCAAAGTACATAAGTCTGCAACTAAACAGCAAAAATCGCCAGAAATAAAGCTGTGGTTGTAGTTGTAAAGCACCAGCCTTAAACAAAAAACCTATTGAAACAATGCCCTGGCTCAGAGATCCAGCCTCAGGATCACAATGATAAAATTAAATGGCTGGAAGTAAAGAACCCAAGACTGTTGGCTCATGTCTGTAATTCTAGAAATGCAGGAGGCTGAAATATAAGATCCTGTGTAAAGGCAAACCCAATGAAAAAATTCCAGGAGACTGTTTTGTGTGTGGTGGCCTCAGTGGGGATAGGTTTTTGTTGATTGATTGGAGATAAGAATTTCATGGATTTTCCTGCTCAGGCTGCTTTCAAACCATGATGGACAGATTTCAGCCTCCTCAATCAGGCCAGGCCTTGCATGAGTTCAAGCTCCAGGAACGACACACACAAAAACAACGAAATAAATGAAAAGAAGGGTAGAAGAGATGAAGTAACAGAGGTTTCGATGAGCCAATCATTGGTGGCTCATATTTGTAATTCTAGATACTAAGGCTGAAATTTGAGGATACTGTTTAAAGCTCAGCTCAGGTATAGGTGTTCATAAGATGTGTGTGTGTGTGTGTGTGTGTGTGTGTGTGTGTGTGTGTGTGTGTGTGTGTGTGTGTGTGTGTGCCAGTCCTGGTGCTTGAACTTGCACTATTTTGCTCAATGATTGACTACTCTCAGATTTTAGTGGTTAATTGGAGAAAAGAGTGTCATGGACTTTCCTCAATTTTCAGCCTCCTGATTCTGGCCTAACTCTACATGATTCTTTTCTCTACAATTAACCTCCCCCCAAAAGCCAAATATTATGTTTGGTCCCATATATGCTGTGAGACAATATCTGAGCTTCAATTTCTACTCCCAGGACAAGCAAAAATGAAAAAAAAAGAAAAAATGGTAGGAGCAAGCACATATTAAAGTTTTAAAATGACCCAAATGTTGCTGGTCATATGTGTAGTCCTTACTACACAAGAGGCTGACAACTGAGGATTGCAGAGACAAGTCAACCTAGGAAGGAACATGCTTGAGATTCTTATCCCCAGCTAAACAGCACAAATCCTTGAGCTGTATAAATTCTTGAGTGTAAAAGCTAACATATAGGCCCCAGAGTCAGAGGTCAAGCCACAGGACCAATAAAATTTTCAAAGGAGAGGGGATGGTGAGAGGCTGAAATCTGAGAATCATGGTTCAAAGCTAGCCCATGCAAGAAAGTCCATGACGCTTTCTCTGTGTGTGCATCTGTATGCTATCTTGTGGCTTGAACTTATGCTGTTTTGTTCAAGAATAGAACTGTATCCCTCCCAGGTTCCAGTGATTAGTTGGAGCTAAGATTCTCATGGGCTTTCCTGCCCTGGTTGGCTTTGAACCATGATCCTCAGATTTCAGCCAATTGATACATGATGGGCTTTGCATAAGTTTCATCTCCTATTAACTAACAACAATTAAAACCAAAAACTAGAGTTGAGCTGTGACCCAAGATGCAAACTGGGCAATCACTTTCTAGTACAGCACCCACTTTCTAGTTCAAGCACCAAGACAAAACCATTATAACCACAGGCTATACTTTGGCTCATGTGATAAGCCACTAGTCTTGAAGAAAAAGCTCCTGCATTGTATCCAGGCACTGATTTGTAGCCCCAGGACTAGAACATACACAAAAATAAAAAGCAAGGAAATTTTTAAAAAGTGGAAAAAACATATTAATATTTTTAAATGACCAATGGGTTTGTGGTTCATGTGTATAATTGGAGCACCTCAGGAAGCTGAAATCTGAGGATAATGGTTTGAAGCCAGACTGCCCAGAAAATTACATTAGAAATTTATGTCCAATAAACAAAAAAAGCTACAAGTGGAGCTGTGGTTGAAGTTGTAAAACATGATACTTGAGTCAAAAAGCTAGGAAACAGAAGGGCATTGCTGGCTCTATCCTGTAATCTTAGCTACTCAGGAGGCTGAGATATGAAGATCACGGTTCAAAGCCAGCCTGGTCAGGAAAGTTCATGAGACTCTTAGCTCCAATTAACCACCAGCCAGAAAACCTGAAGTTGCTCTGTGGGTGAAATGGTATAGCATTTGCCTTAAGCTGAAGTGTACAAAGACAGCACCCATGCCGAGAGTTCAACCCCTACCCCCCCTTCAAAACTACTAAGAAACAGCAATGTGGCCCAAAGATCAGGTCTACTGGACAAAACAAAAGTATTGAATTTGAAGGCAAGAAAGAGCTGGTTAAAAATATTAAAATAAGCCAGGCATCAGTGGCTCATGCCTATAATCCTAGCTACTCAGGAGGCTGAGGTCTGAGCATTACAATTCCAAGCCAGCCTGGGCAGGAAAGTCTGTGAGACTCTTATCTCTAATAAACCACCAGAAAACTGAAAGTGGTTTTATGGCTCAAGCGATAGAGTTCTTGCCTTGAGCGGAAGAGCACGAGGACAGCACCTAAGCCCAGAGTTTAAGCCCCATGAAAAACAACAGCAAAAAATTAAAATAAGTCAGCAGTTGTTTGCTCATGCCTGTAAGTCCTATCTACCCAGGAGGCTGAAATCTAAGGGCTGCAGTTCAAAGCCAGCCCAAGCAAGAAAGTCCATGAGACTTGTTTGTGTAATTACCAGTACTATGGCTTGAACTTTCCCTGTTTTACTCAAGGCTAAAGTTCAGACTGACTGGCTTCAAACCAAGATCCTCAGATTTCAGCCTCCTTAGTTGTGCTGGGCTTTACCTGATACTTTTCAAAAGAATGAAGCTGGAAGTTGAGCTGTGGCTCAATTGGCAGTCCCTACATGCAGAAAAAAAACATAAAAACTGTGAAAAATAAATAGCTGCAATATAGAAAAAATCAAAAACAATGTTTAATATGATACAAAGGAAAACTATGTTTCTTTTTAAATGTAGCAAACAAGAACATAGTACAAAGTTTCAAAATGACATACTACGAGTAGGTAAAATGGAAAAAATTTTTAAATTCATGTAAATATTGAATACAAGCTGACATGACCAAAATATAATGTGATCTGAAACTTATCTCTCACCTGTAATTGTTTACAAATAATTGTCCCTCCAGTTTCCGCAGCTACAGTGGGGATTTAGACATGACCTCTCTATGCAGCCTAGACTGTGTAAGCGTTTTCTTGTTTTAGCCTCTTGAATTAGAACTGCAGGCATTGCCCTCATTTTAATATAGGAGGTTTCCTTTAAAACTCAGAATTAATGTTCAAATAATAGATTATCTGTAAAGCATGACTCAACATCAGAGAGCCACCAGAGATCCTCTGAGGAATACAATCAAAAGTAGAAAAGCATCTACCACTCAAGGTAGGTAACAGAAGGAAGATTTCGCATTTTTGGATGTGCTGGGGGTTGAACGCTTGGCCTCATGCTTGCTAGGCAAGTATAAAACTCAGTGACATTAATTATATCCACACTGCTTTGTAACCATTACCTCTTTTGTGAACTATCTTTTCAATGCTGATGCAATCCACACAATCATTGAGTAACAATCACCCCCAATGACCTGTCCCAGAAATTTTAATCTTCCATTTTCTCTTATGAAATGGTTTAGCCAATATGTTTCACATAAATAGTAGATTCTTTTTTGTGTCCATCCGTGACAGACATATATTAATTGCAGCCTTTTTGTGGATAAGTCATCATCCATTTATGCATACCTCATATTTTATAAACCTGTTCATCTGATAGACACTCCAGGTATTTCCAACTTCTATTGTGAAATTTGCTGTTATCATTGGCATATGAGCTATTAGTTTTTTCTCTTCAGTTGTTTTGGTTATGTAATAAGCAAGGGAATTGCTCGGTAATGAGGTAATGCTCTGTTATGTTAGAAGACTGTGTCAAATTCTACCATAATTGCTATATCACTTTTCATCAGCACAGAAATGTACAAATTGTCAATAAAATATACAAGAATATTTCAAATCTTCCACAGCTGTGCCCTAAAGTATCATTTGTTTTTTTACTTTTTACTTGTTTTTATTTAGGCCATTCAGGCCAGGAACTATGTAGCATTGTCTAGAGCTGACACAGTGTATCACTGACACACCCTCCAAAAACATGTAATCTGGTAGTCATTTTTATTCTACAGATAAATTTTAGTGATTATATGCATTTTTATTCTTTTAAAATAAGGTTTTGAATTTTAAAATGACATATAGTGTAACACCTCTGTGCATTTTCTATTTATTTATTTATTTATTTTTGGTCATTCGTGGGGTTTGAATTCTGGACTCGGGTGCTGTCCCTGCACTCTTCATCTCAAGGCGAGCGCTCTATCGCTTGAGCCACAGCCACTTCCGGTTTTCTGAGTGGTTTATTGGAGATAGGAGTCTCATGGACTTTCCTGCTGGGCTGGCTTTGAACCGTGATCCTCAGAGCTCAGCCTCCTGAGTACCTAGGATTACAGGCATGAGCCACCTGTTCCTGGCCACCTTCTTTTTAATAAGAAAAATTATATTTACAAATCATATAAAAAGACAAAAATGGCTTCCGATCAGGAAAACACATTACAATCACAGTCTAATTCTGACCCAAGAAAATAAACACAATACAAAAAATAATACTATAAGAGCTCATCTAAAGTAAAATGAAGAGCAAGGGCTGGGGACAGGAGTCAAGGGGTAGAGTACTTGCTTGCCTAGCACCAGCCTCTTAATCAAAACCACAGCACTGCCAAGGGATAAAATAAAGTATTAAAACTTAAGGAAACATGCAGATAATAGTATGATGGATAACATAGAGGTACACACCTGTAATCCCAACATTTGGGAGACTAGGCAATAGAATTATGAAGTTAAGATCAGACTTGGCTACATGAGACTGCATCTTAAAGAATAACATAGAATAAAAAAAACAAACTATATTTGTAATAACTAGGGTGTAGCTCAAGTGTAATTCAAGTAGCTTTGTACGTGCAAGGAACTGATACAATGCACAAGAATTACATGCTTTGATAACTACAACGTTCAGTTTTCACTGCAAGATGCCCCTTGGGTGGAATCCCTCCTGAGGAAACCTACAACAGTTGATTCACCTGTCTTCTTGGCTGGACTAAGGGTGTTGCTGGGCAAACAGTGTTTTGATCTCCATTCTAGGATCCCACTTACAACTTTTTTTTAGTAGACTACCTAGAAATCTCTCCCATCTCAGTAAGAGGGCCTTCTGGCTTTCAAGTGAAGTTATCTTTGATATCACTTAGGGCTCTCCTCCCCTTTGTGTGGAACTGCTCTGTTCCTGGGTGACATTGAGCAGCTTGTTCTGAGAAGAGTGGTAACTATTTTGCTAGTCACCTCTATCAACTGCCATCTGCTCCTCAAATTAGTCTTTGGTATCTGTATGAGCCTGCTCAGAGGGTAGAGCCAGCCTGGGCTGGATTTGAACCGTGATCCTCATATCTCAGCCACCTGAATAGTTAGGATTAAAGATGTGAACCACTGGCACCCAGCCATCATTTCTTTCTTCCAGGAAAATTTAGGGGGTTGGAAAAGCACAGAAGCACATACATTCGATAGCAAATGCCCCAGGGTGAACTAGATGCTCAGAACAAACCACTGACCTTCATATTGCCTTTGGTATCCAACAGGATGTTGTTGGACTAAAGGTCTCAGTGTGTGATTCTGTTCTGGTAGTGAACAGCACTTACAATTTGTGTGAAAAGCTTCTTGGTTTCATCCTCATATAGGCAGCAGGATTTTCAGATCCACCCCAGGAGGTATCCCCTACCAGCAAGTTCCATGATGAGATACACATACTCTTCCTTCTCCATCCCCTGGTACAAACTGATGATGTGCTGTGCCAAACCGTATTAAAAATGTCCATCTCATTCTTTATCTGATGACTGGAGAACTCTCCCTTCAGGAGTATTTTAACTGCCACTTCCATGTGTGTGAGGCAAGGATGGGCCAGCTTCACTTGCCATTGGTACCATGGTCGATGAGCTCTTTCATCTGGTATTGTTTGATGATCTCCTCCTTGAAGGATCTGGAGGATTATTCTTTGTATTCTTTGTATTCTTCCATCCTTCTGAAATGATGGCAGTTAGCAAGTCTACCTAAAATTAACTAAATAAAATAATGAAAACCCCAGAAAAAGTAAAACGAAATACCAAAATCCAAATGACAACCCGCCCCCCCCCCCCCAGCCAAAAAAATCATGAATTCAGCTTTGAGTCAATCCCGTGGGTCATCAATCAAGAATTCCTAGAGATGTTAACATAGGTTGGAGCACATTGGCTTCCTATAAACCCTGCATGACCTCTCAAATGGAGCTATCACAACCCAGCATAGTGACATCATAGAGGAAATGGACCAATCAGAGTCTGGGCCAGTGAGGTCAGAGAAAAAGTGGACTAATGATAGCTTGCCAGTATTGATACTTTATCCCATAGGTTTCAAAGACTGCTGCTAAGGACTCCATGTGGGCTCGAGGTTGCTCTGTTCATTATTATGCCTTTCCTGAAACTACTAGGAGAGTGGTAAAAGTCCTCTGACTTCTAGAGGACCTCTGAGTCTCATAAATTGCTTCTATGGAGACACTATCCAAAAGCCTTCATTCTTGATGGCCACATTATCCTATATCTTGTTCCAGCAATGACATAGCAAAAAGGCCTCAGTTCTTCTCAAGGACAGCTGTCATACAACTTGTTCCTGAAGGGACAAGTTTCAGGCTGGCTTTGAGCCACAATCTTCACAATTCACCTTCCTGAGTAGTTAGGATTATATACCTGAGGCATCGTTAGGTACTTAGCTCATCTCTCACAGTTGAAGGAAGTATATATATTTGTTAGAAAGGTTGGTATTAGATATGTCCTTTTAGCACCTTAAATTTGTTGCCCTTGCTGTCCAATAGTTAATCTAGTGTCTGATGAGAAATTTGTCATAATATCACTGAAGATCACTTGTGTGTGATGAGTCCTGTTTCTGTGCTTTGGGTGATTTTCTGTCTTTGACTATTTAATTAGAATGTGTCTTAGTGTGGACCTGTGTAATTATGTTAATTGACTTCTTTAAGCTGCTAGAATCCTGCATAGAAGGGTTCATGCTTTCAATCAAGTTTGGGAAGGTTTTGGTCATTATTCCTTCAAATATTATGTATTTATTTTTTTTCTCCCTGTATATATTACGTTTTATATATATATATATACACACACATTATACATTATACATTATACATACGTTACATATTCACATTGTATATTTGAATATACATATATATACCTATATATTTATATTACCAATACATTTATATACATATATTTTTTCACATACCACTTTTGTGATTGTTTATGCTAGGAAATCTAGATTGATTCCAGCTACTCCATCAGAGTTAGAGTTAGAAGTTTTCCTTCTTATTTCTTGGTGAAAATATGCATTTCTTGGCAAGGATATTGAAACCAGTACAAATCAGAGCTAGCCTAGAGTTCTCTCTCTGTCTCTCTGTCTCTCTGTCTCTGTGTCTCTGTCTCTGTCTCTGTCTCTGTCTCTGTCTCTCTCTCTCTCTGATTTGCTGCCTCCGTCAGGTCTCTGTGCATAGGGCCATTGCTTACCAAGTTTTTCTAGTGTGTCCTGGGCTCTTCTAGTGTGTGCACTGTCATGTTCTGCTTTAAAGGCCACCATGCCCGCACCTGGAAGAGGAGCTGCTCCAAATAAGCCTGCAGGATGTGTCTATCTCTTTCTTGAGCCCCCATATATACTGGGGTGGCCTTAGTAGGTGCCCATATGCCAGGACTGCTGACTGCTGACTGTGGGCGACTCAAGCACAGCCTCTTTTTTTTACCCAAGTCAGAGGTCTGCGTTGGATCCTGGGGGCACTGCCCTGTTGGTGACTGCTAGGAGCAAGGCAGAGGGCTGCAGAAGCCTCACTGTGGCCTGACTTCTGGGGCCCAATAGATGCCAAAGTCTTCTCTCAGCTCTCTTCAGAATATGTGGGCAAGTTCAGGAATCAGAAGCTGAGCTCAGGGGGCCCCTAAACACAAGGTGGGCAATGGAGCTGGAAGGAGCAGGGCTGTCCAGGTTGGCAGGGGACAGGTGATGAGCCTATATTAGTAATCTGCCAGCTTCCAAATGAAAAGTTAGTCTTGCTTGCTACCCAGAAATATCCCCCAGAGAGTCCCATGATGGTGAATGGTAAAATTCCAAAGACCAAAGTAGATATACCAGGAGCACTTGGTGCTCTTGGTGGGCAATTCAATGCTGGCACTGGCAGGGGGAGCTGCAGGTTCCCTAACACTGCAGGTCCAGGGAAGCCAGAGCCCAAGCAGACACCAGGATTGGCCACCAGACAGGCTGGAAGGTGAAACCTTGATAGATGGCTTTGCAGTCTTCAACGTGGGCCACCTGAAGGCACAAGAAGCTTCCTAGCATCTACTCAAACAAAGAACTTGGACAGCAGCTTTCCCAACTTGGACATGAGTGTTCAGCTCACCAGAGGATGCTGTGGTCAGTTTGGGTCTGGAAGGAGTGGCAGGCCTACTGCTGGAGGGAGCAGATACCCCTTTCAAGGCTTCTGGGTGAAGGGGAGCCCCTGGAAATGGGCACATGGGAAGGCTGGTCTGTCTTCCCCAAAGAGAACACTTCCAGCTTGTTTGACTGTTTGCTTGGGTAGGGGGTCGCCCCTTGGGATAGTGATATTAGGAGACATTGTTCTTGAGATTATACCCAAATTAAACAAACCCCTGAGGGAGCAAAAGGGTAAGCATTGCTGAACTGCCCGTAGAAGCTGGGGTTGAGGTCTTGACTGCTTCTGTCTTCAATGACCCTGAGGTTTTGTTGCCAGAGGACAAGTGATTGGATGCTCGCATGCAGCCCAATAATTTTAGGAAATTTATCAGAGATCCCTACTTGGATTGCATGTCACTCAGCAGGACTAATACTGGGTGGGGAGTTTGGGCTCTAAAGCTGGGCATCACAGCTTGATATTTTTGTTTTTTTTTCTTTTTGTTTTTTTTAATTTAATTTTATTTTATTTGAGAACATACTGTACAGAGGGGTTACAATTACATGGGCAGGATAATGCATACATTTCTTGCCAAGCATTGCAGCCTCCTCCTTTGTTTAACCTTCACCTCCCTTCCCAGCCTCCCCCGTCCCCCCCACTCAATCATACCCCTCCTCCCCCCCCACACCGACATTGTAAAGCTGGTTTTGACATGACATTTTGTACTTCTCATTGTTACAATAGGTCCACCTGAATCCTTAAACGACTTGTTTGTCCCCATCTCCTCCACATGTTATACTGACATCAAATATAGTGAAAGCGGGGGTTACACTGTGGGGGAGGGACATACAACCAACAAAGAAATAATCTTATAAATGCGTGAAAGAAACAAAAACATTAAAATACATATTTGAGGATTCGTTTTCCTAACATCACATTCTCTGACTTTTTCCGCTTGCAAATAAGGGAAACCATGGGACCTATGTTTCTTTGGGCCTGGCTTACTTCACTTAATATAATTTTTTCCAAACCTTTCCATTTCCTAACAAATGGGGAAATGTCATTCTTTCTGATGGAGGCATAGAATTCCATTGTGTATATATACCACATTTTCTTGATCCATTCATCTACTGGGGGGCATCTGGGTTGGTTCCATATCTTAGCTATGGTAAATAATGCTGCAATAAACATAGTTGTGCTGGTAGCTTTAGTGTGGCCTTGTTTGTGATCATTTGGGTAAATGCCCAAAAGAGGGATTGCTGGGTCATAGGGGAGTTCTATGTGAAGTCTTTTGAGGAAACTCCATACTGCTTTCCAAAGTGGTTGAACAAGTTTACATTCCCACCAACAATGAAGTAAGGTTCCTTTCTGTCCACATCCTCTCCAGCATCTGTTGTTGTTAGAGTTCTTGATTTTTGCTGTTCTAACTGGAGTGAGGTGATATCTCAATGTTGTTTTGATTTGCATTTCTTTTATGGCTAGGGATGTTGAACATTTCTTCATGTGTCTATTGGCCATCCTTCTTTCTTCTTCAGAGAAGCTTCTCTTAAAGTCTTTCGCCCACTTATTTATTGGGCAGTTGTTTCTTTGAGGATTTGTTGTTGGGTGGTTTAATTTTTTGAGTTCCAAGTATATTTTAGATATGAGACCCTTGTCCGTTGTATGGCTAGTAAAGATCTTCTCCCAATCCGTGGGCTTTCTATTGATCTTTGCCCTGCAGAAGCTCTGCAACCTTATGCAATCCCATTTGTCCAACCTTTCTTTGATTTGTTGTGTTTCCGGGTCTCTATTCAGAAAATTTCGGCCTGAGCCAAGGAGACCCAGGGTTTCTCCTATTCGATCCTGTAATGTTTTCAGAGTGTCTGCTTTGAGTTCAAGGTCTTTGATCCATTTGAAGTTGATTCTGGTGCAGGGTGATATATAAGGATCTAGCTTTAGTTTTCTACATGTAGTTAACCAGTTTTGCCAGAACCATTTACTGAAGAGGCTGTCTGTCTTCCATTCTCCCTAGATGGCTATAGGTCTGTGGGTTCATTTCTGGGTTTTCAATTCTATTCCATTGGTCCTGAGGTCTGTTCTTATGCCAATACCAAGCTGTTTTGATTACTACGGCTTTATAGTAGAGTTTGAAATTTGTTATTGATATTCCTCCAGCAGTGTTCTTTCCGTTGAGGAGCGTTTTTGCTATTCGGGGTCTTTTATTGTTCCATATGAATTTTTGGATTGTCTCTTCTATTTCCTTGAAGAATGAGGGTGGAATTTTGATAAGTATTGCATTGAATTTGTAGATAGCCTTGGGAAGTATTGCCATTTTCACGATTTTAATCTTTCCAATCCAGGAGCATGGGAGGTTTTGCCATTTTTTAAGTTCTGTGTTGATTTCCTTTTTCAAGATTTTAAAGTTTTCATCATAGAGGTCCTTCACTTATTTGGTTAAGTTAATTCCTAGGTATTTTATTTTTTGTGGGGCTATTATAAATGGCGTTGCTTTCCTAATTACAGCCACACTTTTCTCATTGTTGGCATACAGAAAAGCCATTGATTTTGGGGGTTTAATTTTATAACCTACGACTTTGCCAAAGTTTTGAATCAGCTTGAGTAATTTGGGAGTGGAGTCTATGGCATTCTTTAAATACAAGATCATGTCATCTGCAAAGAGGGAGAGTTTTATTTCTTCTTTCCCTATTTGGATCCCCTTTATGTCTGCATCTTGTCTTATTGCTGTAGCTAGGCATTCTAATACTAGATTGAAGAAAAGTGGAGAGAGTGGGCATCCTTGTCTTGTTCCTGAGTTAAGAAGAAATGGCTTTAGTTTTTCACCATTGAGTATAATGCTGGCTGTAGGTTTGCCATATACAGCCTTTATTGTATTGAGGAATGTTCCATGGATTCCTAATTTTTCCAAAACAACATCATAAAGGGGTGTTGGATCTTGTCGAATGCTTTTTCTGCATCTATTGAGATAACCATGTGGTTCTTATTCTTGCTCCTGTTGATGTGATGAATAATATTATTTGATTTGCGTATATTGAACCAGCTTTGCATCCCTGAAATGAATCCTGTTTGATCGTGGTGTATGATTTTTTGGATGAATTGTTGAAGTCGGTTGGCCAAAATTTTGTTGAGAAGTTTTGCATCAATGTTCATCAAAGAAATGTTTCTATAGTTCTCTTTCTTTGATGAGTCCCTGCCTGGTTTTGGGATGAGGGTTATGATGGCTTCATAGAATGTGTTCGGTAGTGAGCTTTCTCTTTCAATTTCTTTGAGGAGTTGAAGGAGAATTGGTGTGAGCTCTGCTTTGAAGGCCTTGTAAAATTCCACTGTAAAACCATCTGGTCCTGGACTTTTCTTAGCTGCGAGGTCTCTTATTGCTGTTTCTATTTCAATGCTTGATATGGGCCTGTTAAGATAGTTTAACTCATCTTGGTTTAGCTTTGGCATGTCAATATTTGCTAGGAAGAGGTCCATTTCTGTCCAGTTCTCAAACTTATTAGCATAAAGTTTTGAGAAGTATTCCCTTATAATGTTCTGAATCTTGGTTGTTTCCATGGTGATGTTTCCATTCTCATCTCTGAGTTTATTAATTTGGGTGTGTTCTCTTCTTTTTCTGATAAGATTTGCAAAGGGTCTGTCAATTTTTTTAAGTTTTTCGAAGAACCAACTCTTTGTTTTGTTGATTCTTTCTATAGTTTTTTTGGAATCTAATTCATTTAATTCTGATTTAATTTTGATTATTTCTTTCCATCTACTGGATTGGGGTTTATCTTGCTGCTCTTTTTCAAGGAGGTTTAGATGTGTCATTAAATTGTTAGTTTCAGATCTCTCCAATTTGTTGATGTAGGAGCTCAGAGCTATAAACTTGCCTCTGAGTACTGCCTTTGCTGTGTCCCAGAGGAGCTGGTATTTTGTGTGTTCATTTTTGTTGAATAGCATGAACATTTGAACTTCCTTTCTAATCTCTTCCATGACCCACTCATGATTCAGCAGTGTGTTGTTCAGCCTCCATGTGATGGTGGCTTTTGGTGTTGAGTTCTAATTTTATTCCCTTGTGGTCAGAGAGAATGCAAGGTATAACTTCAATGTTTCTGAATTTAGACAAGTTTGCTTTGTGGCCTAAAATGTGGTCTATTTTAGAAAACGTTCCATGTGCTGCTGAGAAAAACGTGTATTCTGATGCTGCTGGGTGAAATGTTCTGTAGATGTCTGTTAAGTCGAGTTCATCTATGCAGCTGTTTAGATCTGCGGTTTCTCTCTTGAGTTTTTCCCGAGTTAATCTCTTTAGTGGGGAGAGTGGTGTGTTAAAATCCCCAACAATTAATGTCTTTTGATCTATATGGGATTTGAGGGAAAGTAGTGTTTCTTTGATAAATTTGGGTGCTCCATTGTTTGGCGAATAGATATTTAGAATTGTAATATCCTCCTGAAGGAGAGATCCTTTCATTAGTATGTAGCGACCTTCTTTATCTCTTCTCACGAATTGTAATTTGAAGTCTATTTTATCTGATATTAGGATTGCAACTCCCGCCTGTTTATGGGGGCCGTTTGCTTGGTAGATTTTGTTCCAGCCTTTAACATTGAAAATGTGTTTGCTTTTACGGGCAAGATGTGACTCCTGCAGGCAGCAGATAGAAAGGGTCTTGTTTTTTAATCCAACTAGACAGTCTATGTCGCTTAATTGGAGAGTTCAGTCCGTTAACATTAAGAGATAGGACTGAGAGGTATTTGGGAGTTCCTGCCATGTTATCTACCTTCTTGGGGGCTGCGAAAACTGGGTTCTTCCTATGGTTCTTGGATTCTCAGTTTGGGTGCAGTTTCTTGGCCTTTATTGCGGTCTTGTTGGTTTTCTATGTGTAGTACATCTTTAAGAATCTTTTGTAGGGTTGGTTTGGTGGAGATGAATTGTTTCAATTTTTCTTTGCTATGGAAGGTTTTTATTTGGCCTTCAGTTATGAAGGAGAGTTTAGCTGGGTATAGTATTCTTGGTTGATAGTTGTTTGTTTTTAGGGCATGGCATACATCATTCCAGGCTCTTCTTGCTTTGATTGTCTCTGTTGAGAAATCTGAGGTGATTCTAATTTTTTTCCCTTTATAGGTGATTAATCTTTTCTCCTTGACAGCTTTAAGGATCTTTTCCTTGTTATGAGTTGATCCTGTGTGGATTATAATGTGGCGGTGGGATGTCCTATTCTGGTCTGGTCTATTTGGGGTTCTAAAGGCTTCTTGTATCTGGACAGGCCTATCTTTTTGCATGTTTGGCAAGTTCTCTGCTAGGATCCTGTTAAACAAATTTCCTAGACAATTAACTTCTGTTTCTAGGTGCTCCTCTACACCCATTATCCTTAGATTAGGCCTTCTGATGGCTCTTCCAGGTGTTGGATAGATCTATCATATTTCTTGGACTTGTCTTGGATGGTTGTATGTTCTTTCTCTATAATATCTAGGCTGTCTTCAATCCCTGAGATTCGATCTTCTGCATGGTCTAACCTGCTGTCAAGACTCTCTACTTTGTTTTTTATCTCTTTTCCTTCTAGTTGGTCAGCTTTGATGGCTTCAAGTTCTTTGTTGAAGCTCTGTTTTAGGTCTTGTATGAATTTCTTTACTTCCTTAATTTGGTGTTCAGTGTGTGTCCTCAAATCACTTAGTTGATTGGTTATGGTTTCTTTGGGCTCCCATTTCTTCTCTTGGGTTCCATTCAGCATTCCCTTTGTGGTCTCCCTGACTTCCTTCAGCTCTTTGTTAATGGATTCCATGAATGCCTTTAGTGATCTTTGTGTGTTCTCTACCTGGTCTCTCAATTCCTGTATTACTCTTTGATTAGCTTCCTCCCGTTCGTGGGATTCCTGCAGATCTCTTTGAGTGTTCTCAGCCTGCTCACGCCATTCCTCCCTTTCTCTTTGAGTATTCTCAAGTTGTTCACGCAAATCCTGTATCAGTTTTTGAGTAGCTTCCTCACGCTTATGATATTCCTGTATAAACTTCTGGGATGCCTCCTCTCTTTCTCTATCACGCTCATACAGAGTCCTTTGTACGTTGTCAAACTTCTCATTTATCATGTTTGCCAGCAGTGTTTGTAGAGCTATTTGGGAACTCTCCTCTGGATTATTCATTATCTGTTCTAACCCCTGATTATCAAGATTGGGAATTGAGATACCCGAATTTGCCATTTTTCTTGTGTTTTTCCGGCTTACTCTGCCCATTTGAGATGAAGATAGCACCAGTTTTGTGCTAGAACACTATCTTAAGGCAACCATCAACCAAAGTTTGCATTTGTACAGTCAATAGTCTACAAATACAATCTAGTTCAACAGATACATCTATTCGACATCAAACAACTATATCTTAAAGGACCTCGAACCACAGAGAAGAATTTGGAAAACCAGAAATTATTAGGGTTAGGGAGAAATGGGGGTAAAAAATAGGAATAGATTGGTGTGGGGAGGTACAGGGAGAGTTAACTATGTCCTAATATCAATGCAGGAAATAGGTTGGGTAGGATGCAAGTAGAGAGAGAGAGAAAAAGAAGAAAGGGAAAGGGGAATGAAAAGAGAGCAGAAAAAAATAGAAACGTAAAAATTAATGTTATTATAGATATTAAAAGACCATCTATTTAGAGAGGAATGTGAATATGTTGAGAGAAAGGGAGGGACATTGAGGAGATGTGAAAAACTTTAAAAAAATGCTTAAAATATTATATAGGTATAAAGAGGTAGTACTGCTATTAATGAATTTAAGTCTCAGAGGTTTTGAATTGAGTAATAAGTTTGTGGATTAAGTGTGTACACAATGGGGGATAGGGTCTACTAGTTAACTACGGGTTTATCTGAGGATGTGCAGGACAAGAGTTAAGTCACATAAAGAAGAACAAAAGAGGAAAAGGTGGAACGGATAGGAAAGTGAGAAGAAAATATCAGAAGTTCAGTAGAGCTAGACAAAAAACAAAAAGATAATTAAGAATGAAAGAAAAAGAGAAAGAAGACAAGAAAAGAAAGGGAAACACACATTCACGTATTCCTAAAATAAAAATTATAAGAGGAGAGAAAAAAAAGTTACTGGAAAACAATTATTTTTTCAGAAGAGGCAAAAATCAAAGATTAATAAAAGTTTTAGAAAAGGAAAAATTTTTTTTATATATATATAAGGTAACAAAAAACGAGAAAAAAAAACACACAAAAAAAAGAAAAAAAAGAAAAGAAGAAGAAGGAAAAAAAAAGTTCTTTGATTTTTTTTTTTTTGGGAGGGGTGGGAAGAGTCCTGTATCTCCCTTTTGTCTGTAACCAGAGTCTGGTTGGAGTCTCTGGTCGGCTTGAGGTCCTGTGGCTTGATTGGTTTCTTAAGTCAGTTTGTTGGAACAGGCAGAAAAATGCTCTGCTTTACCCAAGATTTTGAGATCCCCCTCCCAGGTTAGTTTACTGGGAGGGTGATCTGCTTTGAGAATCACAAAAGAGGGGGATGCAGTGATGAGGCTAGGTTCTGGGTAGAGTTGAGGCCTTTCAACAAACAGTAGCTTTTCCCTGGGGCTATTTTGTGAAAAAAACTCACAGCACCCAGCCTGGAGCCATTCTCAGGGTTTCTGTTTTTCAATTGATTGTTGAGGCTGCTAGAGGGAGGGGCAGCCTCTGGCTCTGGTTACTGGGTGAGGAGAGCCACTCCAATGGCTGGCGCCTGAGCTGGGTGACTTTTCCCTGGATGGAACTGAGTCTGTGAAGTCACTTCACCGTTAAGTTCTTGTGACCTGCTAAATGACTCGTTTTATTCCAAGGCCTGAGCTGGAGCTAGCCGCTCCTCCGAGCTTTGTTGGTATCCAAGATGGAGATCACCGGTGCTGGCGGGGGAGGGGTGGCCTTCCCTCCTCTGCTCCCTGAGAAGGAGTGAGGAAATCTTGCTTCTACTCACGCCGAGTCTTGGATCCTGGGTCGTCTCTGGTCTGCAAAGTGCAGGATGATGTTGTCCGCTCCTTGTCGGTTCTTGCTGGTGTTGAGTAGAATCCGCTCGTCCGCTGCGTGTGGCTCCTTCCTCCCGGACTGTGCCTCAGGTATGCCCCCGGGGCGGTGGTTGCCGCTGCGACCCTGCCACCGCAGCGGCAGCTCACAGCTTGATCTTTTTGAAGGACTAAGGACACCTTCTGGCAGCTGTTGGAACTTTATGAGGTCTGGGTACATTATGTGATTAGGTGTGGTACTCTGAGCTTCAACCTTGGGTTGTTTTAGGGCTTAGCCCTCCCTCCCTACTGTCCTGGTGCTCTCAGGAAGTGGGTTGGTGTCTGACAGGTAGTAAAGGGCAGTGTGTTTACCCCCTGAGACTCACTGTGAAGGACTGTTGTTGGCAGGGAAGATTGTGTCATGTGGAGGTCTATGTGTTCTTTGAGTAAGGAAATCTACACACCTCAGAGCACATCTTGGCTTTCTCTCTGAACATTTGGTTTCTTTGGAATACTAGTTTCTGAAAGGCCTAAGAGTTCGAAAGCTTCAGAGGCTTTCTTGATTTCCAGGTATGTCCAGGGCTTGTTCTTTTTCATCTTACACAGCTCTACCTTCTTCCCTTAGTCATGGTCTACTGAGCCTTTGGCTCTGGCATAAATGAGAAAAGACAGGCAGGACTGTCTTGTTGCTAAGGAAAAGCAGACAAGGCTGTCTTGTTGCATACTTTCATTTTATTCTCCAGTGTTGCAAATAAAACCATCAGATTGGACTTCAGGAGCTGCCCAGGATCATTGCTCCATTCCTTTTCCCTACTCTTACCTTACAACTTTTCCATTTAAATTTATTTTCATTTTCAATTTTTGTATTGGTGATTAAATCTAGGGCTTCAATTAGCTGAGCACTGTGATGTGATCCTATAAACTTAGATTTTTGGAGAGGATGGGACTGCAAAAATTGTGTTTTCATGTCAACCCAAGCAGAATTCTGTGAGACCTCATCTGAACAGAAGAAGCTGTGCATAGTGGTGTTCACCTCTCATCTCAGCAGTGATGGGAGAGGAAAGTAGGAGGACTGAAATCCAGTTGCACACCTGAGCAGGAAATGAGACCCTGTCTCAAAAACAGAGCAAAAATTATACAGCTGTGGCTCAATATTAGAGTGTGTATCTAGAAAACATGAGGCCCTGAGTTCAAACCTCAGTACCATAAAAAAGAAGAGAACCAGTTATTTCTGAAAAGCTTATTAAAAGCAGTCTTTTTTAAAAAGAATGTGTTTTGATATTCAGGCTTGAACTCTGGGCATTGACATTTGCCCTTAGCGATATTTTCACATAAGACTAAACTTTGTTTTTTTTTTTTGTGATACAGGTCGAACCAGTGTAATAATAAGTTGTACAAAACACTAAGTTGAAAATGAACTTTACAACTTTGGTGGGGGTGGAGGTTGGAGAGGGTAGTTGTGGAGGTGGGAGGAAAGTAATGGTAGGGGGAAAACAAAGGAGGAAGCAACAATGATCTATAGGAAATGTACTCAGTACCTTGCTCATATAACTGTAACTCCTATGTCCAGCATTTTTACAGTAAAAAACATATTTAAAAAGACTTAACTTATACTATTGAGCCACAGCTCCATTTCTAGATTTGTGTGTGTGTGTGTGTGTGTGTGTGTGTGTGTGTGTGTGTGTGTGTGTGTGTCAGTATTACACTTGAACTCCAAGATTGGGCACTGTCCTTGAGCTCTTTTGTTCAAGGATAGTACTATACCCCTTGGCTCACCACTCTCCTACTGGATTTTTGTGGTGAATGAGATAAAAGTTTTGTGGACTCTTCTTGCCCCAGAAAGGTTTGAACCAAGATTCTCTGCTCTCTAATTCCTGAATGACTAGGGTTATGGGTGTGAATCATCAGTATATGGTAGGAGAAGTGTTCTTAAGCAGAAATAATGTGGATTGCTGGTCTTCTGCAATTTGGTGGCATGCTTTCTTTTTTAGAAAGGAACTCCTTTACTGGGAGGGCAGTGGTTACTCTAGAAGCTAGGAAGGCAGAGGAAATGCAATCCCCTATCTCCAGAGGCAGGACCTTTGGCATGATGGTTGTAAGACCATCATGTTCTTTATCAGAGCAGATATCTATACTAGCCTGAAGTTAACACTGTTTTCTTCATCAGCTTTGTCTTGGTTGCATTAAATAAGAAAATTACTTGATAACGCTCACCAAAATTTATCATATAGAGGGGGGAATGAAGCTTTAAAGTGAGGCATTAGACACTACAGGTCTATACCAGAAGGGCAAGGAGAAATGAGAGTTCATAAATACTGATTTTTTATTTAAATAAAATAGGGAGAAAACATGAATATATGTCAGAACTGGACAAGTGTGCTCAAAGCTTTCTAAGAAACTAGCATTAAGGAAGTATTTTTATGATGCAGGACTGCTCATACTACCTGTGTAGTTTCTCTAATCCCTTCACTGTCCTCCCAAGGGAAGACACTGGCCCTCCAGCTCAGAGCAGAGGATCTAGGACAATATCTATCTACTACTAGGCAGTGGAAGACCAGTCAAACAGCTGGTGAAGTGGGACAAGATACTCTGCTCCTGTTTCCATCAAATTCTAGACTTTGCTGTATAGAATTCATAGATCAGGGGGAATGCTTGAGAATACTGCTGGACCTACGTGTGTGTGTGTGTGTGTGTGTATGTGTGTGTGTGTGTGTGTGTGTGTGTGTGTGTGTGTGTGTGTGGTGTGTGTGTGTGTATGATAGTACTCATATGCCAGCATGGGGCTTCTTTTGGGTCTCACAGGTAGAGTTAACTCCTTCTCCAAGTCTGTTGAAAAGATTTGTCTGTCACTGACTGATATGCAGCAGAGGAGGAAATGATCCCTGAATTCTCCACTGGTAGAACACATGGGTCCTTCTATGTGCTCTGATTTATACTAATGCTAATGCTAATACTAACCCATGACTGGGAATATCATCTGGCACTTTTTGTGCATTTTGGCACTAGTTAGTTTTTTTTTTCACATAGGTTAAGCAAAAAATTCTCATCAGAATATCGTGGCATAGTGTTAAGTATAACATGCTGTATACACACCCCCATATTTGGCAGCAGTCTTCATTATGTAAAGTGTACCATGAACTGTAGAGAAGTTCAATGAATGCTTCTCATGAACAAGATCCTTGGAGCACCTTGGAGCCAGCACCTTGGAGGAAGGACTCACAGGAGCTTGGCTAACAAGTTGGAGACACAATGATGTAGATTCTGTGCCATTGTTGGCTACCTGCCTGATCTGGAGGGACCCAGGATTTGCTACCCTAGCACTGTCCCCCATGGCCTGGCCTGGCCTGGCCCCACCCCAGCCCCACCTAATCTTTGGCACAGGAAGAACAGTTTTGTCCTTTTAGCCACACGTTCATCTGACACGTAAGGTTGCTCCATAGAATTTCCAGAGGACACCAGGAAGATATTTAGAAGATACATTAACTGGGGTCAAAAGGGCAAAGACATACTGTAGGTCTCACATTCGGTTAATAGTGGGGTTTATTGACTACCTGATCTATCCCCGAGGCAATGGAGCCTCTGATCTAGGACTCTCACCATGCTCACTTAGAAAAAAAATCTAGTAGATTCAAAAGCACAGAAACAATTTTAAAAATCTATATGTAATATTATTTTTTATTCTTGAATTACTAAAACACATGCAGAACCTGTCAATTCAAGAACCAGAAAATGTCAGATGGTGTGAGCGTGGCCCCTGACCCTCTACTGTGGCTCTCTTGCTCCAACCTGGTGTGACCACTGCTACTAGTTAGTTATGAATTCCTGCATCTAAACTAAATGTTCACAAAAGGAGACATTGTCCGCAGCTACCAAAGGTCCACCAAACTGCAAGCTTAGAACAAGGCCAAATTTCCTTTCACACTATAGAGATTCAAACTTCTACACTCAGGTTCACAGGCCTGAGCTAAGTCTGTGCTGGAACCACATGACTGAAAGTGATAGCTTATAATTCACAAAGGAAGAAGTCTTCAATAGCTGGAAGTCTGTCCTCTGCCTTTCCCAATAGGTCACAGTATTAGGTATGAGGACTAAGCAGTTACACAAACCTTTCAGAGATTACTAGACATTAGGGTTTAACTTTTGTAATGCCAAGTTTTGCTTCAGATCAAATATTGGGCCTGCACAACAGCAGCTCAAGTGGAAGTGATGTCCAGAACTTGTGTAAATGTCTCAGACCATTTGAATTTTTTTTACTGAATTGTCTTTTTTCCTACAGTCCACACCTGTGGCCTAATGGGGGCTTTCTTACAGCTAGCTGACAGAAGACACAACACTGGATATAGTTTATACCTAGTTCTGCAGACTTGTTCTGGAATATGGATGGCTGCTGCAGTCTTAGATTTACAAGTCCCATTTCTATTCCCCTCTCTTTCCCCACACTCTCTGTCCTTCAGTGAACAATTCAAATGTAATTTGTTGAAAAAGAACCTTGGAAAATTGTCTTAACATTAAACAGTAGTGTCCACCTTTCAAGTCTGCCAATATTGTTAACACAGCTGGAGAATAAGCAAGATAAAAAGTAAATGCACATACAAATGCATACACCGACACCTAAACCTACAACAGATAGACACACACATACACAGAGACACACAAAAAACCCACAGGACATATAAGCCTTGTTCTGTTAATAATTTAAATAGACAAAAATATGTGATGCAGTTAGGTAATCCCTAGAGTGGGTGCACATATGTGAGCGTGCATGTGCACACACACACACACACACACACACACACACACACACACACACACACTGCCAATCCTGGAGCTTGAACACAGGACATGTGTGATGTCCCTGAGATTTTGTAATGAAAGCTATCTCTTTACCCATTTGTACCACAGCTCTACTTTGGCTTTTTGGTGGCCATTTGGAGATAAGAAACACATGGACTTTTCTATCCAAGTTGACTTCAAACCACAATACTCACATGTCAGTCTCCAGACTGGTTGAACAATTTATATTCTTACTAAGAGTGATAGAATTCCCTTTTGGCCACATCCATGCCATCATTTGGTGCTAATCATTTAAAAAAATTTATTGGCCTTCCTTACTGGGGTGAGGTGGAATTACAGTATTGTTTTGGTTTATTTTACCTTTATGTTCAGATTTTTTGAACATTTCTTTATGTATTTTTGGCCATTCTTACTTCTTCTGAGAAGTCTTATTTTAGATCATTACTTCATTTAGTAATTGGGGTGTTATTTGAGGGTTTCTTGGGGGCCAATTTTTTGTGCTCTATGTATATTTTTTCTATTAGGCCTTTGTCTGATGCAAGCTCATAAAATTCTTCTCCCATTCTATGGGTTTTCTATTTAGCTTGTTATGTCCTTTACCAGGTAGAAAAGTTTAAGTTTCATGCAATCCTATTTATCTAGTCTTTCTTTGATTTGTCATAATTCTGGATCTTTACTTAGAAAGTTTGGACCTGTGTTCTAGGAGCCATCGTGTTTCGCCTGCCACTTCTTGTAATCATTTCATGGTGTCTGGCCTGATATTGATGGCTTGGGATATGTGGACAGCATTAATTTGATCTGCCTACTATTCCTTGGTTCAAAGAGACTGCAAAGTGGTACCCTTTCTTAGTAAGTTGAGGTGGTTCCTGGTGGTTTGGAAGGAGGATGGCTTCCCAGAAGTGTGAATATGGAAATCATAAGTGGTAAGCTAAGGCATTATTATTTTAATTACATATTTTATTTGTAAGTACATTGAATCCTGATCAATGACACTTTTCTCATTATCTCCCCCATCCCTGAAACTCAATTTCTTCCCCTCAATTTTCCCGGTTTCATTGGATGTGCATTGACAAATATGACTTCATTCACCTACTCCCACTTTTGAATTTTCAGTTTCTTCATATTCATTTTCTTGTACTGTTAGTTTTTTCCAAAGAATTACACAATTTAAAGTCTTTCTTACATATACTGTACTTTGTGCAATATGTTTATGTATATATGCACAAAACCTTGTATGTGTTTACTTGTATATTTAAAAAGTAGACCTATCTTCCACATGTGAGAGAAAACATGCATCCTGATTTCATAAAATTTTTCCAGGTCTATTCACTACTTTACAAATGATGTGAAAATCTAATTGAAGAGCAAAAGTCCTTTGTGTATATATACTAAATTTTCTTAATCTATTCATTTGTTGAAGGTATTTGTGCTATATCTATACCTTGACAATGAACTGTTATATGGGTGGCCTTCCTTTATCCTGATTTGTAGTCCTTTGGGTAAACGCCTAACACTGGTAGTTCTGGACCACAAGATAGTCCTAGTTTGTTTGTTTTTTTAGTGTGGTTCAGCAAGTTCACATTCCCACCAGCCCTGTTTGATGTTCCTTTGCCTGCACATCTGTGACAGCATCTATTGTATTTTTGTTGTGTGTATTGTTGGTAATGATCATTCTAAATTGAGATGGAATCTCAAGTGTTTTGATTTGCATTTCCTTTATGGCCAGAGAGTTTAAAGATTTTTTTATATGATTACTGGCCAATTTTGTGTTTTCTGAGAAGTCTCTACTTATCTTGTTTGCCCATTTGTTAATTGGGTTGTTAATTCTTTGCTTGTATAATTTATTGAGCTCTTTGTATATCCTGATGTATAGCTGGTAAAGATTTCTCCTTCCTTGGGCTTTTTTTAGCTTGCTAATGGTGTCCTTTACCATGCAGAAACTTCTTAGTTCGGCACAATCCCATCTGTTAGTTCTCTCTTTGAGTCCAGGCATTATTGATGGGGAACTCCATATTCCTGTACAACAAGGCTTATACTCTTGGAACACTCTTTTTTAGATTTCGATCCTAGTGATGGACAGGTATGGTTGCCCTCATTTTACAGGGAGCAAGTTCAAAACCTAACATTTCCCTGATTTTTTAAGCCACATATCTAGTCAAACGACAGTATAGAAACTAGATTATTGTGTAGTCTCAGGATAGGTTATCCTAGTGGCCTTCTTTTTTCACATTTCTTCCTTACCTCTGTACGTCTGGTGTACAATATGATAGTTACTGACCACATGGAGCTGCTAAGCACTGTAACTTGCAGTTTGTTGTATTGGTTTTGCTGTAAAGACAATGAGCACCATGGAGTTGGAACACTACATAAAAAGCAATTGGAGGAGCTACTTTTATGTTTGCTTTTCCAGTCCTGGGGCTTAAACTCGGGGCTTGGGCACTGTACCTGGGGGTCTTTTGCTCGAGGCTAACCAGCACTCTACCACTTAAGCCACAGCATTACTTCCAGTTTTCTGTTTAAGTGGCACTGAGGAATCAAACTCAGGCCTTCATAAATGTTAGGCAAGCACACTACCTCTAAGCCACATTCCAAGCCCTTGGGTTATCTTTTAAATGCCAATTTTATCATGAGTTTCCCACTGTCTTGCTCATTCTGGCTTTGTACTGTGATTCTTAGATCTCAGCTTCCTGAATACCTAGGATTACAAGCATGAGTTACTGGTGCCTGGCAAAAGGTGATTTTTAACCTAGTTTTAATTATCCTCATTGATGGAAGAGCTGATTAGGTAACACGAAGAAAGGAGAAAGGCAGAGGCAAAAGCAAAAGTAGTGGATACTAGAAAAGGAAAGAAAAGTAGTACAAAAATTGGCAAAATGAAGTAAAGGTTGCAATTTAGTTAACAGCAGAAGACCAATGTTGCTTTTTTATTTTACAAACATACAGTGGTTACATACTGGTACATTCCATTAACAATAGGAGAATGGGGGACACACTTAAGTTCTCAGCATCCTTATTTACATTTTATTATGAGGCCAACGCAGGAACAGTCTCATTTCAGGGAGGGAAAGAGAAAGTCATCGTTCATAGAAATAACCAGTATTCAGAAAATTAAACTTCGGGACATAAGATGGTAGCATACTTACATAAAAACTATCATTAAGAAAAAGATGAGGAGGCTGGGAATGTGGATTAGTGAGAGAGTGTTTGCCTATCATGCAAGAAGCCCTGGGTTCGATTCCTCAGTAGCACATACACAGAAAAAGCCAGAATTGATCCACTTTCTCAAGTAGTAGAGTGCCCGAGACAGTGCCCAGGCCTTGAGTTCAACCCCAGAACTGGCAAAGAGATAGCTAGCTCGCTACATAAGTAGGTAGGTAGGTAGGTAGGTAGATAGATAGATAGATAGATAGATAGATAGATAGATAGATAGATAGATAGATAGATAGATAGAAAGAAAGAAAGAAAGAAAGAAAGAAAGAAAGAAAGAAAGAAAGAAAGAAAGAAAGAAAGAAAGAAAGAAAGAAAGAAAGAAAGAAAGAAAGATAGATAGAAAGATGATAGATGAATCTCGTCTTGTATGTCAGGAGGAAAGAAGTCATGAGTCCTTCTGCAGTGTGCCAGGCCACCAGCATCACCTTCACACAACCACAGAGCAGGAAGACTGTCTCTGTCCCACTTCTCAAGCAGCTGAAGGCCCTAGAGCCAAGAGGGCTGAGACAGGTTCTAACTCAGGTGATTGAAGACAGTAGAGAAAGGGCCCTGCCTCTTCTTGGACTGGAGATTTGCATTAATGATGTGGAAAATGAAGGAAGGAGAATGGACTGGCAGAGGTAGAAGGGCCTTCAGATGGAGAGTCAAAAACGCACCCCCTAAGAACAGAGAGCAGGGTTTTTCTACTTTTTTTCCCTGCTCCCTCACTGAACTGGCTCTCTATTGTTAACCTTAAGATAGCCTGAGGCTCCCTTCACCTGAGGGAGGAAGGTTAGTTAGTCATTGTTTGTAGAGGCTGAGAAAAGCCTGACCCTAACAAATGTTTGAGGTTTCCCCCCATTGTTGGCTTTGCCTAGAATGAATGAAGTGGATTCGCAGCTCACTTCCCTGTTGAGTGTGTACATTTTGCCTCCTAATCCTGCAGGTCTTGGTCTCTTCACCTAGCCTGGCTTTTGCAACTATTTGCTGTCCTTCAAATACAGTGTTATAATGGGAAACACAGGAAGTTCTTGAACATCTGACCTTTCAGAAGTGGAAATCAGAGTGTCATAGACTTTCCAGCTCTGGCTGGATTCACCCTGTGAGCCTCAGACCTCAGTCTCCTGAGCTAGGGTGATGGGCGTGAGCTACTGGTGCTCTGCTAGGTTCACAACTGTAATGATACTGACAATACAAGTCAACTGCTTATCACAAAGGGCTTAGGGAGCATATTAAGCCTTTCAACATTGGACCTTTCAGAACCCTGTAGGACACAAGGTTATAATGGTAGAGTCTGAGAGGCTGGGCATATGGATCTGCTACACTTGAACCTTGAGCTCTGACTCCAATTCTGGTGTACATTAGCATTCATTTTCCAGAAAATGTTCTTATAATTAGCAAATAGGAAAAATACTTTGATTAGCCCTCACTCTTTTTCTAGTTGAGTGTCTCAAACTGAAGCCTGGGCACTGTCCCGGAGCCCTTCAGCTGAAGGTAAACACTCTACCACTTGAGCCACAGGACCACATGGAGTCTTTTGGTCGTTCAATGGAGGTAAGAGTTTGGCAGCCTTTCCTTCCCTAGGCTGTCTTTGAACTGTGGTCTACAGATCTCAGCCTCCTGAGAATCTCGGTTTCTAGGTGTCAGCCAATGGCATCTGGCCTATTTTTTTTTTGCCCGTCCTGGGGCTTGAATTAGGGCCTTGGTACTGTCTCTGAGCTTCTTTTTCTCAAGCCTTAATGCTCTACCACTTGAGCCACTCCACAGTTCCTGTCTTTTACTGAGTATGTGGCACTGAGGATTCAAAACCTGGCATTCATGCATGCTGAGCAAGCTCTCTACCACTAAGCCACATTCTCAGCCCCACCCTTACAATTTTATCCCTGAACTTGCCTATCCTCAAGAAAAGGCTTCTGAGTAAATCATCTAAAGAAATCCCTATAGAAAGTTGTCCAAAGATAAATAAGACAAAGCTCATACTTGGGAGAGACTAAACATGTGAAGACTGTGACAAATGCCTCCATTTAATTATGTATCATGTTTCAACACTTAAAATATTAATGAAAAATGAATCAATGTCCTAAATTATTGCTTATGATTTTAAAATATATGTACAATACATAATAAATATGTGTATAATAATACTAAATACAATATACAGTAAAATGAATAAAATAAAAATAAAATAAATACAAAATTAGTAATAATCATAATGTATAATAAACATGCATATGTACATAAATATCATATATTACACATGTATATAAATATTTTTTTCCATTGCAGGGCCTTAATACAGGCCCTGGTAACTCTAGCTTGAATTTCTTTTCCTCAAGTACGGTGAGCTTCCCCTTCACAAATGGTGTAAAAGAGACACCCGGACGGTGAGCTCAAATCCCATCAATGGCAGAAATACAGGCCTCAGTTCTAAGACAGTGACTTAAAATTTGTAATGGAAGCAGTTATGTTTATTCAGTTCCACACTGAATATTAAAAAATATCAGTATAGAATTTTGTACAGGTATTAAGACATCCTTCCCTTACCCCAAAAGCACTTCTTTGAGCACTACATTACTTTTGTACGTTTTTTTTTTTTTGTAGAAATGTTGTACAGAGGGGTTACAGTTACATGAGCAAAGTAATGAGTACATTTCCTATTGAGCATTGTTGCCTTCCCCTTTGTTCTCCCCCTACCATCCCTCCCTTCCCATCTCCACAACTACCTCTCCCTGCTGAGCTCATTGACTTAATTAATTTTTTGCTTGTCATGGGGTTTGAACTCAAGTAGTGGCAACTCTGCACCTTCCCTCACATTGCTTCAGATTTATCAAGACCCTGAGTTCAAATCCCAGGCTCGGAAGAAAAACTGGCAGAAACTCCAAACCCAGGATCTTTATTTTTTTAATTTAGTAAATTAATTAATTAATTAATTTTGCCAACCATGGGGCCTGAACTCAGGTCGTAGCAACTCTGCCTCAGCTGCGATCTCCCTAGACTGGGTGAAGCCTCTGGACCCATAGCCGATCCTGGGATCCTAAACCCAGAGGGCTTGGAAGAAGAAAAAAAAGCGGGACAGCACAAAAAATGGTGAGCTTTAGAGGGCTGGGGAGTTTTATGATTTTTTTCTTTGCACGGTGACCATCCTGGGTCTGAATGACATGGTTGCAAAGTGGACCTGACCTCCCATTGCTGATGGCTGGCAGACTATCAGGGAAGCCATAAGCCAACAATGTCAACATAGGCCCTGGGTTCAAATCCTGGTCCTGACAACTACCAATGGCAGGAGATCACAAGAGACTCATTCCTATGCATAAGAATACTGATTGAAAGAGTAGTTCGTGCATTTGTCTAGTCTAAAAGTAGATGCAATAATCCTAGGATGCTGATTGATCTTAATTAATAGTTTATTACGCATGAAAAGAATAATATCATTTCAACGGCGATATAATCAATACCTAAGAGTTGGTAGGAAGGTAGTAGATGTCATTCAATCATAGATAGACGTTTCTGGCACTTTTTACCAACATATATTTATTTGTTCACCACCGTCTGCCTATCTCAGCGCCTAGGAACCAACTGACAGCTTCATTGGCTAGAGGCTGCTGTGCTCACACTCACCCATTCATGAATTGGGCCTTCTAGGCCCTGAGTTCAGATCCCAGCACTGCCAAAAACTTAATCTTGGATTAAGAGGCAGAGTGTGACACATGATTTCCTTTTTTGGGAGAGTCCTGGGTGTCAGGCATGATGGAGAACACATCTACAAATCTAGTTGCTATGTGACAGGATGTAAACAACGTAATAAATGGTATAGGTGCCATCAAGTCAATAAAATAAACGATTTATAAATGAATAAAACAAGAAATAAAATTAATAACCACACCAAACACGATATGGACTGAACATCTGTATGGAAGTATAAATAGTACCACACCAAACACGATATGTACTGAATATCAGTATGGAAGTATAAATCCTACCTTTAAAATGTATATAAGAAATAGGTTTTCCACGCCTGAGGCTTGAATTCAGCCCCTCTATGAGTAGGCAATGGCGGGAAATCCTGAGAAATTGTTTCTGGGCTAGAAAGAGTCATGGAATGCGATTGAGCTCATCCTTGAATGAGTATTTCGTGCAGGATGTGAGTAGAAAATGATAGGCAAAACTCATGTATTATTGATTATTTGTAAAGAAGTGTCAATTAAGCGTGACAATAATCATCATATTCATGAAATGGAAGGATCTGGAAAGATCCAAGAATCAGTAGACACATGGTAGATTGGATTCCATCAGAGGGCACCGTCTCCCTTGCTCGATAAAATATGTACTTATTTGCACACTACCTTCAACTTATGAATGGATGACGGCTGTGTGCCGACCCCTCACCCCCACACCTGGGGGCTCCATCTCAGGTCCTGGGAATGGCTTTGCTCCTTAGTGATTCACAGGCTGGTGTGCTCACATGGACCCATTTGCCAATTGGGCCTGCTAAGCCCCAAGTTCAGATCCCAGCACTGCCAAAAGATTCAACCTGATGTCAGAAGCCAATTGTTGCACCTGTTTTCCTTTCCTGTGCAAGTCCTGGTTCTCAGCTGGGATGTAGAATGCATGGGACACCCTGTGGCCATGAGAATAGGTTGACATCCATGTCAGCCCAGTTATATCTGTCATCATATACTCAAGAAAATATGCAATACATCAATGAATAGCATTCAAAATAGAATAACTACATGAAATGCACAATGCAGTCCACACACGGATGTGAAAAGGCATCCCATGTTTCAATGATGCATTGAGGACTATTGTGGCCACCCTGGGGATCAATCTCTGTTCCTCGGAATGGCCCAGCTCCTTAGTGGCTCACAGGCTGATGTACTCACGTGGACCCATTGGGCAGTTGGGGCTCCTAAGTCCTGAGTTCTTATTCCAGCACTGCCAAAAATTCACCCTGGTGTGAGCAGCCAGTAGTTGCACCTGTTTTACTGTGCTGTGCAAGGCTAGGTCTCAGCTAGGATGAAGAATGCATAGGCAACTCTAAACTCAGGGGAATAGGTTATCATCTAGGTCACCACAGTTATATCTGTCATCCTATACTCAAGAAAATACACAATACTTTAATGAATAAGACACAAAATAAAGATAATGACAATACTTTACTCAAATTGCTGCCCACCCATGTATGGAAATATAGATCTTCTGTTTAAAATTTGAATTTATGACTATATTGGCCCCCACCAGGCTTGATCTCGGGTCCTGGGAACAGCCTAGCTCCTTAGTGGCTCACAGGCTGGTGCGTTCACCATGACCCATTCACCAATTGGGCCTGCTAGGCCTTGAGTTCAAATCCCAGCACTGCCAAAAGAATCACCTTGATGTGAGAAGCCAATCGATCCACCTGTTTTACTGTCCTGTGAAAGTCCTGGGTCTCAGCAAAGATGGAGAATGCTTTATAGGCAACTCTATAGCCATGGGAATAGGTTGTCATCCATGTCAGCACAGTTATATTGGTCACTATACTCAATAAAATACACAATATATCCATGAATAAGACACCAAATAAAAAGAATAACTACACTGAATGCAAGATGCATACCACATCTGTAGGTAAAGAGTGATCCTATGTTTAAAAAAGGTGGGCTTTTTATTTTGTCCAGTGCTAGGGATTCAAATTAGGCCCTGGACCAGGCCTGACATTGTAGTCTTCAAAGATGGTGAGCTTCCTCTTCCCCCACAGTAAAACAGAGCTACCCAGACCTCAGTTCAAATCCCAGCACTGACAAAAGTTTCATTCTGTTGTCAGAAGCGAGTCATTGCACATGTTTTCCTCTCCTGTGAAGGTCCCGGGTCTCAACTAGGATGGAGAATGCATAGGCAACCCTATAACCATGGGAACAGGTTGTCATCCATGTCAGCAGTTGTACCTGTCACCATACTCTGTAAAACACAAAATACCTCCATGAATTAGACACAAAATAAGGAGAAGTTCACCGAATGCAAGATGCTGTGCACACATGTGTGTAAATATAGATCCTATTTTTAAATAATGAATTTATGACTATCATGGCCCACCCTGGGGACCAATGTCAGATCCTGGGAATGGCCTAACTGCTTAGTTGCTCACAGGCTGGTGTGTTAACCTTGAACTGTTTGCCAATTGCTCCTGCTATGCCCTGAGTTCGGATCCCAGCACTACCAACTATTGGATCATGCAGTGAGAAGCCGAATGTGAAACTTTTTTCCCTTTTCTCTGAGAGTCCTGGGTGTCAGGCATGACAGAGAACACGTCTACAAATCTAGATGCCATGTGATAGGATGTCATCAATGTAATAAATGGAATGGGTGTCATAATAGTAAAAATCAATAGTAAATAAATGAATAAGACAAAAATACAAGGAACAACCACACCAAACGTGTTTGGACTGAACATCCATAGGTAAGTACAAATACAGTCTTTACAATGTATATAAATAGTATGTTTTCCAGGGCTGGGGCTTGAATTCAGGTCTAGAGTTCAGGCCTGACTTTCTTATCTTCAGGTACTGGGAGCTTCCCCTTATTCCATAATGCTGTAAATTTACCCAGAACCTGAGTTCAAATCCAAAGCCTGACAGAATAAACGGGGTGAATTTGCTCTGCAGGGGGCTTGAACTCAGGTTGTGACAACTCTGCCTCAGCTTTGATCATCCTATGCTGGGGTGTAGCCACTGGACCCACAGTTGATCCTGGGATCCTAGACCCCCAGGCCTTGTGTGAAAAAAAATGCACAGAAAAAATGCGGTAAGATGGTCTTTTTACATTTTCTTCCTTTGCACGGTGACCCTCCTGGGTCTGAATGACACTGCTGCAAAGGGTACTTCACCTTGCATTGCTGAAGATTGGTGGACTATTGAGGAAGCCATAGGCCCACGTGGCAAGGTAGGCCCTGATTTCGAATCCCCGTCCTGAAACCAACCAGTGGCAGGAGATACTGAGACTCGTTCCCATCCAACAATAGAATGTTATCAATATCACCGTTGAATGAGTTGATCGTGAATGATGCTCAGGAGACTGAGCATGATTTCAGGAGACTGATTTTATTTAGTATTTATGAAGCCTTAAAAGAATAGTATTACTTACAGGAATGCGATGATTTCAGGACACAGATTGATTTACTTATTAGTTTGTTAAGTATGAAAACAATCACATTAATTACATGGAGGCATAATAAATACCTAAGAATTGGTAGGAACGTAGTCTATGTAACAGTATAATAGATAGACATCTCTAGAACTCTATAAAGATATATATTTATTAGCATACTACCATCTGCGTGCCAATCTGTTCTTGTTTTGTCAACCCCTGGGGCTTGATCTCAGGTGCTGGGAACTGCGTGTCCGCTCATTTTGCCCCAGAATGGCATGCAGACACTCACCCATCCATGAACTGGGCCTTGAAGACTGTGAATTCAGATGCCAGCACTCCCAAAAATGAATTGTGGAGTAAGAAGCTGATGGTGACACATGTTTTCCTTTTCTGTGAAAGTCCTGGGTGTCAGGTATGAAGTGAAAAACATATGCAGACCTATATCCTATGTAATCAATGTAATCACTCTTCTATGTCTCATAATAGGCAATAAAATAAACAGTCAAGACATGAATAAAACAAAAAGTAAGGTGAATAACTACACTGAACGCAATATGTAGTCAACATATGTATATAAAGATAAATCATATATTTAAGATGTACACAAATAAGATGTTTTCTAGTTGTGGAGATTGATTTCAGGCCTAAGGAACAGACTTGAATTTCTTGACTTCAAAGAGGCAAGTTTCCCCTTCCCACACTGTGCAACAATGTTACCAGACCATGAGTTCAAATCCCAGGCCTGGCAGAAAAAATTGTGTGTAATTTTACCCTAGAATCATTCAAGAACTGCCCATTTAATCATGACATACATCACATTCCATTGGTAATCATATGAATAGGAATGAGTTTCTTAGGATCTCCTGCGATTTGGAAGTTGCAGGACCAGGATTCAAACTTTGGGCTCCAGCTCCCACCTGTACAACCTGACGATAGGTAACTCAACGGTCTGTCCAAGAACATCAGCAAGACCAATGATTAGGCAGGCTCCAGTGGGTCTCAGCAGTCCTCCTTGATACTTACAAGGCTGTGATAGGAGGATCATGGTCAAACTCATCCTAGGCAGGAAAGTCGTTGAGACCCCTGTCCAATTACAGTGCCAACAAAGCCAGAAGTAGAGCCATATGGCTCCAGTGGTAAAGGGCTAGCCTTGAGCAAAAGCAGCTCATGGACTGTGTCCAGATCCTGAGTTCAAGGACCGGGACTGGCAACATACAGACATACAC
Organism: Dipodomys spectabilis; assembly: GCF_019054845.1. Taxonomy (NCBI): domain Eukaryota; kingdom Metazoa; phylum Chordata; class Mammalia; order Rodentia; family Heteromyidae; genus Dipodomys; species Dipodomys spectabilis. The sequence continues at coordinate 1,891,397 of NW_024871068.1, forward strand.
AACAATCTGTGCAGCCATCTGGCTAAAGCAGATCATCATCTTTTCCCCAACTGGATTGGACAGAGTTTCCTGGGAAAGGAGCTGCTGTCATCTTGACTCCATCCATTTGCCTGCATCACAGGATTCCGGCCACACCCCTATTCCGTCATGGTTCTTTTTGACCAATGGGATACAAGAATGGTGGGCACGCCCACATTCCATGTTGCCTGGTAGCACCTGGATACTCTCTGTTGGTTGACACCACTAGCAACAGTTGAGGAAGGTAGAGGTGGCTGAGTGGTGAGCAAGAGACTCAAGGCCTAGGAGGAGAAGCCTTGCTCAGCCCCACCACATGCCTGGCTGGGCCCAAGCCCCCTCCCCTCTTTCCCTCTGGATCAGCGTTTCAAACCTGGTGCTGCTGGCTCAGACATGAGGTGCCTCTTGGAGTCCTCAGGTAATGGTGCATCACCACCCGGTTTGCAGCCCTGACCTGGTGCTGGCCCCCCTGTTCTCTGCTCCAGGCCTGAGTGTCCACCAAGGCTCTGCCATCATTGCTCGCCCCACCTGGAGCAGCCACCAACAGCTTCTCCTAGCAGCACATGTGAGTGGCTGCCTCACAGGACCTCACCCTGCGACACCATTCCCCTCCCCCCACAGACCTAGACCTGCGCCTCCCCCATGCCCAACAGTCCAGCCAGGACTCTGCCACAAATGCACCCCAGGGGTGAAGGTGTGTGTTGGCCCGATGATCCAACCCCCATCCATAGTGACCAGTGTCCCAGGAAACAGGGAGATACAGGGTTGAATGAGGAGTGGGCACTACAGAGCTTCTGGCCTGGAGCTGTGGGAGCCACACAGCAGCACATCTCTACACTTTCTCTCCCTGGTGGGAACCTGGTGGCTTTAGTCTGAGTTGGGGAGAAGCATGTCCACACCTGCCTTCTGGAGTCTTCCTATTTTCTGGGGGTCGGGGTGTTGAATGCAGAAGATAGGCCCCGCTTGCTGTGTGAGCCCTTGTCTTCTGTGCTCAGTCACCCTTTCACCTGAAGAGGGTCCCAGAAAAGCCCAGTAGGGAGGTGAGGTTGCTGGGGGTCATAGCAAAAGGTGAATATCTGGGAGCAGCACCCTCCCCCCACACATACACCCAGCCTGTCCTCCTCTCCTCCTCCAGCTGGCAACAGTTCTTATGGAGTGATCACATTTCCCAGCTCTGCCAGCTTCTGCTGGTACTCCTGGTCCATCTGGTCTCTAACAAACTCAGGAGAGGCACTGCTCTGAGTGTGTGTGTATGTGGTGTGTGTGACAGAGAGCAAAAAACAGAGACACAGAGACAGAGACACAGAGACAGAGAGACACAGAGAGGAGAGACAGAGAGACAGAGAGACACAGAGAGAATGACACAGAGAGACAGAGAGAGATCATCTTTCTCCTTGTATAGACTGTGCTCAGGTGAGTGATCAGTTGGTAAATTGCAGGTGCTGCATGGACGAGTCTTCTGTCACCGGTCTGGATGTGTGTGTGTGTGTGTGTGTGTGTGTGTGTGTGTGTGTAGAAGTGGGTTGTAACAAGGAGGCTGGATGCTTTGGTAACTTCTACCTGCTATTTTTGGGGAGTGCATGGGCTTTGCAGCTGAGTTCTGGGTGCCTGGAAGGGTGAGATGCTTGAAGGGGACTCAGCACTGTTTAATTACAAGAACAAGGGATCTCTGTGGCCTGGAGCTGTGTACTCCCTTGGGCCTGGTTGGTGGCTTGCCAAGGGGACAAAGATCATGGCCAACACTTAGTAAGGATATGAGCCCTGCTAGTATGGAGAGCAACAGTGTAGGTCAGACTCTAGGTCTTCTCATCAGGATGTCTGATGGGAGAGGCCAACCCTATTTTAAGTCTTCAGCTGTGATCTTCAGATCTAAGCCTCCTGATTAGTAGGATTATAGGCATGAGCCTCTGGCACTGGGCCTCTGGTTCTTTTTGGTATATTAGAGTTTGACCTCAAGGCCTTAGGCTTGCCAGTCAGGTCTTCTACCATGAGAGCCAAGCTTTTCTGTCTTGGGCATTTCCGAGATGGAGACTTAATATGTGCTCAGGCTGGGCTGGGTGGAGGTCCTCCTATCTGTGGCAGGCATGCGCCACCAGGCCTGGTCCTCTGTAGTTGGGATGGTAGACATGTGGAGCCATGCTCAGTCATTGGTTTATATGGATTGTCCCTAACTCAGTCCACGGCAGCCAATTCATGACCACAGGTGAAGCTCTGGGTTGGGCCTCGAACATAGGCCCTCAATCTCCTCACGGGACAGTTGTCAGGAAACAAGGGATTAATGTAGAGGGATCTCTGGAGCAGGGCCAGGCACAGAGGGAGCTTCTGTCAGATACGGTTCTCAGCAATTCTGTGAGCATATGACAGAAAGTTACCTGGAAAGGGCTCAGATCGTGCAACAGGTGTGTGAGTATAAAACAAAACATGGCTGTCTTTCTTCATTACCCTACCCACCTGAGGAAGGGGATCCTTTACTGTATTCAGTTTTGCTGCTGGCGAAAACGAGGCATGGAGAATCCAGGTGACCCACTCATGACATCCTGCTAACAGGAAGCTCAGCCTAACTTCTCTGCCATGCTCCCTAGGACAGTGGGTGCTATTCAGTCCACTTCTTGTGGTGCGAAGTCCACTTCTTGTCAGTCGTGGGGCTTGAACTCTGGGCCTGGGCGCTGTCCCAGAGCTCCTCAGCTCAAGGCTAGCATTTTACCACTTGAGTCACAACACCACTTCTGGTTTTCTGGTGGTTCTTTAGAGATAAGAGTTTCACAGATGTTCCTGTCCAGGCTGGCTATGAACCATGATCCTCATATCTCAGCCTCTTGTGTAGTTAGGGTTATAGTCCTGAGCCATCGGCACCTGGCTTAAGTGTAATTCTGACCTTCTCTCTCTCTCTCTTTCTCTTTCTCTCTCTCTGTCTCTGTCTCTGTCTTTGTTTCTGTATTTCTCTCTCTCTTTCTCTCTCTCTCTCTCTCTCTCTCTCTCTCTCTCTCTCACACACACACACACACACACACACACACACACAGAGGAACTTATTGAATGGGTGCTGGAAGAGGTGGTCCAGCGTCCCCATGTGGCTGGAAGCAAGGTGGCCTTCTCATTCTGGAGGTGGGCTGTGGGTTAGGAGCTCTCTCGCTCAGTCTGTTGTACCAGCTTCATGAGGTAAGCCCCTCTGTGCCCTGGCTAGACCATAAGGTTATTCATTTTCCATCTAGCCTTATTGGACTTAGTATTGGGTTCTACGTCCTTTTCTGGCAAAAATTTCTGGCCAAAATTATGATACAAATTTATGGAATGAAAATGTAATACCATCTTCAGAAAGTTATTTAGGGCTCTGGGAATGTGGCTTCATGGTACACTGATTGCCTAGCATGCATGAAACCCTGGGTTAAATTCCTCAGTACCACATAAGCAGAAAAAGAAACACTGGAAGTGATGCTGTGCCTCAAGTGGTAGAGTGTAAGCCTTAAGAGAAAAAAAAAAACCTGAGGAATAATTCCCTATCCCTGAGTTTAAGCCCCAGGCCTGGCAAAACAACAACAACAACAACAACAACAAACATTTAGTTAATAAATGCAAAATAAAGAGCCCATACTTGGAATATATAATTGCTCTTTCCATACTGATACCTGACAATAGTCGCTAATTCATGTATTTTACCTATATTAGGATACTGTGTTATAAAAAAAAGTTTTGTTCATTAGGTAACGGAAATTAATACCAGGAATGTGCTTAGATGTCAGGTGAAGATTAATTCTGGAAATTCAAGGATTCCAGACTTTTGAGTGGTCACTGCTAATCACAATGAGAAGGGTAATCTAAGTGAGATTTGGAAAACTTTTTGGCCGGTTATGGCAAAGGCTAATTAACAGTTGTGACAGAAGAGAAAGAGTAACTCCAGATGGAAGGAATAAATGATAGTAACTAAGGTATAGCAGAAACCATTCCAGGGAACCATTTTTGGTTATTGAAGAACTAGTTATCAATTAGGCTTATTCTTCATTGTCTTTAGCATTCTAAATCTCTTAGGCTAGTTCTTAATCTCTGTGTGATAAATGTATCTCCTTCTATGCTGTTCTTTCATACCTGATTTCCCTTGCTCTCTAAAAATCTCAGTCTTTCTCTATTTCTCTATGAACACTTCCTGATACTAAATACACCTACACAGATGGAAGAGGATGCTAATGTAAAGCTCCCATAGCTCATGAGTCATTAATGTAACAAAATGGAAAAGGAGGACATATTTATTGCTACCTCAATTATTCTGAAAAGCTGCAATGTCACATCATTTGATTCAGATTTCCATTCTTTGTCTACTTAGTGTCATTTACTGCACTAAATGCAAATATGAGCTGGGTGCTGGTGGCTCATGCCTGTAATCCTTGCTACTTAGGAGGTTGAGACCAGAAGATTGTGGTTCAAGCCAACCTGTTTAGGAAAGTACATGAGACTCTTACCTTCAATTAACCACCAGAAACCCAGAAGTGGTGCTGTAGCTAAAGTGGTAGAGTGCTCAACTTGAGCTGAAGAGCTGAGGACAGCGTCCAGGATCCAAGTTCAAGTCCCACAACCAACAAAAAAGTGCAAATAAGACTTTAACTTTCCCCCAAAGTATTGATGAAGTCAATAATAATCCTCCCAAACAGAGAAAATTATTCCAAAATGATTCAGTGCACCTACTTTTGCTGAGTTATTTAAGTTATGGCTTATTTGCTGGACATAATCTCTTCTTTTAAAATTGTCAAATATTATCTTTACAATAAACTTCATCTAATATTTCTTGGTTCAAAAGAGAAGTCCATAGAGTTGATGTCACTTGACTTTCTTACTATCTTAGTTCAAAGCCAACCCAGGAAGAAGGAGACTCTTTCAAACTTTTATCTGTAATTAAACACCAAATAAGTGGAGTTTTGGCTAAAGCAGTAGAGTACTAGCTTTGTGGGCAGGTGGCAGGAAAGACAATTGTACAGGGGCAGGGTCCAGCCTCTGAGTTCAAGCCCCAGAACCAGCACCAACTAAACAAGCAAACAAAACAAAATCCAGGTATTTCTTTGGGACCCTCCTTACAGGAGTACTGGTCTGAGAAGAGGCTGATTTTGCTGATCATACTCAATGGATCCTCCTGTTTTGTAATCCTTATTGCTATGGAAAACACAGGACCAGACTAAAGGAATTGATAACTGACTCCTGCAACAAGAGAATCATTTCAGGAGTGAAACATGCATCCATAAGACGCTTTAAAACCTCCATATCTTTGTTTCTTTGCAGTAGAACACTTTTAAAACAAAGTTATTTCCTTTAGTTCTATGCTGGCCTTCAAATGGCACATTGTTTCCTTTTTAAATACTTTCAACTAGAAGTTTACAGACATGTTTTATATGAGTAAAGAACACGCAAAAAAGTCAGGGACACAGTTTCCTTCAAGCCTTGTATTCTTTTCTTGTACAGTATAAAGGAAAGCACAAGTTAACTTGAACTTTGTCATTTCTTTATGTTCAATTCCTCTCCTGGGATCAGTTTCCACATCCAGTATCAGTAACTTCCACTTACTTCCAGTAACAATCTATGGTGCTGCTCCAGATAAAATGAATGTTTTCTGGCTTCATTGAAATAGCACAAGGACACCTTTGAACATGAGGTAACACGTGTTTCAGAGACAACTTAGTAAACAGAAAATATTAAATTTATGTTGCTTATGAATACATTATCCATGAGTACATTGAGTTCAAACTTCTTTAGTCCTCTGTAAATTAAGGTGAATTTTAAATGGGAAGAAGGTTCTCAGGTCATTTTTTCTGAATGTATGTGCTGTGCATTAATTTCCCAAGTGTATATGATTTAACAGTAAGAGAAACAATAGCAATAATAGAAAGAGAAATTCTGTGTTTAAGTATAAGGGTTCAATACAATATAGGAGACTCTACAAATAAGGCAAAATTGAAACAATAAAGCCAAGTCCAGTATGTAGATTTATGGGAGTGATATAGAGAAAGCATTACTCCTAAGTGGAATATGAAGCATGAGGTCACTCCCTTTCTAAATCATGCTTGCTAATCACGTAAATTGGTAAAAAGTAGAATGGAAGAATGATTCTGTTTCCAATGTAAGTCAGATATACGAGTATGGACTTAACTGGAAAAAGAGTCCATCTTGAGAGAACAGGGATAATACTAGCAATGAACCTAAGATCACATTTCTTTTCTTTCCTTTTCTTGTATTCTTTTTTTGTGTTGTTTTTCGTGGCGCTGGGACTGGGCGCTGTCCCTCTGATACTCAACTCAAGGCTAATGCTCTACCACTTGAGCTACAGTGCCACTTCCAGTTTTCTAGTAGTTATTTGAGAAAAGAGTCTCCAGTATTTTCCTACCAAGGTTGGCTTTAATCCCCAATCCTTAGATCTTATCATCACTCAGCTTGTGATCACATTTCTAACAGTGTACACTCAGGATATATAATGTGTACGTTCATCTATCTTTATATGACTTCTTGAGTTAAAAATATGGATTACAGCTTAGTCTTTATACTCGCAAAAATGTTTCTAGTTTAAAAGTTGATACTCCCGGAAAGATAATACCTGAAGAATGTAAAGCAGTCTGGGAAGTTCAGTTTGCATCCAGCCTGGGCAGACCAGGCTTTGAGACACTATCTATAATTAACCAGACAAAAGGTGGAATACCAATCATGAGCAAGATTACTGAATAAGAGCTTGAGGCTTTTGCGTACATAGATATAAACATGCACATACACACAGAGGCACTTATATGTGCACACATGAATACACAAATGAGAAAATTCTCAGAATATGTAGAAAAGTTAGAAAACAATGGAAAATATGTCCTGAGTAAGACTAGAATCAAGTGATAATTTTTAATATTAGAAAGCCCTCCAGTGAACTTTGTTCAAGAAAGTTGAGACTATTACAAAGGTAGGGACCAGAGATAGTAAGAGAGTCAAGTATTCATTATTAATGGGATGAGATCCATGGAAGAAGGAATCAGAGACCCCTGCAGGTGCATCTGAAAATTTTCGTATCCTGTGTCAAATGTTAGAACATCTTTGAAAATAGTATATAAACATTCTAAGCAGTCTAGTGGATAAGATTATAAGAGAAGTTCAGATTTGCTAGTCTGTTTCTAGATTAAATAAACCAACAAACTATGACAGGGCAATGTGATACACGTCTGGAATTCTAGCACTTAGACTAAGACAGGAGATTAGAGAGTGGAGTTACATAGGCATACCTTCCATGGACCAGGTAGTATAATTTTGTCTCAATAAAACAAGCCAAACAACAAGAAAGGAATACACAGTTCAATTTTGGGCTAATTTCGTCATTATGTTTCAAGAAGTCAAGTTTCCTATTGAAATTCAACTCATATATAGTCCTCAGTTGTGTTTTAAATGCTCTCTTCATTACAGAACATTCCTAGATGCAAAATGGTTCATGATTCGCATCCAAAAATTTGCATAAGTAAGTAAGCATCATTATGTTGGATTCCAAAGAAATGATGAAGGATTACAAAAGGTTAAGCCTGGAGAAATAGCAAAGTTCATCTAATGTAGGACTTTGTAGACCTTGCTAAATTATAATTTAGATTTAAAATACATACTTTGATTTTGTTTGTAATTTGATATTCTATAGGATACTACAAATTTCTTTTTAAAGAAAAGGTTTAATTGACATTCACAAATGATTCTGACATTTTATTTTCCTAGAATATACTTTCAAGAGAGTTATAATTAGAACTTAGTTAACAGATAATTCGAACATTCATGTATAATATGATAATGTGAATAATTTAGACAGAGTTGCCAGCAAATGGATGATATTAATTTATAAATTTAGAAAAACTGCAATTATTGAGGGTTTGGTATAATATGGTATGAAGAGAGTAATTGTGTGACATCTTCTTTCTTCTACCTATATGTAACACAGGAAGTGATTTCCTTAGTTACGTGGCTCTGTATACTTTGAGAAAAATGCTAGGTTTGGGGTTTGTTTTCATTTTTGTTTTTGTTTCATTGGTTTGTCCTAGAGCTTGAACTCTGGGCTTGGACACTCTCTGAGCCTGGTTATGCTCAAGGCTCATGCCCTACCACATCAACCTCAGTGGCACTTGTGTCTGGCTTTTTCTGAGAAGTTTATTGGAGATAAGATTCCAAGAAACGTTCCTGCCTGGGTGGGCTTTAACCATAATTTTCTTATCTTAGCATCCTGAATATCTATGATAGTTTAAGAAAGTATAAATATAAATAATATTTGCAAGTGTTCTGATCTCAAGAATACCACTGGGGAAAAATGATGCAGCTCAGTTTATTGTGTTGTTCTTTCCATAACAAGGAGGGCATCGCATTAGCAGAGGTGTAGTATTTTTTCACAATAGAAATAAGCTATTCATGATGTGAATGAAGGAATTTTAAGGTGCAGCTTACAAGTAGGAAACTGTTGGGGTAGGATGACATTATGGTATAAATCTTGGGATTAATGGTCATAGAAATAATAGCTTACTGTGATAAACAATTGCTTACTCTTGAAGAATTAATTATTACAAATGCTTCATAGTTGTATCCTCTACCAGAATGTGGCTATTTTTCTGTTGATTTCTCAATCTGTAACACCCCATTGGAAACTGCATCTATTGCAGAATTTCATACATGCAAACAGGTACTGTTTTGAATCTCTCAGGTATGGAAGTTGAGAATTAAAAAATGAGAAGTTATTAGTTGTAGGAATTTTGAAGAACACATATATTCTGTCTTCTTAACAACTTATTTACTTTTTAAAGTTATGGGTTTCCATAGAATTAAGCTGTTTTCAGTTTTAGTATGAGAAAGTACTAAATTTATTCTTGTTTCAAAATATTGGGAAGTATATTGTGAAAATTTTGTTTAGTTGGGTTACATTCAAGTTGATGGCCCTTTGATAAAGAAGGGGTAATTAATTCAAATTAGATTCCAAATAGTATTGGTTTTTAAGAAGTTACTACATAAATAATAATATTTATTATACCAAGACAAAGAAATTATATTTTATGCAGCTTATTTTTAAAATTTTATTATCAAAGTGATGTACAGTGGGGTTACAGTAATTGTAAGGTAGTGAATACATAACTTTTCAAACTTGTTACTCCTCCCTCATTTTTCTCACAGTTTTCCTTTACCCCTTCACCTCTCACAAGTTGTAATGTACATTTCCAACATATTGTCTTGTGAGTATTGCTATTACATTGGTTTTCCCCTTGTCCTTTGTCTCACCATTTTGTTGTTCCTCTTCCCTTCCCTAATTAAGGTAAATGTATACAGACTACAAAATCAAATATAGCAGGGGTAAACTATATGGGAAAACTCAATGAAAACAGAAATCACATAGTACATCAAAAACAACAACCACAAATGAAAAAATCTGTTTCCGTATCTTGGAGTTCATTTTGCTCAGCATATGCTTATATGATCATATATACGCATAACAAAGTGAATAGAAAATAATAGTTGCATGAACACTATATCATGAGAACAACATGTTAACTTATTGATGGTTAAGGTAGAATCAGGATAGGTGAATTTGCAGTTCCGAAAAAGGAATTTCAAAGGAGTTTTAAAGTTATGACAGGTAAATTTTAATCGTTCATAATTCTTAACAACACAGCCAATTAAGAAAATTTAAAATTGCCTGGGAGAATAGGCTTTCATGCAAAGAAATCCATGGAGACTTAGTAGAGAGGGTGCAATGTGGGTGAAGATGGCTCTTTTTCAGACTAAACAAACAAACCTCAGAAACCCTGCTGTAAATCCTGAAGGTTCCCTTGAGAATTGTCCTAACACAGTAAATATACTCTCACTGTGTGAGACAAGGTTTTAGTGGAATTTGAATTCAAAGTTCTTAAAAAAAAATAAGACATAAAAATATGTGAATTAACCTTTAATTACCACACAGTAATTCTCTGAAAAACATAATTTGGGCCAAATATTTAGGAAGAAATTGCCCTCCACAATGAAAGAAGGTATTGGGTTTACACTTTTCTGTTTGTAACACTTTCCACAATGTCTTTGCACGTGAAGCAGTGAAACACAGAAAAAAAATCTGATTGGATACTTCAAACCAATTATTTCACATTTCTAAGTGGCTCACAAAAAATAATATCCTTATTAACATGAGATAGTGAAGATTTCTCTTACTACATAAGCAAAAAGTTTTGGGTTCAGAAAAGAATTGAGCAGGGCTGGGAAGGTGGCTCAGTGGTAGAGCCCTTGCCTTGCATGCATGAGGCCCTGGGTTCGATTCCCCAGCATCGCATAAGCAAAAAGAAAAATAAGCCAGACATTGTGCTGTGGTTCAAGTGGTAGAGCACTAGTCTTGAGCTGAAGAGCTGAGGCACAGCACCCAGGTCCAGAGTTCAGGCCCCACGACTGGACCCCCTGCCCCTAAAAATGCAACAACAACAACAACAACAAAGAAAAGAATTGAGCAAATGGAAAAGGTAAGAAAACAGTGTTCTTAGAAGCCCTAGCTAAGCATAATGCTTTTAGCAGTTGAGTGAGGGCAAAACTTTTTGATATACATTGTGTTAATATTTTTGCTACCTAAAGTGATTTTACAGAACTGATTTAGCTCACTACAATGCAGAACAGATTGAATGAAGACATGAAAATAAATTCCAGGCTGTTCAGGGAAGATTGTGGAGGAGAAGCTGGAGGCTAAACAAGCTCTCACATAGAAAGCAGTTTTAGAGTTCCAGTGAACAGTGTGCCTTCACAGGACAGAGAGTTAGGCCAGAGAGAGAAAATACAGGCAAGGAGACAGCCCTGAGCAATTGCCAGCAGCCGCAGTGGGCGGTGGCAGAGGTGGGGGCGGCAACTGCAGGCACTATACCTGATTCACAGAGAGTCCAGAAAGAAGGAACCAGACGCGGTGGGTGAGCGGATTCTACTCAACACCAGCAAGAACCGACAAGAAGCAAAAATCTTCATCATGCACTTCGCAGACCAGAGACGACCCAGGAACCAGGACTCGGCATGAGTAGAAGCATGACGTCCTCACTCCTTCTCAGGAAACAAAGGAAGGAAGGCCACCCCTCCTCCCCCAGTAACGGAGATTTCCATCTTGGATACCGACAAAGCTCGGAGGAGCTGCTAGTTCTAACTCAGGCCTTGGAAGAAATCTAGAGTCATCTAGCAGGTCACAAGAGCCTAACCTGACCTGCCAGACTCAGCTACACCCAGGGAAAAGTCACCCAGCTCAGGCGCCAGCCCCAGGAGTGGCTTTCTTCACCCGGTAATCAGAGCCAGAGGCTGCCCCTTCTTTTAGCATCCTCGACAATCAATTGAAATTCAGTAAACATAAACCCTGAGAGTGGCTCCAGGCTGGGCTCTGTGAGTTTCTCACAAACCAGCCCCCGAGAAAAGCTACTGTTTGCTGAAAGGCCTCAAGTCTACCCAGAACCTAGCCTCATCACAGCATCTCCAAACTCGAGGAAAAAGCCATCTCCCTCTTTTGTGGGTACTCAAAGCAGATCTTCCTTCCACTGAACTAGCCTGGGAGGAGGATCGCAATACATTGGAAAAAGCAGAGCGTTTTTCTGCCTGTTCAAAGAAACTGACTTAAGGAAACAACCAAGCCACAGGAACACAAGCAGACCAGAGACTCCAACAAGAGGCTGGTTATGGACACAAGGGACATACAGGATTTTTCCCACCCCTCCCCCCAAAAAATTAAGCAACTTTTTTTGTTGTTGTTCTACCTTTTATAAAAAATTTTTTTTCTAAAAATTTTTTTAATCATTAATTTTTACCTTTTTTGAAAAAAAATTGTTTTCTAGTATTTTTTTCCACTTAGAATTTTATTTTAGGGGTATAAGTGTGTGTGCGTTTTTCTTTCTTTTTTTCCCTTGTTTTTTTAAATTTTGTTTTTGTTTAGCTCTACTGAACTTCTGATCTTTTTTCTTTCTTTCTTATCCTTTTCACCTTTTCTTCTCTTTCGTTCTTCTTTATGTGACTTAATTGCTATTCTGCACATCCTCAGATAAACCCTTATTTGATTATTAGACCTTATCCCCCATTGTGTTCACACTTAATCCACAAATTTATTACTCAATTCAAAACCTCTTAGACTTAAATTCCTTAATAGCAGTACTACCCCTTTATACCTATAAAATATTTTTAGTATTTTTATTTTTAAGTTGTTCACATCTCCTTTATATCCCTCCCCTTGTGTCATTATATTCATGTTCTTCTCTGAATAGTTTGTTTTAAATTCTCTATAATATTTTAAGTTTTTACCTTTCCATTTTTTCTGGTCTTTTTCCCTTTCTCTTTCTTCTTTTTTTCTCTCTCTCTACTTTCATCCTATCCAACCTATTTCCTGCTTTGAGATTAGGATTTAGTTAACACTCACTGTACCTTCCCACATCACTCTATTTCTATTTTTTACCCACATCTTTTCCTACACTGAATAACTTCTGGTTTACCAAATTCTTCTTTGTGGTTCATAGCCCATTAATATATAGTTGTTTGATGTTTAATAGAGGTATCTGTTGAACTAGATTGTATCTGCAGACTATTGACTGTGCAAATACATACTTTGGTTGATGCTTGCCTTAAGATATTGTTCTAGCATAAAACTGGTGATAATTTCATCCCAAATGAGCAGAGTAAGCGGAAAAACACAAGAAAAATGAAAGTCCGGGTATCTCAACTCCCACTCATGATAATCAGGGAACAGAACAGATAATGAATAATCCAGAGGAGAGTTCCCAAATAGCTCTACAAACACTGCTGGCAAACATCATAAATGAAAAGACTGAAAACATAAAAAGGACTCTGTATGAGCGTGATAATGAGAGAGGAGGCAATCCAAAGGTTTATACAGGAATATCATAAGCGTGAGGAAGCTACTCAAAAACTGATACAGGATTTGCGTGAGCAGCTTGAGAATACTCAAAGAGAAAGGCAGGAATGGCTGAGAACACTCAAAGAGAACTACAGGAATGGCATGAACGGGAGAAAGTTAAGCAAAGAGTAATACAGGAATTGAGAGAACAGGATGAGAATACACAAAGATCACTAAGGGCATTCATGGAATCCATTACCAAAGAGCTGAATTTAGACAAGTTTGCTTTGTGGCCTAAAATGTGGTCTATTTTAGAAAACGTTCCATGTGCTGCTGAGAAAAACGTGTATTCTGATGCTGCTGGGTGAAATGTTCGGTAAATGTCTGTTAAGTCTAGTTGATCTATGCAGCTGTTTAGATCTGCGGTTTCTCTGTTGAGTTTTTGCCGGGTTGATCTATCTAGTGGGGAGAGTGGTGTGTTAAAATCCCCAACGATTAATGTCTTTGGATCTATATGGGATTTGAGGGAAAGTAGTGTTTCTTTGATAAATTTGGGTGCTCCATTGTTTGGCGAATAGATATTTAGAATTGTAATATCCTCCTGAAGGAGAGATCCTTTAATTAGTATGTAGCGACCTTCTTTATCTCTTTTCATGAATTTTAATTTGAAGTCTATTTTATCTGATATTAGGATTGCAACTCCCGCCTGTTTATGGGGGCCGTTTGCTTGGTAGATTTTGTTCCAGCCTTTAACCTTGAAAATGTGTTTGTTTTTATGGGCAAGATGTGACTCCTGCAGGCAGCAGATAGAAGGGTCTTGTTTTTTAATCCAACTAGGCAGTCTATGTCGCTTAATTGGAGAGTTCAGTCCGTTAACATTAAGAGATAGGACTGAGAGGTATTTGGGAGTTCCTGCCATGTTATCTACCTTCTTGGGGGCTGCGAAAACTGGGTTCTTCCTATGGTTCTTGGATTCTCAGTTTGGGTGCAGTTTCTTGGCCTTTATTGTGGTCTTGTTGGTTTTCTATGTGTAGGAAATCTTTAAGAATCTTTTGTAGGGCTGGTTTGGTGGAGATGTATTGTTTCAATTTTTCTTTGCTATGGAAGGTTTTTATTTGGGCCTCAGTTATGAAGGAGAGTTTAGCTGGGTACAGTATTCTTGGTTGATAGTTGTTTGTTTTTAGGGCATGGCATACATCATTCCAGGCTCTTCTTGCTTTGATTGTCTCTGCTGAGAAATCTGAGGTGATTCTAATTGGTTTCCCTTTATAAGTGATTACCCTTTTCTCTCTTACAGCTTTAAGGATCTTTTCCTTGTTCTGAGTTGATCCTGTGTGGATTATAATGTGACGGTGGGATGTCCTATTCTGGTCTGGACTATTTGGGGTTCTAAAGGCTTCTTGTATCTGGACAGGCCTATCTTTTTGCATGTTTGGGAAGTTCTCTGCTAGGATCCTGTTAAACAGATTTCCTAGACCATTAACTTCTGTTTCTAGGTGCTCCTCTACACCCATTATCCTTAGATTAGGCCTTCTGATGGTGTCTTCCAGGTGTTGGATAGATCTATCATATTTCTTGGACTTGTCTTGGATGGTTGTATGTTCTTTCTCTATAATATCTAGGCTGTCTTCAATCCCTGAGATTCGATCTTCTGCATGGTCTAACCTGCTGTCAAGACTCTCTACTTTGTTTTTTATCTCTTTTCCTTCTAGTTGGTCAGCTTTGATGGCTTCAAGTTCTTTGTTGAAGCTCTGTTTTAGGTCTTGTATGAATTTCTTTACTTCCTTAATTTGGTGGTCAGTGTTTGTCCTCAAATCACTTAGTTGATTGGTTATGGTTTCTTTGGGCTCCCATTCCTTCTGTTGGGTTCCATTCAGCATTCCCTTTGTGGTCTCCCTGACTTCCTTCAGCTCTTTGTTAATGGATTCCATGAATGCCTTTAGTGATCTTTGTGTGTTCTCTACCTGGTCTCTCAATTCCTGTATTACTCTTTGATTAGCTTCCTCCCGTTCGTGGGATTCCTGCAGATCTCTTTGAGTGTTCTCAGCCTGCTCACGCCATTTCTCCCTTTCTCTTTGAGTATTCTCAAGTTGTTCACGCAAATCCTGTATCAGTTTTTGAGTAGCTTCCTCACGCTTATGATATTCCTGTATAAACTTCTGGGATGCCTCCTCTCTTTCCCTATCACGCTCATACAGAGTCCTTTGTACGTTGTCAAACTTTTCATTTATCATGTTTGCCAGCAGTGTTTGTAGAGCTGTTTGGGAACTCTCCTCTGGATTATTCATTATCTGTTGTAACCCCTGATTATCAGGATTGGGAATTGAGATACCCGAATTTGCCATTTTTCTTGTGTTTTTCCGGCTTACTCTGCCCATTTGAGATGAAGATAGCACCAGTTTTGTGCTAGAACACTATCTTAAGGCAACCATCAACCAAAGTTTGCATTTGTACAGTCAATGGTCTACAGATACAATCTAGTTCAACAGATACATCTATTCGACATCAAACAACTATATGTTAAAGGACTTCGAACCGCAGAGAAGAATTTGGAAAACCAGAAATTATTAGGGTTAGGAAGAGATGTGGGTAAAAAATAGGAATAGATTGGTGTGGGGAGGCACAGGGAGAGTTAACTATGTCCTAATCACAATGCAGGAAATAGGTTGGGTAGGATGTAAGTAGAGAGAGAGAGAGAAAAAGAAGAAAGGGAAAGGGGAATGAAAAGAGACCAGAAAAAAAATAGAAACGTAAAAGTTAATGTTATTTTAGAGATTAAAAGACCATCGATTTATAGAGGAATATGAATATGTTGAGAGAAGGGGAGGGACATAGAGGAGATGAGAAAAACTTTAAAAAAATGCTTAAAATATTGTATAGGTATAAAGAGGTAGTACTGCTATTAATGAATTTAAGTCTCAGAGGTTTTGAATTGAGTAATAAGTTTGTGGATTAAGTGTGTACACAATGGGGGATAGGGTCTACTGGTTAACTGCGGGTTTATTTGAGGATGTGCAGGACAAGAGTTAAGTCACATAAAGATGAACAAAGAGGAAAAGATGGAAAGGATAGGAAAGTGAGAAGAAAAGATCAGAAGTTCAGTAGAGCTAGAAAAAAAAACAAAAAGATAATTAAGAATGAAAGAAAAAGAGAAAGAAGACAAGAAAAGAAAAGAAAACACACATTCACGTATTCCTAAAATAAAAATTATAAGAGGAGAAAAAAAAAAAGTTAATGGAAAACAATTATTTTTTCAGAAGAGGCAAAAATTAAAGATTAATAAAAGTTTTAGAAAAGCAAAAAAAAAAATTTTTATATGTATATAAGGTAACAAAAAACGAAAAAAAAACAAAACAAGAAAAAGAAAAAAAGAAAAGAAGAAGAAAAAAAAAGTTCTTTGATTTTTTTTTTTTTGGGAGGGGTGGGAAGAGTCCTGTATCTCCCTTTTGTCTGTAACCAGAGTCTGGTTGGAGTCTCTGGTCAGCTTGAGGTCCTGTGGCTTGATTGGTTTCTTAAGTCAGTTTGTTGGAACAGGCAGAAAAATGCTCTGCTTTACCCAAGATTTTGAGATCCCCCTCCCAGGTTAGTTTACTGGGAGGGTGATCTGCTTTGAGAATCACAAAAGAGGGGGATGCAGTGATGAGGCTAGGTTCTGGGTAGAGTTGAGGCTTTTCAACGAACAGTAGCTTTTCCCTGGGGCTATTTTGTGAAAAAAAAAACTCACAGCACCGAGCCTGGAGCCATTCTCAGGGTTTCTGTTTTTCAATTGATTGTGGTGGCTGCTAGAGGGAGGGGCAGCCTCTGGCTCTGGCCACCCAGCGAGGAGAGCCACTCCAATGGCTGGTGCCTGAGCTGGGCGACCCCTCCCTGGATGGAACTGAGTCTGTGAGGTCACCTCGCCGCCAAGTTCCTGTGACCTGCCAAATGACTAGCTCTATTCCAAGGCCTGAGCTGGAGCTAGCCGCTCCTCCGAGCTTTGTCGGTATCCAAGATGGAGATCACCAGTGCTGGGGGGGGAGGGGTGGCCTTCCCTCCTCTGCTCACAGAGAAGGAGTGAGGAAGTGGGGCTTCTACTCACGTGGAGTCTTGGATCTCGGGTCGTCTCTGGTCTGCAAAGTGCAGGATGAAGTTGTCCGCTCCTTGTCGGTTCTTGCTGGTGTTGAGTAGAATCCGCTCGTCCGCTGTGTCTGGCTCCTTCGTCCCGGACTGCGTCTCAGGTAAGCCTCCGCGGCGGTGGTCGCCGCTGCGACCCTGCCGCCGCAGCGGCAGCTGCTCAGATGTGTCTGCTTGGCTTCCCCTCTCTTGACTAACTCTCTGTCCTGTGATGGCACACTTGGTGTGATTCTCTGGCTTGGGACTGTTCACTGGAACTCTGAAACTGTTTTCAATGCAAGAGCTTGTTCAGATTCCAGCTTCTCCTCCGCCATCTTCCCGGAACTCACCTTTTTCTCTCTTTCTTTATTGTTTGACTTAATTGCTGTTCTGCTCATCCCCCGATACATACCTGCGGTCGATAATTAGATGCTATTCTTCATTCTTTACATAATTAATCCAGAAATTTATTTATTACTCGATTCAAAACGTCTTAGGCTGAACTTCTTTAACAGCAGTATTATTTCTTTACACCAATATAATTGTCAAGTAACTAACTTTAATTTTTTTTATTTTTTATTTTTCCATGTTTCCTTTCTATCCCTCCTTTCATCTCATCCTATCCTTTTCTTCTCTCAATATCATTTCTTTAAACTTACATAATTTTTAAGTGTTTCACTTCTTAAATTTAAATTTTTGTTTATCAATTTCTTATTTATTGTTTAAAAAATCTCTCTCTTATCATTCTGTCCAATCCATTTCCCGCTCAGACATAAGGACTTGGTTAAATTCACTCTTCTCTTACCTCTCCACATCCCTCTAATCCTATTTTTCTCCGCATTTCTCCCTAAACCTAATAATTTCTGGTGTGTCAAATCATTTTTGCTTTTATTAGCCCATTAGTCCATGGTTGTTTGCAGTTGAATAGATTGTATCTGATGAACTAGATTGTATCTGCAGCCATTTTGACTGTGCAACTACAGGACTCAGGTTGATGCTTGCCTTAAAATAGTGTTCTAGCGCAAAATTGGTTTTACTTTCATACCAAATGGGCAGAACAAGTGGAAAAACACAAGAAAAATGGCAATTCTGGGTATATGAATTCTCAATCATCATAATCAGGTGACAGAATATTTAATGAATAATCCAGAGGAGAGTTCCCAAAAATCTCTACAAACACTAGTGGTAAACATGGTGAATGAATAGATTGAAAATTTGGAAAGGACACAGTGTGAGCGTGATAGAGAGCAAGAGGGGGTAAACCAAAGATTAATACAGGAATCTTGTGAGCATGAGGAAGCTACTCAAAGATTAATACGGCAATTGCATGAGCAGATTGAGAATAGTCAAAGAGAGATATAGTAATCGCATGAGAAGGCTGAGATTAGTCAAAGAGAAAGACAGGAATTGCATGATTGTGAGGAAGCTAATCAAAGAGTAATACAGGACTTGCGAGAGAGGGTGAGAATAGACCAAGATCAATAAAGGCATTCATGGAATCCATGAACAGACAGCTGAATGAATTCAGGGAGACCACAAAGGG
This sequence comes from Dipodomys spectabilis, assembly GCF_019054845.1. NCBI lineage: Eukaryota > Metazoa > Chordata > Mammalia > Rodentia > Heteromyidae > Dipodomys > Dipodomys spectabilis. Next base: position 1,909,870 of record NW_024871068.1, read on the forward strand.
AATTCTCAATAGAGCCCAAGAAAAGGACTGGGAGTCCAAGTAAACCAAATACTGAACACCAAATTAAGGAAGTAAAGTTCATACAAGACCTAAAACAAAGCTCCAACAAAGATTTGGAGCCATCAAAGCCAAACAATTAGAAGGAAAAGAAATTTTAAAAAACCAAGTAGAAAATCTTGACAGTCGGTTAGACCATGCAGAAGATTGAATCTCGGGGATTGAAGACAGACTAGATATTCTAGAGAAAGAATGTATAACTATCCAAGACAAATCCTAGAAATATGATAGATCTATTCAACATTTGGAAGGCACCAAATCTGAGGATAATGGGTGTAGAGGACCACCTAAAGACAGAAGTTAATGGTTTAGGAAATTTATTTAACAGAATCTTAGTAGAGAACTTCACAAACATGCAAAAATTAGGACTATTGAGATATAAGAAGCTTTTAGAACCACCAAACCAGACTTACAAAAGGTACTTAAAGATGTCCTACACATAGAAAACCAACAAGACCACAATAAATGCCAAGAAACAGCATCTAAGGGAATAAAATTAGAACTGAACACCAAAAAGCCACCAAAGAAAGTCCTGTAACACACGGAGGCTGAACAACACACTGTTGAGTCACCAGTGGGTCATGGAAGAGATTAGAAAGGAAATGCAAATGTTCATGATATACAAAAAAAAAGCAAACACATAAATTACCAGCTCCTCTGGGACACAGGAAATGCAGTACTCAGAGGCAATTTTATACCTCTGAGTTCCTACATCAACAAATTAAAGAAATCTGAAACCAACAATTTAATGAGACATATGCCCCCCCCTTGAAAAAGAGGATCAAAATAAGCCCCAATCCAGTAGATGGAAAAAAATAATTAAAATTAAATCAGAATTAAATGAATTAGAATCCAAAAAAGCCATAGAAAGAATCAACAAAACAAAGCTTTGGTTCTTCGAAAAAATTAACAAAAATTGACAGACGCCTAACAAATCTTATCAGAAAAAGAAGAGTACATGGAATTAAACAAACTCAGAGATGAGAATGGAAACATCACCACAGAAACAACCAAGATCCAGAACATTATAAAGGAAAACTTCTCAAACCTTTATGCTAATTAGTTTGAGAACCTGGTAGAAATGGACCTCTACCTAGCAAATATTGATATGCCAAAACTAAACGAAGATGAATTAAACCAACAGGCCCATATCAAGCATTGAAATAGAAACAGCAATAAGAGAACTCCCATCTAAGAAAAACCCAGGACCAGATGGATTTACAGTGAAATTCCACAAGGCCTTCAAAGCAAAGCTCACACCAATACTCCTCCAATTCCTCAATGAAATTGAAAGAGAAAGTGCACTATCGAACTCATTCCATGAAGCCATCATAACTCTCATCCCAAAACCAGGCAGGGACTCATCAAAGAAACAGAACTATAGACCCATTTCTTGATGGACATTGATGCAAAATTTCTCAACAAAATTTTGGCCAATCGACTTCAACAATTCATACAAAAAATCACACACCACGATCACACAGAATTCATTTCAGGGTTGCAAAGCTGATTCAATATACGCAATTCAATTAATATAATTTACAACAACAACAAGACCAAGGATAAGAACCACATGGTTATCTAAATAGATGCAGAAAAAAGCATTTGACAAGTTCCAAAACCCCTTTATGATGAAGGCTCTGGAAAAATTAGGAATCCAGGGAACCTTCCTCAATACAATAACGGCTGTATATGACAAACATACAGCAAGCTTTATACTTAATGGTGAAAAACTAAAGCCATTTCCTCTTAGGAAAGAGACAAGGATGTCCAATCTCTCCACTTCTCTTCAATGTAATATTAGAATGTGTAGCAACAGCAATAAGACAAGATGCAAACATTAAAGGATCCAAATATGGAAAGATGAAGTAAAACTCCATCTTTTTAGATGACATGATCTTATATTTAAAGAATCCCACAGAATCCATTGCCAAATTACTTATGCTGATTCAAAACTTTGGCAAAGTAGCATGGTATAAAATTAACCCTCAAAAATAAATAGCTTTACTGTATGCCAACAATGAGAAAAGCATGGCTGAAATAAGTAAAGCAACTCCATTCGTAATAGCCCCACAAAAATTAAAATATCTAGGAATTAGTTTAACCAAAGAAATGAAAAATCTCTATGATGAAAACTTAGAAAACCTGAAAAAGGAAATCCAAACAGAACTTAGAAAGTGGTAAAAACCTCCCATGATCCTGGATTGGAAGGATCAACATCATGAATATGGCAATACTTCCTAAGGCGATGTAAAAATTCAATGTGATACCTGTGAATATTCCGACCTCATTCTTGAAGAAAATAGAAGAGGCAATCCAAAAATTCATATGGAACAATAAAAGACCCCGAATAACAAAAACAATCCTCAACAGAAACAACAGTGCTGGAGGAATATCAATAGCAAATTTCAAAATCAAATACAAAGCCATAGTAATCAAAACAGCTTGGTGCTGGCACCAGAACAGATCTCAGGACCAATGGAATAGAATTGAAAACCCAGAAATTAACCCACTGACATATAGCCATCTAATCTTCGCTAAGAGAGCTAGAAAAATTAGAATGGAAGAAAGACAGCTTCTTCATTAAGTGGCTGGCAAAATTGCTTAATCACTTGTAGAAAACTAAAGCTAAATCCTTATATATCACCCTGGACCAGAATCAATTCCAAATGGAACAAACACCTGGAGTCACAGCAGACACCCTAGGTCTCCTTGGCACAGGCTGAATTTTTCTTAATAGAGACCCAGAAACACAACAAATCAAAGAAAGGTTAGACAAATGGGATTGTATGAAATTGCAGAGCTTCTGCATGGCAAAGGACATAGATAGCAAGATCAATAAAAATCCCACCGATAGGGAGAAGATCTTCACTAGCCATACAACAAACAAGGGTTTCATATCTAAAATATACCTGGAACTCACAAAAGCAAATCCAATAACAAATCCTCAAAGAAAGAAACAACTGCCCAATAAATAAGTGGGCTAAAGACTTACAGAGAAACTTCTCTGAAGAGGAAGGAAGGATGGTCAATAGACATATGAAGAAATGCTCAACTTCCCTAACCATAAAAGAAATTCAAATCTAAACAACATTGAGATACCACCTCACTCCAGTCAGAATGGCTATAATCAAGAACTCTAATAACAACAGAAGCTGGAGAAGATGTGGACAGAAGGGTACCTTGCTGCATTGTTGGTGGGCATATAAACTTGTTCAACCACTTTGGAAAGTATTATGGAGGTTAGTCAAAAGACTCCACATAGTGCTCCCCTATTTCCCAGCTATCCCACTTTTGGGCATTTACCCAAATGCTCACAAACATGACCATACTAAAGCTTCCAGCGCAACTATGTTTATTGCAACAGTATTTACCATAGCTAAGATATGGAACCAACCCAGATAGCCCTCAGGAGATGAATGGATCAAGAAAATATGGTATATATACACAATGGAATTCTATGCCTCCATCAGAAAGAATGACATTGCCCCATTTGTTAGGAAATGGAAAGACTTGGAAAAAATTATATGAAGTGAAGTAAGCCAGGCCCAAAGAAATATAGGTCCCATGGTTTCCCTTATTTGCAAGAACTAGTATATTTGTGAGACAAGCAGAAACGATCAGATAAGTTGTGTTAGGCAAAATGAACCCCAAGATAAGGACTCAAATGGTTATTTTCTGTCTTGCTATTGTTTCTAGCATATTTATAAGATGATTTCTTTGTTGCTTTGTAAGTCCTTCCCCCTTGGTATATCCCCTATTTTCACTGTATTTGATGTTGTTATAATTTGTGGAGGAGTAGGGAAAAACAAATTCTTTAAATTGGGATACAGGTGGACCCATTGCAACAGATGTACAACACGTTATGTTAGCGCATGCATGGGTTGGTTAGGTGGGGAGATGGGAAGGTATGGTAAGGGGAAACAAAGGAGGAGGCAACAATGCTTGATAAGAAATGTAATCATTACCGTGCTCATGTAATTGTAACCCCTCTGTATGTGTTTTCACAATAAAAATCATGAAATAATAAATTAAAAATTAATGTCAATTTTTTGTTATTGTTGTTGGTCATGGGGTTTTAACTCTGGGCCTGGGCGATGTCTCTCAGCTCTTCAGTTCATTGATACCACTGTACCACTTGAGCCACAGTGTCGTTTCTACTTTACAAGTGGATTATTGGAGATAAGAGTCTCACAGACATTTCTGCCCAGGCTGGTTTTGAACCACTATCCTCAATCTCAGACTCCTGAGTAACTACGATTAGAGCCATGAGCCACCAAAGCCCAAACCACGTCAATTTGTAAAAAGCCAGCTTATTGTAACTTCTGTTTTTTTCCAATAAACAATCTTACTTTTTAGCATTAGTTTATAACTATGAGTTATTTTTAGATGTAATTGAAATTTTTAATAGAATCAAACATATTTTTTAATATTGCTCAGTATCTCACAAAATCCCTTGTAATTGACTTTCCCTAAAGTCAATTATTACATACTACATTACTCACTATTATTACACTCTGTATTACATATAGTGTGAAGCAAAAATAGTTTGGACCATTTCATTTAAATTATTAGATGGTATTTTAGCATTATAAATTCGCATCTGTGATTTTAAAAGAAGGAAAGAAGATTTTAGAGTTAAAATCAAATGTAAATGCGTAGTGTGTCCTAATTAAAGCAAAATTCATGAGTTCATACAGACAAAATTATTTTCTTTCCACTAAAGGCTTTGAAGTAATACTATTGGAAATAGTGAGGTAAGAGGAGGAAGAATTCCAATCATGTCAAAAAATGTCTGTTATTGTGCTACCCCCTCCACTAACAAGACCTACCTGGTCCCAGATGCCACAAAACTTCAAGTATCTCTCTTAGAACACTATTTGGAAAAGTTCTAAATCACTGATTATTTATGTACTTTCTGTTATATGAAACAAAATATAGACACAAAACAATTGAAATAAAATGCACACATATGTTGAAGTCACCACAGCTGGAAAAACAACCAAAAAAGCAGAACTCTCCCAGGAACAAAAACCTGTTGTGTCTGGTTGTTTTTAAGCACAAAAACCTCAAATACATGTTACCCTTGAGTAGATCCATAAAGATAACTGTGTCTCAGAAGTACGGTTGTGTTAATTTGTAATTAAATTCATCTAAATGAACCTAATATAGCAAATCACGTGAATGGATCAAATTGTTTAAAACAAATGTGACTGTATGTGGAGTGAGAGCTGCACATATTTAAACGAATAAAATAACAAAAATCATCACATACTTAAAAAATTCAGAAATGCAACCAATAAGTCCAATAGTATCCATATTGAGATCTAAATCCTACTGATTTAACAAGAACAAAATATCCAAATAATAGAATCTGAGCCGTGTACCTGAGTGTACATAATTTTAAACTACTCCAAATTACACTTTGTAGAAGACTGAATGTGGGCTATCTGAAGGAAAACATCAACCCATGATATAAATGACATTAAAAATTTCATTAAAAGAGAGAAGTAGTTTCTGGAAAATACTATTTTAAAAAGTAGTGGTAAAAATCTTTCTAGTACTGACAAAATTGCATACCTATTTAGTTATATCCAAAAATGACACAATATACTCAAGCTGATTTGAAACTTTGAGAAAGTAGCGGGATACAACTTTAACATAATTATGGATGTGACTCTGGCATGGAATTAATTTCCTCTTTGATCTGACAAAAATATAAGAAAGAACAGAACTTCAACTAAATATCAAGACCTAACTAAACATATAACAAGAAAAGTCATCATGCAAGCTGTTTTGCAACTGGGATAAAAGAAATATTATATACCGATTCTGTATTTATTGTAAATGTTGTTTTGTTTCATATATTATTTCCTTTAGCTTGCATTTTTAAAACATTGTGTTAATGATGTATATCTTGGTAACTAATTTTGGATTCCTCCTTCAATTTAGTTTTGAAAACAATAACTTACTTCAGTTTCTAACCCATGAAATGATGTTGATTACAAAACAACTGCTAATAACCACCGTTTATAATACACAAAATATCATAAGCATGACACCAGCAAGCATTGATTAACATTTGATATCATGGTCTCATGACTGATGAAGCCTATCTGCCTGAGTATAGCTGTACCGAGATTCCTCAGCCTAAATTTAGCCACTGTGAAAAAATGTTTATATCTTTATTTGTCACCCATTGTAGATTAAACCTGAGTATAAAGCCTAAGGAAAATGATAAGGTGAGAATATAGCTTTTCTAGATATGAAGTAAAGAAAATGCAGCATAGAGTAACTCACTGGTTTAAAGTCAACCTATTTCTCCAAAACATTCTAAGCATTTCCTTACAATGTGTATTATTCTCAAGAAGGGAATGGGGAATGCGAGAAGAGGACAAACCTAGCATTATCTTCAAATACACATAAGTTGGATTTTCCTCTTTATTTTGCTATAAGCATTTTTGATAAAAACTGTTTGAATCATTGATTTCCATGTCAGGTATAATATATCCTAATTGCATATTCCAAAGTACATTCAGAAAATGCTATATAGCAATTAAGTCTGGGCAGAAAAAATGGTATCTCTAACTATGTGACGCCCAATTATTAGCTATTTCATTATGCCCCAATTTAATGAATGTTATTGTTTAAATCTTTATAAAGTATTAATTAAAATCGATCAGTGTCCTATAAAATAATTGTATATAATTTTATCCTAGAATCATTCAAGAACTGCCCATTCAATCATGACATACATCACATTACATTGGTATTCATATGGATAGGAATGAGTTTCTTAGGATTTCCGGCCTGCCATTTGGAGGTGGCAGGACCAGGATTCAAACTGTGGGCTCCAGCTCCCATTAATTCAACCCAAGGATAGGAACTTACCGGTCTGTCCAAGAACATCAGCAAGACCAATGATTAGGCAGGCACCAGTGGTTCTCAGCAGTCCTCCTTGATACTTACAAGGCTGTGATAGGAGGATCGTGGTCAAAGTCACCCTAAGTAGGGAAATCCTTGAGACCCCCCTGTCCAACTTCATTGTCAACAAAGCCAGAAATAGAGCCATATGGCTCCAGTGGTAGAGGGTTAACCTTGAGCAAAAGCAGCTCATGGACTGTGCCCAGATACTGATTTCAAAGTCCAGGACAGGCAGCAAACAGACATACACAACAATCTGTGCAGACATCCCGCTAAAGCCGGTCACCCTCTTTTCCCCAACTGAATTGGACAGAGTTCCCTGGGAAAGGGGCTGGGGGAGCCACTGTCATCTTGCCTCGACCCATTCTGCGTGCATCACAGGATTCCGGCCACATTATTTCATGGTTCTTTCTGACCAATGGGATACAAGAATTGTATTCCATGATGCCTGGGAGATGAACTAGGCTCTGTTAGCACACTTGGAGGCTGAGATCCACAGAGGGAAAATCATGCCACAGGAGCGGAGGGTCTGCTGCAGGCACCCGGGGCCACCTGGCAGCTCAGTGCCAGACTGAGTTGGAGCCACAGACCCTCCATCCCATGAGCTGCCACCACAGCATGCATGGGGATGGGAAGCGGGACATATGTGCCTCTGAGAAGAAAATCTGCTTCATCCATGACCTGCCTGATGAGGTGGACTTCCAGAGTCCAGCAGGTGAGCACCACCATTGATGCAGCCAGCTGTCAGCACACATGTGAATCATCGAGGAGTCCCTTGTGGTATGTAAAGTGCAGATGTTGGTCCTGCATATGCTGTGTTGGGAGAATGCTGAGTGCATGCACTGGCTGTCCCAGGAGAAGATGGAGAAGAGGACAGTGCTGCAGGAGCTGCTATTGCTCCTCGCAGGGGAAGGCACAGACAGCAGTCTCCAGATGCCAGCACAGGCTGAGCCCCCCACCACCAACACTGCTTCAGAAGCCTCAGGGCCCATGCTGGGTGAAATGAGGGAGGGGCAGAAAGATTTTGAAGAATTGCAACTTGAAGACAGCATGGAAAATGCCAGAGGAGAGGTCAGGGTTCCCGACCCCAGAGTGGACTCTCCCCCAAGGAGCATGTCCTGCCACAGATGCCCCACATCCAGATATGCCCACAGTTCCCAGGCTCAGGGGATGAGTGCTCCCTCACTTACTTCTATAGACCGATGTGGATGATGACTTTCTATGTGACATACTGACTCTCAAATCCTTGGCAGCCACCAGAAGTAGATAGCCAGGTGGCCTTCCCTGAGGCCTCCATCTGCCGGGTGATGAGAAGGTTAAACTGGGGGTTGGGTAAGGCCGAGGATGCCAGGAGTTGGCCCAAACTCAAGGGACATCTAATAGCTCATTGGTGGCCAGGAAAGAGGCCCATGTTATGCTTATCACAAAGAATAAATTGTTTTCAAAACAAAACAAAAAAAGCCTCCAACAAAGATTTGTTCTTAAAGTCTTGAGGCTTGAACTGAGGACTTGGCCACTGTCCCTGAGCTCTTTTTGATCAAGGCAGGTGCTCTACCACTTGAGCCCCACCACCCCTTCCACCCGTTTCTGTGTTGAATAGAACCCAGGGCTTCAGGCATGCTAGGCGACCACTCTACCACTGAGCCACATTCTCAGCTATGATGATTCTCCCCCTTCCCAAACCCATATGGCCATTCCTCAGATAAATAGTAAGTAGGGTCTAGAATGAATATGAAGCACAAGTCTGGTTCACACCAAAATACTCCCCCGCCCCCTCTTCCCACACCCTTAGTTGAAGTTTCTCTTCTACCATTGAAGGATGAAAGAGGGAGAGGGGAGTCCCAAGAGAGTACAAACAACAGTGGCCCCCTGAGTCCCACATCCTCCCCCACATAAGTGGTCCTCCAGATTCCAATCTTACCTGACTCAATGTGGAGTCTACACTGTCTCCCCACCACTGCAAGGCTCAGGATAAAATAAAGGTCAGCCCTGGCCTCAGCCCACACTCAGGGTGGAAGCTTCTAGTCACAGACCCACTTCCACCTCTGACTGCTCCGAGTTAGGCTGGACCCACCACTCACTACTACATTGGCAGTGATGACCTCATGTATGGATTGCAGGAAGAAGGTCTATGGCAAAGAGTAGAAGCAGCAGGGTGAGCAGGGCAGAAGGAGTGGGGAGATTGCTCAGGGATCTTCCTTGTAGCCTTCCCATACAGCCAGAGTCATGCTGACCCAAAGCACAGACCAAGCCAAGGGGTGAGATGAGATGGAGGAGCATGGGACTAAAGGAGGTACTGCTTTGTCTTGGAGCACTTGGAAATTCCAATTATATTTGGCCCATGCCAATCTCAAAGCCAACACGCAATGCCTCTCCTTGTTGTTGTTGGCTGTGAGCGCTGTCCCTGAGCTCTTTTTCTCAAGGCTGGCACTCTACCACTTGAGCCACAGGGCCACTTTTGTTTTCTGACGGTTCATCAAGGATAAGAGGTTCGCACACTGTCCTGCCCAGACTGGCTTGGCACCATGATCCTCCAGGTCTCAGCTTCCTGAATAGCTAGAATGACAATCATGAGCCACCAGTGCCCAGTATGTGATGCCTTTTGAAGGCATCTTGGCTAGTCTGTAAAGGAGCCCCAAAGCACCTGGATAGACTATGACCCAATCAAGGAGCTGGAATAGGGGAAGGCTGACCTTCTAGCCATTCTGTTTCCCCAAAATTAAAGATGCCAGATGGTGTTGTATGCATCAAACACCTAGGCCAGCAGCCACCAGGCTTAGTGGGGAAAAAGTTGAGAATACCCAAAGATTGAAATGTAGAAATCTCTGATTTTTGCATGCATGTGGTGTGTGTGTGTGTGTGTGTGTGTGTGTGTGTGTGTGTGTGTGTATGTGTGTCTGTGTGTGTGTTTGTGTGAACTCAGGGCCTAGGCTCTATCCCTGAGTTTTTTGCTCAAGGCTAGTGCTCTGCCACTTGAGCCACAGCCCCACTTGCTTTTCGATGGTTAATTGTAGGTAAGAGTCTCAAGGACTTTCCTGCCCAGGGTGGCTTTGAAGCATGATGGGAGGCCCAGGGAAGCAAGAGTAAACACAACTCTCAGGTACAATCCTTATGGAGGGCCACTCCTGCCCCCTGGTGGCCACTTGTGAAACATGCGGCCCTGTGCCATCATCCTCTAGAGTTCAATTTGAGGAAGTGACCAGGGCCAAGCTGACTTTTGCTCACCCTGATTGCTGATGCCAGAGCAGGTTTGTTCCACCCTAGGCCAAGAGAGCTCCAGGAGGCCTGGCTTACCAGGGACACAAGGAAGGGAGAGGTCAGCACCAGGCAGTGCTAAGAGCCTTTGCCCACGGATACCCCAACTTGGCCTTACTTATTACCATAAGACCTGTCAAAGAACAACCCCCAAAGAAGAAAATTGGAGCAGTGCCTCCAAGTGGTAGAGCTCTAGCATTGAACCAAAGAGCTCAGGGAAAGGGCCCCTAAACTTTGAGTTCAAGACCCCCAGCTGACCTTCCCCCATAAAACACAGGTTGGCTAAATGTGAACTAGTAGGATTTGTGGTGTTTCTGAAGAACGTTGATACTGAAGAAAGTACCCTAATTCTAATGACAGCTGAACTTGTGACATACAGCTATGTGGTGAGTCATTCAGAAGGCACTATTTGCTGGGTCCTTCCCACATGGGGGTTTTGTGCTGAGTGCTCAAAAAGGTGCTGTTTGCTGAGTCATCCCAAAGGGTGCTATGTACTGAGTCCATGAGAAGTGTGGGCGACCTGGGTTTTTCAAAGGGTGCTGTGTGCTGAGTCCATTACACAAAGTACTGTATGCCGAGTCCTTCAAAAAGTGTGGTGTGCTAATTCATCCTAAAGGGTCCTGCTATGTGCTGAGCCCTTCAGAAGAGAGGAATAAGGTAAGTTTTTTGAATGTGTGTGCCGAGTCCTTTACACAGGGTGCTCTGTACTGTCCTTCAAATGGTGCTGTGTGCTGAGTGCTTCCACAGTTTGGTATGTGCTGAGTCCTTCAAAATTTTTCTGTGTGCTGAGTTTTTCGAAGGGTGCTGTGCACTGGGTGTTTTACACAGGGTGCTTCATACTCAGACCTTCAAAGAGTGCTGTGTGTGGAGTCTTAACACAGGGTGTGATGAGTCTCTGGGAAAGAGTGCTACATGCAGAGTTTTTCAAAGCATGCCATGCACTAAGGCCTTTACACTGCGGGCTATGGACTCCCTCCTTCAAAGGATGCTGTGTGCTGAGTATTCTACCCAGTGTACTACATGCTGAGTCCTTCAAAGGGAGCAGTGTGCTGAGTCCTTTACACAGGGTGCCTTGTGCTATTTTTGGAAGTGGGCTGTGTGCTGAGTCATCCCAAAGGGTGCTATATTCTGAGTCCTTGAGAGGTAGTTATCCCCAACAATCACACACACAAACAAACACAAACACACATACACATGAGTGTCACCATGCACCTGTTTGGAGTGTAGAGTGGAGGGGGATGGAGGAGAATCTCCCCCAGCGGTGGGGCTGAGGGGAGATTCGATCCCCCGGGCCGGTAGTGGGGTTGGTGGGGGGGGAGTGCTGAGCTGAAGTAAGGCTGCAATTGCCATGGTCTGGAAGCCTCAGGGCCCAGTCAGGGCTGCTGTGGCCAGGGGTGAGGGGCAGGGCCCAGGGGAGGAGGGGACAGGACCCAGGGACCCACTTTGGTGGCAGCAATGGCCAGGGGCCCAAGGGGACAAGGGCGTGTGCACAGCAGGAGTGGGGTGGCCCAGGAGAGGAGTATGGGGCTGAGAGAGAGCAGAGAGAAGAGTGAGCATGAGCACAAGCACCAGTGGAAATGGCTTCAGTGGCTGGCGGCTGCCCAGATCATAGTGTGGGTCCTGGCTGGGAACATAAAACATGTGGAACATTCATGGCAGGCACATTGCTGCGCACAGTCCCACAGAAGCGCAGCAGCTATGGCGGCCCTGAGTCTGAGGTCCTGGTTAGGGGAGCATAGCACAGGCATTGGCTGCTGAGGCAGAGGCAGTGGCCCCGGGAAAAGGCCGTTGAGACAGCGGCAGTGGCTGAGGAGAAAGAGCAGAGGCTTCCCACAGCCCTGCCACACGCCCGCAGATGTCCCTGCCCCCTCCCAGCAGCCCTGCGTCTCGAACATGGCGCTGCCGGCTGTGACCCGCGGAGCCTCTTGCAGTCACCCGGAAGAGAGGGCCCACCCCTGGCCGACTTGTGGCCCGACTTAGTCGCAGTCCCGGGTCCTCAGACTCTGAGTGCGCACCCGGAGTCACAGACTACAGCTTCTCCCAGCAGCACATGTGTGTGGCCGCCCTGCGGGCCCACACCCCAGGACCCCTGCACCCTGCAACCTCCCCTACTCTACACCTTCCCCCCCACTCCCACTGACCAGGACCCGCGCCTCTGGCCTCCCCTCTCTTGTCCCACCTGCACCTCCCCCGTGCCCTACAATCCTCCCTGGCTCTGCCACAAATGCACCCTAGGGGTGGGGGGTGGAGGTGGATGTCGACCCGAGGATCCCACCCCATCCATAGGGGCCAGTGTCCCAGGAAAAGGGGAGCTGCAGGGATGGGTGAGGAGGGGCCAACACAGAGCCCCTGTCTTGGAGCAGTTGGATCCACACAGCCGCACATCTGCACCCTTTCTCTCCTTGGTGGAAACTTGGTGGCTTTAGTCAGAGGTGGGGAGAAGCACCTCCACACCTGCTTTCTAGGGTCTTTTCCTTTTTACTGGGGAGGGGTGTGTTGGATGCAGAAGATAGCTCCCCCCCTTGTGAGCCCTTGTCTTCTGTGCTCAGTCACCCTTTCACCTGAGGACGTTCCCAGAAAAGCCCACTAGAGAGGTGAGAGCACTGTGGTCAGCTAGAAGGTGGATATTTGGGAGAAAAATGCACCCCCTCTCACAAACATACACTCGGCCCGTACCTCCAACCCCAGCTGTCAACAGTTCTGACTGGGTGATCACATTTCCCAGCTCTGCCAACCTCTGCTAGTGCTCCCAGTACATGTGGTCTCCTCATCTTCCCCAAGAATCTGCCAAGTCACCCAGAAGTATCTAGGCTGGAAGTAGGGAGTCCATCCAATTATATAGCCTTTAGGACCCCATCAAAGTCCCCAACAATGCCCCCACCCCAGGTCAGACACTTTTCTGTAGGCACCAGGACCCCTGCTTTGTTTTCTGTCCAGGCTCTGAGGAGCCACCTGTCTCCAGACTCCACCCAGTGTCCTGGCCTAGGGTTTTGGTGAATGGGGAGTCAAGGCTGGTTGTTCCCAGGGGAAAGGGTCTGGCCCTGAAGAAAGGGGGAGGCAGGGTGGTTCTGCAAATTAGAGCATTGTTTCCCTTGGGTGGGAGCGCCTGGTTCTGACAAGGGAACCCCCATACTTGAGCTGGTACATCATCCAGATGAGAAACCAACAAACTCAGGAGAGGCACTGCTCTGAGTCTGTGAGAGAGAGAGAGAGAGAGAAAGAGAGAGAGAGAGAGAGAGAAAGAGAGAGAGAGAGAGAGAGAGTTCGTCTTTCTCATTATACAGCTTGACTGTGCTCAGGTGAATGATCAGTTGGCAAATTGCTGGTGCTGCATGGATGAGTCTTCTGCCACTGGTTTGGATTTGTGTGTGTTTGTGTTTCTGTGTGTGTGTGTGTGTGTGTGTGTGTGTGTGTGTGTGTTGGGAGAGCAGGGAGATAAGAACAATGAAAATATATTTAATTCACCCTGTCTAAAAAGAGCAAAAGCATCTTATTTTTTGTTCTTTATTCATTAATGCCCAGTACAAGCCCAGTCACATTTTTTGTTTTCTCTTTCACTGTTTCATGGCTCCGTTAGGAAAGGTTTCAGTAGATGTTCCTTTCCACCTCTTTCTTCTGCTTTCTTGCATCCCACAGTAGCTGCTGGGCCTACATGGGTCTCCTCTAGGAGGCCTGTGTGTGAACCACACACCAGAGTGGACACCTGCCCTTCTGTCTTCAGCCAAAAGGCTCGTGAGGCTACTGTGACCACAGCCGCACTCTTCCAGACAGACAGTCTGCTCTCCTGTGTATAGTGGGAGATAATTCAAGGTTGGGAATGAGTCTGCCAAACATAAACAGGGAATGAGATGGGGGAATAGGGCAGGGGCTGTGACAAACGATGTGACAGGATAAGAGGGTTCATCACAACGAGGATGAGAGGGGAATCTTATCCAGGGTATTGACAGTGTCCGTGGGCATCTGGGCAGGGGACTCCGGGCCCCCAATGGTGGCATGGATTCCCTCCTGGGGCAGTGCACTGGTGGGCAGTCCTCCCTGAAGTCCTGCAAAGTCCAATCTTTGTCCTTCCTGGGCTGTTTCCAGCTGGTCATTGGTAGGCAAGTGTTTTCCCCCTGCTGGAGTCTGCTTGGGATCAAGACATGGCAGTTAGCTAGGGCTCTGTAAATGCCATTTTCTGTAACCTGTTGTAGGCTGTCTGCAAGGAAAAGGGGTCTACTGACTTTGGAACCCATTAAGTTTGATTGGGACAAGTGAAATGCCAGTTTTTCAGAGATTTTTATTGAAGCTGGCAATTTCTACTAATGGCTGGGATTCTGGGTCAAATTAGATGGACCATTTCAGCCACCAAACAATGACATTCAAAGCAGCACAGGCAGAGTTCCCAAGCCAGATGGTCTGCTATGAATGTGGTGCCTTGACTGCCTTTCTCCGGCAGCTGCTGATTCTCCTCCGGCTTTCTCTAGGGTGATCACCACAGGCAAGGATGTCATGGGGAGCAGAGATTGTGACCTCGCCATCCACAGCCTGCCAGCTGTGAGCAGAGACAATTCCCAGCACCTGTACTGGACTCTGGGAGATTGAGAGACCCAGGATGCCTCAGGGATCCTTTCTCTGCAACATGAAACATGGGGGCTGGATGTGGTGGACCATCCTGTCTGACCCCAGGGAGTGTAGAGGAGGCCCCTTGAGCCGGGCGTTCACCTCAAGGTAACCTTAATCACAGCTAAGTGGGGAATTGAGTGCCACAGAGCTGGTTAGTGGCTGGACAGAGATCCTTGAGAAGATAGGCATCCCAGAGGCCCCTTAGAAACAAAACAGTTAAGTGCGGTGGCACCAGGAGGGTGGGAAAGGGGAGGAGGGAGAACTGTGGGAGAGCTACATCAGGCTTTACTTCCACCCAGGTTGCTTACCTGAATTGGATGGGACTTTTCTGTAGTATTGTCGTAGGCAGATGCTCATTTATTTATCCAACAAACTGTTACAGTGAGTGCCAGGTCGGGATGGGGGGGGGGGATGGGTCATAAATGATGAAAGGTTCCAGTGCTGGTTCCACAGCACATGAAGAAATCTTGGTTTGAGCTGGCTGCTGGTGCTTCACACCTGTCATCCTAGCTACTTAAGAGGCTGAGATGGGAGAATTGAAGCGTCAGTCCCAGGTAGGAAAGCCTGTAAGACTCTTATCTCTAACTAACTACCAAAAAGAAAACGCCAGAAGTGGATGAGTAGCTCAAACTGTAGACTGTTGGCTTTGAGTTAAAAAGGCTCAGGGACAGCACCCAGGTTCTGAGTTCAAGAGGAGGAGTGACACAAAGAAAGGAAAGAAAAAGAGAGGAGGGAAGGATACAGGGAGAAAAGGAGGAAAGGAAGAAAGAAGGGAGCATGCAAGCCTTGGTTTTGAGTCCCTGGATCAAGGGAGCCAACCATTCACAATCTCCGTGGGGACAGTTTCAGAGCCTAAAGCCAGTATGTGGAACCAAGCCACTGACTCCTTCATGACATCAGCAACTTCATGCCATCCATGATCTGTGTGGTGGCCGATTGCAGAGGGAAACAGCCTCAGGTAGACCCTAGGGCTCAGGGTGGGTCACTAAGTTTCAATCTCCCCTGGCATACCAAGTTTATTTTCTGGTCAGATAAGAAGAAAGTGTCTAAGGGCTAGGGAGGTATAGGATGAGGGAGTGTCAAGAGGGGGGTGGCAAGGGATAAGCAGGAAGTTGAGAGGTAGGAAAATCCCAGATCGGGGGTGTCAGGCCATTGGAACCATGACCTCACTTGACAACCTAGACCATCAGTGATACAGACTTCGACCAAGCCACATGGCTATTAAAAGTCCTGGCACTCTGAGTTCACCATTGACAACCTGGCTGTTGTCCGCTGCAAGATGCCTGTGCAGTATATCCTTGGGGACTTGGACTTTTGCTGGCTCAATCTGAAGATGATACCCCCAGTGTTCATTCCTCGACCAGAGACAGAGGTAAGCATGCCACTGGCACAGGACAGCCAGGGAATGAGGGCGGGAGTCAGACCCGTGTTGCCCAGAGACTTCCTCTAGGCGACTCTAGGGCCCCGTGACTGCCATTCTCAGAGGTAGAGGTGGGTCTCTTTGCTGGCTCAGCCTTTAGTCTAGATGGCAGATGTGGGATTCAGAGAGGGCTGACTGAAGGTCGAGGCTGGTGGGAAAACCAGAGCCACTGGGCTCTGAGCAGGGTTGTTTTTTGAGGATACTCACAACCCAGGAACATTCCTGGGATGGATTGGCCCTTTCTTCCTTCCTGAAAGAGAGGGACCTAGAGCTCTCCAGTCTCTATCCCTTGGCTGAGAAATCCATACATTCCCGTATCCTGTGGTTGGATAACTAGACCTCACCTGACTGGCCAGTGTCGAGGCAGGACAGTGAGAGATGTTGAGTACTTGATGAGGTCACGGGATCCTCAGTATGAGATTGTACTTGAACGTCCTGACTTGGTGCATGGTTAGTCCCATCTAAGACTGCCATGATATAGGACATAGAATCTAGAGAATCAGAGCAGGATAGGGTCTATTCTGTGAGTCTTGAGTATTATGTGTGAGCTTTGAGCTCCTGTATGCTCACCTGCTTCCCTTTCTTGGGTGGGTCTATGCTAGAAAAAGCTTAGAACTAGGGCCTGTGTCACATCCCTTGTTTTATGCTCAAAGCTAGCACTCTACCATTTGAGTCACAGCTCCACTTGCAACGTTTTTGGGTGTTTAATTGGAGATAAGAGTTCTCAATGACTTTGCTGCCAAGTGTGGCGTCCAACTGCAGTCCTCAGATCTCCGTCTCCTGAGAGGATAGGATGACAGCCATGAAAAAGCATCTTTGGTCGGGTGCCAGTGGCTCATGGCTGTCATCCTAAGTACTCAGAAGCTGAGGTCTTAGGATCACGGTTCAAAGCCAGCTTGGGAAGGAGAGACCCTGAGACTCTTCTCTCCAATAAAGCACCAGAAAACCCGAAGTGGTGCTGTGCCTCAAGTAGTAGAGTGCTGGACTTGAGCTGAAGATCTCAGGGTAGCACCTAGGCCCAGAGTTCAATCTCCACTACCAACAAAAAGAAAGTAATGCATCTTTGCCTGCAAAGGACGGTGGAGGTATGTTTGTGTGTGTGTGGGGGGGGGGAGGGATTGGAGACACCTAGCGCGCCACTCAGTCTACGTTTTAAATTGATCGTACCAAACTCTTAGTCCATGGCAGCCCATTCTTGACCACAGGTGAAGCTCTGGGTTGGATATCGACCATCAGACCTCAGTCTCCTCACGGGACAATTGTGAGGAAACAAGGGATTAATAAAGAGGGATCTCTCGAGCAGGGCCAGCACAGAGGGAGCATCTGTCAGATACAGTTCTCAACAATTCTGTGAGCATATGACAGGAAGTTACCCAGAAAAAGCTCAGATGGGGTCTGTTATTAATCATGCAACAGGTGTGGAATTATGAAACAAAACATGGCTGTCTTTCATCATTACCCTATTCCCATGAGGAAGGGGATCCTTCAGTGCATTCAGTTTTGCAGCTGGGGAAAATGAGGCATGGAATAGCCAGGTGACCTACTCATGACCTCCAGCTGACAGGAAGCTTGGCCTGACTTCTCTGCCATGCTTCCTAGGACAGTGGGTGCTATTCAGTCCACTTCTTGTGTTGGGAAATCCACTTCTTGTCATTCGTAGGGCTTGAATTCTGGGCCTGGATGCTGTCCCCGAGCTCCTTAGATCAAGGCTTGCAGTCTGCCACATGACACAGCATCACTTACAGTTTTCTGTTGGTTCTTTGAGGATAAGATTCTCACAGACATTCCTACCAGGGCCTGCTATGAACCATGATCTTCACATCTCAGCCTCCTGTGTAGTTAGGATTATATGCCTGAGGCACTAGTACCTGGCTTAAGTGTAATTCTGTCCCTCTCTTCCTCTCTCCCTCTGTCTCTCTCTCTGTGTGTCTCTCTCTCCCTTTCACTCTCTCTCTCTCCCTTTTGCTCTCTCTCTCCCTCTCTCTCTCCCTCTCTCTTTCTCTCTCTCTTAGGAATTGGTTGAATGGGTGCTGGAGGAGGTGGTCCAGCATGCCCATGTGCCTGGAACCCAAGGTGGCCCTCTCATTCTGGAGGTGGGCTGTGGGTCAGGAGCTGTTTCATTCAGCCTGTTGAACCAGCTTTATGAGGTAAGCCCCTCTGTACCCCAGCTAGACCGTGATGGTTATTCATTGTCCATCCCATGAGTCCTTCCCCACATCCTTCTGCTACACCGTTGAAGGAAAGTGGATGAGGAGGTGTCGCCTTGTCCCCCTGCCTAGCACAATCCCATGCCTCTGACCCATACCCTCACCTATCTGTCTAGACTCTGGCTATAAGACCATGAAAACACTCCGTGTCTACTACCCTTTGCTGCGGAGTTTCATTTCGGTGAGGAGGGGTACAGAGGAATGACCCCAGACCTGATAGCTCCCAGGGGACATTTGTTCTTGTGACAGCCAATTCATTGCTGTGGATAAGGAGGAAGCCACCATCAGATTGACCCAGAACAATGCTCAAAGATAGGTAGGCTGTTGAATTATCAAACCCACTCATGTCTGCTTCCTACTCCCAACAAGGAGGTGCAGTGTGGGTGGCCCGGCACTGGGCCTAAGGGATTATAAATGGATGGTGGCAGTCAGGAGCTCATGGCTCCCACCCATCATCTTGGCTGTTCAGGAGGCTGAGGTCTGATGGTCATGACTCAGAGCCAACCCAGGCAGGAAAGTCAGTGAGATTCTTATCTCCCATAAAATATCTCCCTTCCCAAACCCACACACAAGCCAGAGGTGGTGCTGTGGTCAAGTGGTAGAGCCTCAGGCTTGAACAAAAGAAGCTCAGGTATAACACCCAGGCCCTGAATTCTAGCCCTAGGACCAACACAATCATAAAATAAATTTACAGTATACACCTTTTATCTGACTACCAAGAAAGATGGATTCTGTCTTCTTGCTGGTACTTGTAGCCAAAGGTAAGGGGCTCCCCTTGATGTTCCCCTAAACCTCTCCTTCTTTTCTTTATCTGTCCAGGCTTCAGTTGCAGGACAGAATTTGAATCATCCTCCTGGATGTGACCTTAGGTACCCTCTCCCACCCACCTTCCTTGTGGTCAGGATTCTGAATGCACTCCCTGCTGGAAGGATGAGGCACCGCAGAGTTGAGGGTAGGTATCCCAGACACTCACACACACACACACACACACACACACACACACACACACACACACACACACACACACACACACACACAAACACCCTTAAGCCAATTCAGACTAGCCTTTTCCAAAGACACTTTATCTCCTTGGATTGACTGACTTAGGAGAGGATTTTGATCCCCTGTAACTGATTATTTTAACTTGGGCTTGCTAGTTGACAGTTGATAAATAGGAGCAAAAAAAACCTTTGGTGCCCATCACCTGGGGCTCAGGCTCATGCTTGTCATCCTGGCTACTCAGGAGGCTGAGATCTGAGGATCACAGTTTGAAGCCAGTCATAACCTGGAAAGCCCATGAGACTCTACTCTCCATGGAACCACGAAATAGCAAGAAGTGGAGCTGTGGCTCAAGTGGTAGAGCACCAGCCTTGAACAATAAAACTCAGAGAAAGCTCCCAGATCCTCAGTTCAAGCCCACACAAAGAAATGGCCCCTGGCTTACTTCACTTAATATAATTTTTTCCAAGCCTTTCCATTTCCTAACAAATGGGGCAATGTCATTCTTTCTGATGGATGCATAGAATTCCATTGTGTATATATACCACATCTTCTTGATCCATTCATCTACTGAGGGGCATCTGGGTTGGTTCCATATCTTAGCTATGGTAAATAATGCTGCAATAAACATAGTTGTGCTGGTAGCTTTAAGAAACATAGGTCCCATGGTTTCCCTTATTTGCAATATCTAGTATAGGTATGAGTCAAGCGGAAAAAGTCAGAGAATGTGATGTTAGGAAAACGAACCCTCAAATATGTATTTTAATGTTTTTGTTTCTTTCATGCATGTGTTTCTAACGCATTTATAATATTATTTCTTTGTTGCTTTGTATGTCCCTCCCCCACAGTGTAACCCCCGCTTTCACTATATTTGATGTCAGTATAACATGTGGAGGAGACGGGGACAAACAAGTCGTTTAAGGATTCAGGTGGACCTGTTGCAACAATGAGAAGTACAAAATGTCATGTCAAAACCAGCTTTACAATGTCGGTGGGGGGGGGAGGGGGGTATGATTGGGTGGGGGGGGAGGGGGGAGGCTGGGAAGGGAGGTGAAGGGTAAACAAAGGAGGAGGCTGCAATGCTTGGTAAGAAATGTATGCATTTTCCTGCCCATGTAATTGTAACCCCTCTGTACAGTATGTTCTCAAATAAAATAAAATTAAATTAAAAAAAAAAAAAAGAAATGTACTCATTACCTTGCCCATGTAATTTAACCACTCTACGATATTTTCACACACAAAAAAGCCTCAATGGATGTATATATATATATGATCAATTAAAATTATGGTTTATTTCTTTTGTTTTTAAAAAAAAAAAGAAAAGAAAAGAAATGGCCCCATCTTGTTGCCCACAGATTGCCCGGGCCTTGAGCCCCCTCTCATGGAGTGTGATACAATACTTGTCCCTGGGTGGTATATCAGGGCTGTCAGAAATCCGGTGCTGGAATCCAGGTCTTCCCTTTCGTGCACTCTCAACCCACACTGAATGGAAGGCAGAGTATGACAAGGCCAGCAACCTGCACAGTGGAGACTCGCCAGCTCTGACTAGGTGATTGGAATGGGCTTCTTGGAGGCAGAACTTGAAAAGGGGGTCTTGCTTAACAAGGAGGATCTGACAGGAAGCACAGAGATCAAAGGTGCTGAATATGATGGACAACATGTCTAGCCAAGGATGCTGGTGAGAGACTCAGTATAGATGTGTGAGCCTTGATATAGATATGCGAGATTGTCCCGAGACAGGCCTGAGGGGTCACAGTAAAAAAAGCTATCCAAGGCTGGGACTGTGTCTTAGAGGTAGAGTGCTCATCTAGCACGCAGGAAAGCATGGGTTCGATTCCTAGGTCCTGCATACACAGAAAAGGCTGGAAGTGGCACTGTAGCTCAGGTGAAAGAGCGCTCCCCTGGAGACAAAGAAAGTGGGTGACAGCGCCAGGGCCCCGAGGTCAGGCCCCAGGGCTGTCACTATAAAACAGTTCTCCCAGGGACCTTGGTGACAGGTGGTTGACTATGCCCTAAAGCTCTTAGTAGATCAATCCATGCTTTCTGTCTCCATTGACAGAGGGGAGTTGGACACTCCTTCTGCCCTGGGCACCCCTGGATCCAGTTATCAGAAACCTTCCCAAAGTCTTCCACTGGGACATAGAGCAGCTGGCCCCAGAAATCCTCAGATATTGGTTGGGTTGGGCAGGAGGATATAGGGCAGGCCCCAGAACTCCTAGTGGGTCTGATCTGCCCTGGATGACCAGGCAATCCAGAGGAAGCAGATGGGAGCTTAGAGACGGCTAGTGGTGTGAAGGGGGCCCTTTAATTCCCATGGCCCCACCCAGATTCTGAGCCTTCCTTTGCTCTCCCTGATGGAGATGGAGGGGTGTGTAGGTGGTAGTATCTAGAGGAGGACTAGGTGGAAATTCTGAAGGACTAGACACCTTACACCATGAGCTGGTGTCTCACTCCTGTCATCCCACACCTGCCATCCTGGCCACTCAGGAGCCTGAGATCCAGAGGATATCTTTTCCCAGCACAGGCAAGAAAGTCCTACAAGAGCTTCATCTCCAATCTCCAACCAGAAGTGGCACTGTGGCTCAAGTGGTAGAGCACTGGCCTGGAGGAAAATTAGTCATCAGGGACAGTACCCAAGCCCTGAGTTCAAGCCCCTCAACCAAAAAAAAAAAAAAAAAAACAAGAAAGAAAGACACCCCTTCCTTGCTTGCAAGAGATGGTGAAGTAGTGGGGTTGCTGGGGTTGGGAGACCAGATGCTGGCCTCACTGTACAGACATTTCTAAGAATTCTCCAGGTTTGCCCCAGTGTGAAGCCATAGCAGGGTGGGTGGTGCCTTACCAAGAACTCCAGAGGTCATGGCTTGTGGCAGGCAGGGAGTGGGTGAATGGGAGCAGGGGTGGGATGGTAGTGTCAATTATATGCTCTCCATCCATGGAAGAATGGTTTTGGATGCTGGTGACAAAGTCTGAATTGAAGGGTTGCATGTGGTTTGTGGCCTGATGAGTTGGGTTTCCCCTGTGTCTAAGAAGGTGGCTGAAGCCAGTCACTGCCAGTGGCTTATAACTGTCATCGTTGCTACTCAGGAGGCTGAGATCTGAGGATCGTGGTTCAAAGCCAGCTTGCACAAGAAAATCTGTGAGACTTTATCTCCAGTGAACCACCCGAAAGCCAGAAGTGGTGCTGTACCTACAATGGTAGAGCGCCCACCTCCAGCTGAAGAGCTGACGGACTGCGTGCAGGTCTAGAATTCAAACCCCATGACCTACAACCAATAATAAGGTAGCTGAGTTTTCTGCATATTGGTGTGTACAGTTAAGAAATGCCAAGATGTGTTATGAGCCATTCTAGATGTGTGAGATGTCCTGAGATTTGTCTACACTTGGTCTGAGGATGGTAGTGACATCTTCTTGGGGGTGGGATGTTCAGGGTGCTCAGAGACTGTTAATACCTTGGGTTAACATTTTGCGATTGTGGTCTCAGCACTGATGAGGCTTATCTGCAAGAGTATAGTTGTACATAAATTCCTCAGCCTAAATTTAGCCACTGTTCAAAAATGTTTATATCTTTATCTGTCATCCATCAGAGCTTAAACATGAGTATAAAGTCTAAGGAAAATGATAAGGTAAGAATTTTGCTTTTTTGTATATAATGTAAATAAAAATGCAGCATAGAGTAACTCATTGGTCTAAAGTCAACCTATTTCTGTAAAACATTTAAAGCATTTCCTTACAATGTGTATTATTCTCAAGAAGGGAATGGGGAATGTGAGAAGAGGACTAAACAGGTATTGTCTTCAAATATACATACTTTGGATTTACCTCTTTATTTTGTTATAGGTATTTTTGATAAAAACTGTTTGAATAATTGATTTCCTGGTCAGATATTATATATCTTAGTTGCATAAACCAAACTACATTCAGAAAATGGTCTATACTAATTAAGTAAAGGAAACATATTCAATAAATAGCAAAAAGTATATAGCTATGGGGTAATATTTTGAAGAGTACATTGGAAATATTCTAATGTAATAATTAAGTTGAACAATTTCACATTGACAGTAGTTAACTGGAATAATTTAAATGAACAAAACCTATTTCTCCTTTTACTTTATCAGGGAAATATCTGAGCAAAAAATGGAAATTAACATATGAATCTATAACAACTGGAATTAATTTTTGCCTTTTTATTAGCAAATATTAATTTCACAAGGTATTTTATTGTGTTATACACATACGTCCATATAATGTAGCTTGCTAAATTTTATTCCTTTTATTAATTTCATTAGCCTATTTTTATAGTTATGTTTTATTATGTCATCATACTAACTTATGAAATATTTGAACATATTTACTCCACAGTATTTCTCTTCATCTCCTCTTACTTTTTTCCAAATTTAATCAGTTCTATCTATTACACCTGGGTTATTCATTTTATTTTCTGGATCTAGAGTCTGCATATGAGAAATCTAGTATTTGTTTTTCACAGTATGGCTTATTGCTTTAATATGAATGTTTCCAGTTCTATTTTCTTGAAGATAATATGATTTCATAATTATGTGTGGCTAAATAGTACCTCATTGTGTATATGTATATATATATATATATATGTATATATATATATATATATACATATATATATATATATATATTACAATTTCTTTCTTCAATGAGTGATTAAGGAACATGTAGGTTAATTCTGTAGTTATTTATGTTTTATGTGGGAGAAGGAAGGATGTAAATAATGATGCTTGGAATGAGAAACATGCTCTTTAGGCAGGCACTCTAATATTTGAAACATCCTCTCAGCTGCTCTTTCATCAGTATTTCAATAGTGTATTAAATTTAAAAAATAAAATTTAATTACTTTTGCAAAGGTTTTTTTTAGTATCATATTATTTTTTATTACAATGTTACGTTTACTATGTCATGTGAGGATGAAAATCTAGGCATGTTTGTATATGTAGCTGACTGGAAGGAAACAATGTATACGAGATACAGGATTCAAATAAAAGTTTGAGACCTGTAAGTTGCTAAATTGATGTATATGTCCAGTTTGTGGTGTGTGGTTTCAAGATCACATTTTGGTAGGTTTCATATCAAGTAAGTAGGTGTTTCTAATCCAAAATTGTAAGGAATAAAATAATCATTGTCTTGGTACTCCAGACATTGTAATAAGTGGAAAAAATGATTGAAAGTATGATGGATCAGTAATAAGCCTTTAGACACATTACATTTTCCCCAAAATCTTCAGATGTACTCTTTGGACATGAATTACAAATATATTTATAAACATATAGATATAATGTGATCTTATATATAAATATATGTATTTATTATAAATATATCATATATATATATTTTAAATGTATATCATAAATATTGATTTATATAATTCATCTCATCATTTATACATATATATACATATACATATATATATATATATATATATATATATATATATATATACATACTTTATTTTTTGGTCAGTCTTGGGACTTGAACTCTGGGCTTGGGTGCTGTCCCTGTGCTCTTCAGCTCAAGGCAAGAGCTCTACCACTTGAGACATAGCTCCACTTCCAGTTTTCTGGTGGTTTATTGGAGATAAGAATCTTATGGTATTTCCTGCCTGGGCTGGCATTGAACTGTGACCCTCAGATCTCAGCCTCCTGAGTAGCTAGGATTATAGGCATGAGCCACGGGCTCCCAGCTATATTTACATCCGAGATTTGTTAGTGGAACAAAGGGTACAGAAACTATTATTCTTATTGTGAAATGACTTCACACTGGCAGGTATAATTATAAGAAAAACGATAAATATTCACAGTGGCACAAAAATCCCTTAGTTGCCTAGCAAGACAGCATGTTTTTCCAGACACTGCATGTGGTGTGAGTGGTTTGCAGCCCAAGCGACTGTAGAAGATATTGGACCCTAAACAAAACTGACAATTGCATGAACCCAGTCCTCTATGACAGATTTAGCCAGGCCTATCTTGCAGATTCTTGTTAGGGACATGATGAAAAATTTATAGTTTAGTTGTGGTTACAGAACTCGTTTACACATGTCACTCAGCCATTAACTATATTTAACATATTTCCTTTTACTCTTATATTTTCATGGCTAAGGAAACTGCTTTTTGTTTGCGAAAACTTGGCTCTTCACAACATAGACATGGGTTTTTAATACTTTTGAAATTACTGTCTGCATAGTGTTCTATGAGATGAGCTTCTCTTTGCAATATCATCAGAATAAACTTACTCTGATTCAAACTTGGAGAACAGCTACCTTGTTCTCTCTCCTAGAAAACCATCTTATAGACTTCTTTATGTGTAAACAGACCCTCATTTACTTGCAAAAGTCTGTCAGTGAGTCAAACCTAACTCACCCAAGTGAGGTGAATTCCTCTCTCATGCTTCCTTTACATTAAAAATGGTAAGAACTGTTCAGTAATGCACATACTTTTTAATGTGAAGTGTGACTCCTATTTTCCACAATGTGAATCAAGCAGAGGAATCAGTTTAAGATGTGAAAGAGACTTACAAAGAGTCTTGGACCTTGAAATTTTCCCTGGGTATGAATTTTTGGAGAAATATCCCTTTTCAAAGACAAAGGACTCAGTTTTTTTAATATTGTGCTGGTACTGGGATTTGAACTCATGGCCTTGAGCTCTATCTGGGCTTTAATTCTCAATGTTTGCTCTATACCACCTGAGCCACACCTTCACTTCTTCCTTTTACCACAAGTGGAGAAAAGAATATCTTAGGTTTATCTACTTAAAATAGCTTGGAATTGCAATTGTCAAATTTGAACCTACTGTGTATCTAGGTGTTAGCCACTGGTGCTGTGCTAGAACTCACTTCTTAAGAATAAATAATCACAAAAAGAGGAGAAATAAATATTTGTTCAATTATTTATGTGTTGTCTGATAAACCAAAGCACTTGCTACTGGAAAAGAAAAAGAGAGAAGATAGAGATTAATATGGAGGAAAGAGAGACAAAGAAAGAAGGAATGGAAGGGTAAATGAGTGGAGGGGAGTAAAGGGGAGGATATGAGAAGAGAGGGCAGCTGAGTAGAATTGTCTACTGCTCACTAAGGTATTGTTGGACAATCAGTACCTTTGCATTTATGTAGCCAGAGCTTTATATTTTTGGTAGTAAGCTGAGATATAAGATACCAATTTACAGGTAGTAACCTGTTAGTGTGCTTCCTCCTGCACCAAGGAAGCCACAGTTCAGTTACTGTTACAGAGAAGGCAAGAGTAAGCAGTTTAAGTTATACTGAGAAACAATAATTGACATGCCAGGAATGCTCCCTTGTATGGTGAAGTCAACCATCACTCTTGTTCCCTGCTCCAGTCTTCCTCTCAACAATAATAGCAGAAACAGAAGAGAAAGGAGATATCTGAATAATGATCATTTCTCTGTTTACCCTCATCCCTTGGCCTCTGAAACAATAAAGCCAAAGGAGACTTAACCTGAACTAGTGGGGAAAATGGGGGGAAAAGTGCAGTCTAACATATTGTGAAACTTTTAAAATAATTGGGGCAGCATTTCAAATACTGAAATAAAACTTTTTAAATTATTAATAAAATGTTACTAGAAATTTATTGAAAATTTAGGGCTCACTACATAGTGGAATCTGCATAATTAAAACTGACTCATGCTCCTATCATCAGAAATTGAAGATCGTCCTTAAACATCGACTGCTGAAGTGATAAGCATGGAAATTCATGATGGATAGCATAATGCTAAGATCATGGAAATTATTTCCTTTCCATCTTCAGTGTGTAGAGAAGAAAAAAACTCTATAGGATGGCTCTGAAGGTGGAATTCTAAATTTAGGACAGAAGGTGAATAGTAAAAGAGACCTATCTCAGCCATTCAGAGATTAGAAATGTGGAGAAATATACTCATTTATGTGGTCAAACATGGAAGAGAGGATGTGGCAAGCCCATAGCCAAATGCCAAAGGTAGAGATATTTAACAAAATACCATGAAGTTGAAACAAGTCTTAAAAGGGGATCTTGGCTTAAAGGGAGTAGGGCAGAAGGCTGGAGAGTGAAATGGTGGACTAATACAGTCATAACACTCAATGTACATATGTGACACTATAAGTAGGAAATTTGAAGGGATAGGTGGGTTTGGGGTAAGGGAAGGAAGAAAAATGGAAAATTTGACAATGATCCAGATGCACTGAACATTGAAATGCACATACACTCTATTCAACACTGACATGAGGAAGTGAAACCCCTTTGCACAACTTGCTACAGATAAAATTTTTTGAAGTTTTAATATTAAGAGACCAGAAGCATAAACCTTTAGAGATAAATAAGAGGATAGCATTGACATATTGTTGAGGCTTGTATTCCTTTCAATATACAAAATTTAATAAGTATCAAGTCTGCTGCAAATTGCTTAAACCGTAGAGAATCAAATTCCAATATTCCTTCACTTCCAATAAAAATAAATCTTATAGACCTTTAGGTTTCTCAGTTGTTTCTAAATATCTTAATGTAATGCATTGGAACTAATTTCATTCTATATTTAAGTTTAAATTTTTAATACTAAATGCTTTTAAAATCTTCTCACTTGTGCACAGGTATGGATAGATAACTGATGTGGGCAGAATCAGAATTATTCAGAAGGTTACAAATGGATTCTTACCTAGTTTTCTCTCTGCTGGGTCATAGAAGACAGACTGTCCTAATTGGAAAAAGTTAGCCTTCCCAGATTTTCTGCATATAAACACTCCATCAACATTTTGTTATTAGAGGATTATTCAAGATTAGCTATATGTTGATTGATAATGACAGAGCATGACAGAAAGGAGAGGGAAAACCATCTACACTTCAGTGAGGTTCTGACTTGTGCTTCACAAAGTATTATGAAAGCTCTTCATGAGAAATCTAGCAGCTGAATTTCTAAAAAGTCCTTGGGTTGTTACACTTTCTGATAATGTCTCAATTCAAGTACTTCTCCTTAGAGTTCCATACTATTCAATGATGCTGTATTAGCTCCTTGTTACAATTTGCAGACCGGTCTTGGTGATGAAATTTGTGCTTTTCAAAATTGCTCTCCCAATTCCATCCACAAACTGCAGACAAAATTTATCTGAAAAAATTGTATCTGTTGATAGTGCATATAATTTTATGTTTCATTACAAACATAGAATGTAGTAAAAGTTTTCATAGCAATTACTCTGCACTAGCTTGTGGGCAGATTCTAAAGTAAATAATATACTGTGTTTATGTAGAGAATTTGAGTATCCAAAGTTTTCATAGCCTCTGGTCCTAAAACCAATACCTTACTGATATTGAGTGACAAATACAAATTCCTATAGGTACAGAAGTTTTCCTTGTATCTTTTTAACATATATTTTTATTGTAAATATACTGTACATAAGTAAAGTAATGAGTACATTTCTTCTTGAGCATTGTTACCCCATCATTTGTTTTTCCTCTACCATAGTTTTCCTTCACACATCCCCAACTTCCCCATTCACCCCCACTCTGATAGACTGTGTTGTACATCTCATTGTTAAAATGGGTCAACCTGTATCCTTTCCTTGCATCTTAAATGAAGAAGTGATGGCTTGATTTTTGCTGATTCTACTTGTGTTGACACACCTAAAATCACTTGCCAAGGCCAAGAGCACATAAATGAAAAGCCAGCATTTTTTTTTCACTTGGTATAATTGTGTTCTACACATTTGTTGACAGGTTACAAATTATTCTCAAACTTTAAAACATTAAAAATATATTCTTAAACAACTGGTTTTTCCCCATCTCCTCCACAAGTTATATTGACATCAAATATAGTGAAAGCAGGGGTTATACTGTGGGGGAGGGACATACAAAGCAACAAAGAGTGGGGGAGGGAGGATGCTGGGAAGGGATGTGAAGGGTCAACCAAAGGAGGAGGCTGCAATGCTTGGTAAGAAATGTACGCATTATCCTGCCCATGTAATTGTAACCCCTCTGTACAGTATGTTCACAAATAAAATTAAATTAAATTAAAAAAAATTTTCTTTTTTTCCTTATTTTCTTAGCCAGGAAATCAGCAAGACCTCAGTCAGCATTTCTCACATAAGACTTTTCACATGGGTTGGTTAAATGTATATGTAGAATCCAGTCTTCTGAGGATTCACTCATCTGCTTAGGAATTGATGCTGGCTGTTGGAAAAGAGTTCAAGTAAGGATGCCATTTAAAGCTTTATAACTTTATTCTTTATCAAGGTATTCTCCTGCTGCTCTGGTTGTTGAGAGTGTCTACAAGAACAAGCATTCTGTGGGGAGCAAGGAAACACCATATGACCGTTACTTACTGAGATTTCTGAGTGATTTGCTATCACTTGTACCACATTTTGCAAATCGAATCTGTCAAAAACTACCAATTTTAAGAGATAAGAGGAGTGGTAAAAGAATTCTGATAGCCGGGCGCTGGTGGCTCACGCCTGTAATCCTAGCTACTCAGGAGGCTGAGATCTGAGGATTGCGGTTCAAAGCCAGCCCGGGCAGGAGAGACCGTGAGACTCTTATCTCCAATAAACCACCAGAAAACCGGAAGTGGCGCTGTAGCTCAAGTGGTAGAGCGCTCGCCTTGAGCTGAAGAGCTGAGGGACAGCGCCCAGGCCCAGAGTTCAAGCCCCACGACCGACAAAAAAAAAAAAAAAAAAGAATTCTGATAGACAAATACATCTTCAACATATTTGGTTCCAAGCATTCCACCCAAGGCATATTCAACAACTAGTGAAACTTGTGTTGTCTGTAACTATGTGTCTTTCTCCATGTGTGCATGTATACATGTTTATATGTATACGTGTACTTGTGTGTATGGTAACATACATTTGTACATATATAAGGGCGTAAAAACATATATATGCATATATAAATAAATATGCAGATATAAATATGTGTATATATATATATATATATCAGTTGTTCAGTGACTTAACCTATACTTCCAACACATTGTTATACTCACAAAGTGTACATGATAAATTGCTCCTAGGATCTGTGCTCTATGATGGGCATCCTTTGTACTCACTTCTCACATTCCTTTGTTTTTCATCCCTGTGAGCAACTTCGGTCTACTTTCCATAGGATAGCTTTGTTTTCATTATATGTAGTTACTAACTGATAATAAAAGAAAAAAGTTGTTTGTAAAAGAAAAAGAACTTTTTTTTTGGGTCCAGTTGTGGGGCCTGAACTCTGGGCGTGGGCGCTGTCCCTCAGCTCTTCAGCTCAAGGCTAGCACTCTACCACTTGAGCCCCAGCGCCACTTCCGACTTTTTTCTTTTTGCTTATGTGGTGCTGAGGAATCAAACCCAGGGCCTCAGGCATGCAAGGCAAGCGCTCTACCACTGAGCCACTATCCCAGCCCCAAGAAAAAGAACTTTTAGGTCACAGGTCACAGTATCTTATCCATCCCAACAATTTTTATGAGATAAAATTTATAATAGTAATAAAATGAAAAGGAATTCCTAGATTTGCTGTTTTGCCATTTTGAATGGCAAAGAATAATATCATGTAACTGTTATAACTCTTAAAGAATGCAAGGGTAACTGATGGTCGCTATCATGTTCCCACAAAACCAGTGGATACTGAAGGAATAGTAGACCAGCCGAAATCCTAAGTACCAGACATGGAGCATGAAAGAGAAAGAGAGGAAATGGGAGAGATTGAAAGAGAGAGAAATATCATAATACAGGAAGTGCATAACAGATAAACAAGAGCTGTATGAGAATATTCATATTGCTATCTTTAAACTCTACATGTACATTTGAAGGCATTTGATGTATGATAACCCATCAACATGAAATATAAAGTTATTTTGATAAAAATAAAAATAACTCAGAAGAAATTATAAGTGCAAAAACAATTTTCACAGAAGCAAACTCTCAGAGATATTTCATGACTTTGAAAAGGATAAAGTGGCTGAAGTTAGTATAAATTTAGAAGTGCAATTCACAAAAATATAAAAATATATTTATATATTTCCTTATATAACCCAAAGCAGAAAGCAAATGTTGTTTAGATGGTTTTTTTAAAACACAGTCTCTCAGGTGCTGGGAAGGTGGCTCAGTGGTAGAGTGCTTGCCTTGCATGCATAAGGCCCAGGGTTTGATTCCTCAGCACCCATAAGCAAAAAAGATGGAAGTGGTGCAATGGTTCAAGTGGAAGCGCTAGCCTTGAGCTGAGTGACAGCACCCAGGCCCCAGAGTTCATGCCCCATCACCAACAAAATCAAAATACAAAACAAAACAAAACACAGTCTGTCACGTTTTGTGGCCTCAACTCTGTAATACCACTGCTTCAGCCTAGGGCTAAGATATTAGGTGTGAACATTTATCAACACTCCTGATTCAGACTCTATTTGATAATTTTTTAATACATATTGTGTTCTTAATTTTCCTCTTTGTAAATTAACATGCACCTATAAAAATTGGTTTGGCCATCCAAGTAACCTTCTCAAAGCACCTCCTAATGATGACTTACAAAAGGTTGTACAAGGGCTGGGAAGGTGGCTCAGTGGTAGAACGTTTGCCTTGAATGCCTGAGGCCCTGGGTTCGATTCCTCAGCACCACATAAGCAAAAAGAAAAAAGCCGAAGTGGCGTTGGGGCTCAAGTGGCAGAGCACTAGCCTTGAGCTGAAAAGTTGAGGGACAGGGCCCAGGCCCAGAGTTCAGGCCCCATGACTGGATGCCCCCCCAAAAAAAGTTGTACTATATGTCAACAAGTAAAGCAATGCTACAAATAAAGAAAACCAATAATTAAATATTAATTAATAAAATAAAAAACATCAGTGTTTTAACTATTTGAAATATGCTACATATTAGGTTTTACTATTTTCTCATATTCTTGTACATTTAACACTGACTAAGGTTGTGATGTTCAACAAGAGTTTGATAGAATATGAGCAGTCTTTAAAGTTACCCACTAAGATTACTATTTATGGCACATCTCATTATTTGTTTATGGCTTATATCATCATTTTTCCTCATTAACATATAAACTAAGGAAGCCCTAAAGTTTTAACAGAAACTGTGTAGTAAACAAAGTGTGAACTCTTTATTCTGCTTCTTTACACAAAAACTTTGTGACTTCTCATTAATAAAATTTCTCTAAATTCTGAAATGTACATACTTAGTAGGATATGTCTGCTATTATAAATCTTAAATACTTTATAGAAAAGTTTTATACCTGCCAAACAGTCCTAATTTTGGCATATATAAACAAATTCCCAAAATTAAATATATTTAAAACATTAAAACTTTTAACAAACCTTAACACTTGCTGCAGTGTTCATTATGACAGGTGCCTTGTACAGAATAGTTGAATTCCTCCTCCTATACATTTCTTGAATAACAAACATCTGGAATTATTTTGTTTTTGACATGACAATCTTGACTTTATTCTTAAATGTGTGCTTATGTAAGAAATGTATGGTTCTACAACTGCCCATGAAATAAGTTGGCTAAAGACTTAAAGAGAAAATTCTCTGAAGAAGAAAGAAAGATGGCCAATAGACACATGAAGAAATGCTCAGCCTCTCTAGCCATATAAGAAATGCAAATCAAAACAACATTAAGGTACCACCTCACCCCAGTTAGAATGGCAAAAAACAAGAACTCTAATATCTAATAACAACAGATGCTGGAGGGGATGTGGATAGAAGGGAACCTTACTTCATTGTTGGTGGGAGGGTAAACTTGTTCAACCACTTTGGAAAGCAGTATGGAGGTTCCTCAAAAGACTTCACATAGAGCTCCCCTATGACCCAGCAATCCCACTTTTGGGCATTTACCCAAATGTTTACAAACAAGACCACACTAAAGCTTCCAGCACAACAATGTTTACTGCAGCATTATTTACCATAGCTAAGATATGGAACCAACCCAGATGCCCTTCAGTAGATGAATGGATCAAGAAAATGTGGTATATATACACAATGGAATTCTATGCCTCCATCAGAAAGAATGACATTGCCCCATTTGTTAGGAAATGGAAAGGCTTGGAAAAATTTATATTAAGTGAAGTAAGCCAAGCCCAAAGAAACATAGGTCCCATGGTTTCCCTTATTTGCAATATCTAGTATATGTATGAGTCAAGCAAAAAAGGTCAGATAATGTGATGTTAGGAAAATGAACCCTTAGATATGTATTTAAATGTTTTTTTTTTCTTTCATGCATGTGTTTCTAATGCATTTATAAGATTATTTCTTTGTTGCTTTGTATGTCCCTCCCCCACAGTATACCCCCTGCTTTCACTATATTTGATGTCGGTATAATTTGTGGAGGAGATGGGGAAAAACAAGTCATTTAAGGATACAGGTGGACCCGTTGCAACAATGAGAAGTACAAGTTGTCATGTCGAAAACGAACTTTACAACTTTGGTGTGGGGGGAGAGGGGGAGGAGAGGATTGGGTGGGGGAGGCGGGGGGAGGAGGCTGGGAAGAGATGTGAAGAGTAAACAAAGGAGGAGGCTGCAATGCTTGATAAGAAATGTACTCATTATCTTGCCCATGTAATTGTAACCCCTATGTACAGTATGTTCACAAAAAATAAAAATAAAAAAAGAAATATATGGTTGTAAAATTTTACGACAATTCTTTTGAACTTCCTTTTTTTGAATTGTGTAGTTTAAAAAAATCAATTGCACTTTAGATATAAAAAATATTCTGTGCTCAATTCAGCATCACATACACTCACATTGGAACGATACAGAGAAGATTAGCATGGCACCTGCACAAGGATGACATGCAAATTCGTGGAGCATTCCATATTTTTACAACAGATGCTAGAGGGGATGTGGCCACAAGGGAACCATACAGCATTGTTGGTGGGAATGTAAACGTGTTCAACCACTTTGGAAAGCATTATGGAGGTTCTTCAAAAGATTCCACATAAAGCTTCCCTTTGACCCAGCAATCCCACTTTTGGGGATTTACCTAAATGACCACAAACAAGACCATACTAAAACTACTATCACAACTATGTTTATTGCAGCATTATTTATGATACCTAAGTAATGGAAACAACTCAGATGTCCCTTCTAGATGAATGGATCAAGAAAATGTGGGATATATACACAATGGAATTCTATGCCTCCATCAGAAAGAATGACATTGCCCCATTTGTTAGGAAATGGAAAGACTTGTAAAAAATTATATTAAGTGAAGCAAGCCAGGTCCAAAGAAAATTGCCAGTGGGTTTACAAAGTTGTGTTTAATACCACTTTTATGCTGGCTTAATGCTTTGTAAACAGAAGTCATTAGAGAAATGCAATTCAAAATTACTATGATACTACTTCATAACTATTATAACCCTCATCAAAAAAATCAAAAGAACCAGGTGTGGTGGTAAAGGCTTGTAATTCGAAGCATTTAGGAGGTTGGAGTAAAAGGATTTGGGTCTGAGGTCATCTTGGGTCCTGCACACAGTAAAAACCTGCCCTTTTAAAAAAAACTCAAAAGGTAATAATGTTGGCTGGTGAGAGTGTGGAGAAAGGGAAACTTTCTACACTCTTGGTCAAAATACAGGTTAGTATTCTCCTTGTAGAAAGTAGTATGCAGTTTTCTAAAGAAATCCAAAGTTGAAATATCATCTGACCCACCAATCATTTGATTATTTCTCTCTGGGTAACTTGTAAATATATCTGTATTTCATTGTTATTCACATTATTCACAAAAGCCAAGATAATAATTGAAGTTAAGTGTTCAACTACAGACTAATAAACTGTGGTGCATGCACAAATATATTTTTATGTTTCATCCTTAAAACAAGACTTCTCCCATTATCCACAACCTATAATGACCTGAATGATGTATTCTAAATGAGGAAAAATGTTGTCTTCTGTTTTTTGTAAACACACACACACACACACACACACACACACCAAACTCAAACATTAAGAGAGAATATTTTTTTAAAGTAAAGCAAAGTGGAATTGCTGGGGCATTTAGGTCATAATGTAGAAAATAGTAGAGATACAGGATGAACCGGTATAGATTTGTAATTTACAACATGAGGATACAGGGGACAACACTGGCCTTACATAGGAATGAAGCTAAGTAAGTACGAGTTGTTCTTCCTAATAGGGGTTGCTCTTTTGGATGTTCTTCCTCCAGTATTGGATAAGATAAACATAATTCTTTAAATATACCTGCCTGTTTGCAGAAATAATAACAAACAATATAGCAATAATGTTGTATGCTCAACATAGGACAAAATGTCAGATTAAAATACATGAGATTATCCTTGGTGTAAACTAATTATTACAAATAAAGGAAACTCTGGGACCTATGTTTTTTTAAGTCTGGCTTAATTAATATAATTTTTTCCAAGAACTTCCATTTCCTTACAAATGAGGTGGTATCATTCTTTCTGATGAAATCATAGTATTTCGTGTGTGTGTGTGTGTGTGTGTGTGTGTGTGTGTGTGTGTGTGTGTGTGTGTGTGTTTGTGTCATTTTCTTGATCCATTCATCTACTGAGGGGCCTCTAGATTGATTCCATATCTTTTCTATGGTAAATAATACTGTGATAAACATAATTGTGCTGGTAGCTTTAGTGTGGCATTGCTTGTGGCCACCTGGTTAAATGCCCAGAAGTGAGATTACTGGGTAATAGGGGAGCATTATTGTGTACATCAAGGATAATCTTAGTAGATGAGCAGAATAGCCCTATAGCTATGTACATATGACCGTATAAGGTGATTCCAAGTGAAATGAACTCCAAGACATGTTCTTTGTTGTTGTTGTTCTTAATGTACTGCAGGATTTCTTTTTTTTTTTTTATCCTTTTGTGTTTTCCCCACCTATAGTTTATTCCCTGTAGTCGCTGTATTTGGTTTTGATTAATATTTAGTCACTGTATTTGATTTTGAATAACTCTGGTTATTGTAAATATGAACTAGGTTAGGGAAAGGGAAAAATGGTGAGACAAAGGACAAGGGGGAGCCTATGTAACACTGATACACAGAAGACAATATGTTGGAAATAATCTTGGAGGGGCTGTTGGGAGGGAAGAGGGAGAAAAATGGGGGAAGGGATAACAAATTAGAAAAGAAATAAATTCATTACCTTATTTAGATAACTATAATCCCTCTGTACATTACCTTGACAGTAAAATTTAAATAAAAAATAAAATAAAGAAGGGATGAGAAGGGGAAACAAAGGCTGAGGCAACAATGCTTGATAAGAAATTTATTCATTATCATGCCCATGTAATTGTAACCCCTCACAATAAAAATAAACTAAAATAAAATACATGAGAGCAGCAAGACAGGATATGGGACTGGGGAAAATACTATACTAAGAGTAGAACAGATGTGGAGAGCAGAAATTTTACTTTAACATAGGAAGTAATTAACTAGCATTCAGATTTTCAGCCTCATGTCAGTAACTAAAAAGGGAAAACAAAATGCACAGTCAGCAAATCAATAGAGATAAAATAGAAAACTAAACAATAAAGATGAAGAGTCAACTTGGACCAAAAATAAAAAATGACACTATTAGGAAACAAATAACAAGCTGGTAAGTTTAAAAATATTAACTATAATTCTATTAACAGCTGTTTACATCACAATTTGTTAGAACCATAATTCAAATCACAGTTTAGTACTATATCATTTTAATAAGTTACTTATTATTGATTTCTTAATGTTGAATCCTTAATATATAATTTTACTTTTAGCAGCTATAGAAAAGAAGAGAGTGAATCTAATTTTAATAATATATTTCATGAATTGTAAAATTGAGAAGCATTGGAATTTAAACAAATAATATATCATTACTTTTTAATTCTGTGAGTTAATGTAATAATTCTAAGTGTATTCTACAATTAGCACTCATCTTAACATCAAATAATAAATTATTGCACATGACTTTTGGTATTAAGTGGAAGGGTTCAGCACTGTGGTAAAATTCACACCATACAGTACAAGAGAGTATGACTCCTCTCATCTAGCATAAATTGTGGAAATTTGATTTCTACATGCACGTTAAATTCCTGTCTAGGTAACGTCTATAAAATTATATGCAATTATATAAACGAGGAGTATTTCAGATGATACATAAAAGTCATATACATTAATTAAATTCTTATTATTCTGCACCAAATAAATATTTATAGAGACTGCATTTCTGAGTAGATGATGGTTTATGTGTGCCAGATTATTCATATTAAGGCTTATTTTATATTTTTGACATTGTTTCTACAGTTGGATTTAACTTTTCATAAGGGGTTAAGTATATTATATTGGATATATGAAAGTAAATGGAATCTTTATTCTATTAATCCTTTGCCACTTGTCTAATCCCAATATAAATTATCCATGTGTTTGAAGTAATGAAAATAACAATAGATTTTTTTGTGAAAATAACAATAGATATAAGCACAATAAATCATTCTGTAGTAGACAAGTATTTTCACCTTTATTTTGATAGTTGGTCCTCTTTTACACTACAAAATATTCTTAGGAAAAGGTGCTCCAGGCTGACCACAACTGCAGAATATTATGGTTTGATCTATAATAAGATAAGGAAGGAAGGGGAACCTTTCTTCCAAAAGTCTGCTCCCAGGGATGTGATCAGTTGTATGGTGGTGACTTGGAAATGAACATTTCCAATGAACAGTCATCTTAACAAGCCATCTTGATATAACATTTCTGTAATTGGTTATAGAGAACTTTTGATGGCTTTGCAAGGATGCCAGATTGCCTCATTTTGAGACAATTTAAACAGGAATTTAGTCACCTGTTCTTTGTATCTTTAGGAGAAAAACCCATTGACTCTAAGCCAGGGGATCACAAAGGCTCAGAAAAGCTACTACCTTCAATAGTGATCCTAGACTTCTATAAACAAAACAAAACAAAAACAAAACAAACAAAAAACACTCCAGTAAGCACAGCCAGTCAGGGCTGCTATCACAGATTACATGAAGTCAGGCCAGAAACAGAAGTTGAGAGTCATTTAGTTGATAATATATTTTTTATGAGACAGACTCAAATGAGACTCCAGAGAGAGGGTCAGAAAGACTGATGAGAGGGACTAAAATTGATCACACGAAGATTGGAAAGTAGAATTCCTTGTAGAACAAATAAATCATAGAAAGCCTGTGCATGTAAGAACAAGACAGCAGACCAAATTCCAGAAATGCACATTATCTTAGAGGTCAACTTAATGAATTATCAATGGAAATCTTTGAAATCTTAAATATTTGACCACATGTGGGAGAAGGACAATTGCTGAAGAGAAAGAAAATATCATCATTCTATCAGGAGGTCCAGTATCACATTAGGAATTAATAAAGCACAGATTTGTAATAAAAAGAGAAAACAATTATTCCAAATGAGGGGTTCATTTGTTTTGATGTAACAGTTCTTGATTTAGGTGCTAGCAATTAACATACAATTGATCCAGTCCCACAGCTGAGTTGATATTGACTGCAGTATTCTTACATAAAGGGAAAGAGAAACTTTACAAATATATGATGAAATGAGTTGAGGATGAAGTGTTACTGATATCTGAGGTTTAGACACAGTTGAAGAGGTGGATTTTCTTTGCTAAAATTACCCCATTTTTATCCTGGTGCCAGTGGCTCACAACTGTAATCCTAGCTACTCAGGAAGCTGAGATCTGAGGACAGTGGTTCAAAGCCCCCTGGGCAGGAAAGTCCCTGAGACTCGTATCTCCATTTAACCACAGGAAAACCAGAAGTTGCACTGTGGCTCAAGAGGTAGAAAACTCACGTTGAGTTGAAGAGCTCAGGGACAGTGCCCAAGCCCAGACTTCAAGCCCCTCAACTAACAACAAAATATCTCCCTTTTCTTGGACTGCCTACCTCTTTTCCTAACATTCAACAAAGAAGCCTTTTTATCACCCACAACATTTAAGTCCTATCCTAGCTAGTGCAAATAGAATGATTTGGTTTCTCATGTCAAAAGTTCATATTTGAAGAAACAAATAACAGCAGTGGTAACTTTTTGCAAGTCCTTGAACTCTGGGCCTGGGTTATGCAGGTAGCTTTCATGTGAGATTGTTTGTTATTTATTGAATTACTGCCGATGAGGGGAATTACTGGGTCTTAAGGGAGATCTATATTTAGTCTTTTCAGGAAACTCTGTATTGCATTCCACAGTGGATGAACAAGTGTAATTTCCCACCAACAGTGTAATAGAGTTCCCAATTGGCTACATCCTTGTCAACATTTGCTATTGTTAGCTTTCTTGATAATGGCCATTCTAACTGGGACGAGATAGAATCAGTCTTGTTTATTTGTAGATTTGTAGGCACCTTCTAGCTACCATAAATGAATGGATCCATGAAACTTATATTGCTCTGAGTCTGCATTCCGTTCTTTTTGCTCTTAGTATAATTGTACCAAGCCTTTCATTTTCCTTAAGACTGGTGAAAAGTCTTCCTTTCTGAAGGGTGAACAGAATTCCACTCTCTCTCTCTCTCTCTTTCTCTCTCTCTCTCTCTCTCTCTCTCTCTCTCTCTCTCTCTCTCTCTCACTCTGTGTGTGTGTGTGTGTGTGTGTGTGTGTGTGTGTGTAAGATCACTATAGGCCCATGAGTTCATTTCTAAGCCTTCTGTTTCATCTGTAATTTTGTAATTCCGTATTAAATTTGGATTGCTTTCTTTATTGTATTGAAGTATATAGTTGGGATTTTGATGAGTATTGCATTGTCAATTGTTTGGGGGCAGTATTGCCATTTCTTCATGTAAATTCTTCCAACCAGGAGCATTAAAAGATTTTCCATTTCCTTGAGTCTCCTTCAATTGCCCTTTTTAGATTTTTAAAGTTTTCACAGTAGAGGTCCTTAACATTTTTAATTAAATTAATTAATTCCTGTTGTTGTTTGGTTTAGTTTAGATTTGCTTTGATTTTGAAGCTAATACATATGAGGTTGTTTTTTGGATTTCAGCCTGGATCTTCCCATTGTTGGTAACTCAGAAAAACTACTAACTCTTGTGGTTTTATACCCTGCTGCTTTGCTGAAGGTTAGTGTCACCTTTAGTAACTTGGAGGAGGAAGCTATAGAGTCCTTTAAATACAGGATCATTTCATCTGTAAAAAAGGAATAGTTTTACTTCTTCCCTATTTGGATCCCCTTTATGTTTTTCTCTTGCCTATTGCTCTTGCTAGAAAGTCCACTACCATATTGAAGAGTAGTGGAGAGAGTGGACATCCTTGTCTCATTCCTGATGTTAATGTCTCCATGCTTCCACCGTTAAGTAAATGCTAATTATCTCTGTCATATGTGTGTGTGTGTGTGTGTGTGTGTGTGTGAGTGTGTGTGTGTGTATTATATTGAGGAATGTTCCATGCATTCCTAGCTTCTCAGACCTTTTATTCATAAAGGGGTATTGGACCTTGTTAAAAGCTATTACTACATCCCTATAGACAATCATGTGTTTTCTTGTCCCTGCTTCTCCTATGGTTTGTATTATGATTATTGACAAGAATATTCAATCCAATTGTATCCTAGGGTGAGTCCTATTTGATCATACAATATTATTTTTTGTTAGTTGCTGAAATTAGTTGGTGAGAATTTTATTAAGAAGTTCTGCATAATTGCTTATCAAAGAGTTGGGTTCATAGTTCTCTTTCTTTGGTGAGTCCCTATGTGATTTGAGGAAGAGTCTAATTCTAGCTTCATAGAATGTGTTTGATAATTCCATTTCCCTTTCTATCCATTGAAGAGTTACATCTGTATTTTAAGTTCTTTGCAGGCCTTAATTTCATGGTAAATTCATTGAGTCCTAGATTTTTCTGGAATGGGAAGTGGTTTACTGACATTTCATTTTCATTTCTTCTTACGTGTTACTTCTTGCTTCAGATCCAGTATAGGAAAGCATCAATTTCTCCAAGATTCTCCAGGTGATTGGCATAAGGTTTTCAAAATACTCTCTTATAACATTCTCAATTTTGCTTATATCTGTTGTGTTGTCTCATTTTTGTCTCTAATTTTCTGTATTTGGATGAGTTCTCTTTTTGTTTTGTTTTATTTTATTATGAAGGTGATATACAGAGAGATGGGTTACAGTTACATAAGTAATGAGTACATTTTTAACAGTGTTACCCCTTCCTTATTTTTTCGTGCTTCTCCCAACCCTGACATCCCACTCACACAAAGTTGTAAAGCTTATTTCTAACGTAGCGTCTAGTGAATATCACTGTTGCTTTGGATAATCTTTGTCCCACCATTTTTGTGATTTCCCTTCCCTTCCCCAAATCAGATTAACTTATGTATAAGACAAAGGGTACAGAAATCAAAAACAGTGACTACAGGGAATAAACCAAAGGGTAAAAACTAAAAAGAAATAACTAAAAACACTTCACTATACAATCATCTTGTATCCATTTCTTGGAGCTCATTTCAATAAGCATCATTTTATGGTGATATGCATATTGCTATTGAGCTATTGGGAATATCCTAGACATATACTAGTTTTTCCAAATGAGTCAAAATATGTAGCCTATGATTCTTTCGGTCTGGCTTGTTTGAATTATTATGTTTCCAAATTATTTCATTTCCTTACAAATGGTGCAATTTCATTCATTCTGATGAAAGCATAGAATTTTCTTGTGAATATATATGACATTTTCTTGATCCATCATTGCTGGGTCATAGGGGAGCTCTAGTGAGGAACCTCTATACTTTTTTACAGAGTATTTGAACAAGTTTACATTTCTACCAATAGTGAGTGTAGTAATGTTCCTTTTTGGCCATATCCCCACCAACCCAGCATCTGATATTATTAGTTTTCTTCGTAATGGTCATTCAAACTGGGGTGAGGTGGAATCTCAATTTTGCTTTGATTTGCATTTCTTTTATGGCCAGAAATGTTGCATATTTTTCATGTATCTATTGGCCATTCATATTTCTTCTTCAGAGAGGTCTCTTCTTAAATCTTAAGCCCACTTATATTATGAAGGTTGTTGTTTCTATGAGGATTTGTTTTTTTGGGGGGGATTAACTTTTGGGGCTCTAAGAATATTTGAGATATGAGGCCATTGTATGTTGCAGAGCAACTAAAGACTTTCTCCCAATCTGTGTGTTTTTACTTATCTTTCTATCTATATCAGGTCTCTTTTTAGTCAGATTTGGTAAGGGTCTGTCAAGTCTGTTAATTTATTGAAAGAACCAGCTCTGTTTTGTTGATCTTTCTATGTTTTACTTTGTCTTTATTTAGTTATTTCTGACTTAATTTTTTCATTTGTTTCCGCCCACTTAGGTTTGGACTTGTTCCTCTCTTCAAAGAGCTTTAGGTACATAATAAAAATACTGATTTGAGATTTCCCCAATTGCTTAATGTAGGCATTCAAAGCTATAAATTTTCCTGTAAGTACTGCGTTTAATATGTCCCAGAGGAGCTGGTATTTTGTGTGTTCATTTTTGTTAAATTCCAGAAACTTTCAGATTTCTATTCTAATCTCTTCAGTGCCCTAGTGGTCATTCAGCAATATCTTGTTCAGTCTTCATGGGTTTGACAATTTTTTTTGCTTTAGCTGTTTAATTGTAAGTTTATTCTGCTGTGGTCTGACAAGGTTTGGGAATTCAATTAATTTTTCTTTCAATTTGGACAGAATTTCTGTGTGACATAGGATAGGTTGTATTTTGGAGAATCTTCCATGACCTGCTGCAAAGAATGTATATACTGACATTGAGTGTATATTCTGTAGATGTCTCTTAGGGCTAGGTGGTCAATGCAATTATTTAGGTCTTCAGTTTCTTGGTTGAGTTTCTCTTGGATAACCAATCCATGCATGACAATGATGGGTTGAGATGTGTTTAAAGGTTATGTAGTATTTGGTTGATGATGTGGGGTGCTCCAGGATTCAGGGCTTTGATATTAAACTTGATATATCCTCCTAATGGAGAGCTGCTTTATCAATATGTAATGTCCCTTCCTACTAATTTTAATTTGAATTCTATATTATTTTATGTTAGTAATTCTACTGTGGCCTGTTTATGTTGTCCATTTGCTTGAAAATTTTCTTCTAGCCTTTCAGTTTGAGTATGTGTTTGTTTTTGTCAATGAAATGTATCTCTAGTGGAAACTGGATGGATGTGTCTTGTTTTTTGAAACTACTATCTAATCT
The DNA here is from genome assembly GCF_019054845.1 of Dipodomys spectabilis. NCBI lineage: Eukaryota > Metazoa > Chordata > Mammalia > Rodentia > Heteromyidae > Dipodomys > Dipodomys spectabilis. The sequence continues at coordinate 1,953,446 of NW_024871068.1, forward strand.
ATGTTTTCTTTTTTGGGGGGGTGTGTCCAGTTGTGGGGCCTGAGCTCTAGGCCTGGGCGCTGTCCCTCAGCTCTTCAGTTCAAGGCTAGTGCTCTACCACTTGAGCCACAGCACCACTTCTGACTTGTTTTTCTTCTGCTTATGTGGTGTTGGGGAATCGAACCCAGGGCCTCAGGCATGCAAGGCAAACGCTCTACCATTGAGCCACCTTCCCAGCCCCTAATCTGTGTTTTCTAATTGGAAATTTAAGTCCATTGATATTGAGAGTTGAGGCTGGGAATTATCTAATAATTCCTGCTATTTTATACCCCTGCTGTTAGGAGCTGTGCCTCATCTATTCTTATTATATTTACTTTGTTCTCTGGTAGGGAGCATTTTATATAACCAGTTCCTGTTCTTCTTGACCTTCTCTATGTAGGATATATTTGATTAATTTCAATCTTGCCGATTTGGTGGAGATAAATTGTTTCAAGTTCTCTTTGTCATGAAATATTTTTTATATATCCTTTAAATGTAAAGGAGAGATTTGCTTGGGACAATATTCACGGTTGCTAGTTGTTTGCCTTTAATGTTTGCCATATATCATGCCAGGCTCTCCTTTTTACCATATCGGCCAAGAAATCATTATTTATTCTGATTGTATATCCTTTATAAATAATCAGTCTTTTCTCCTGGCAGCTTTAAGAATCCTTTCCTTGATCTCTAATGATCCTCTAATGGATTATGATGTGGTGGTGGGTTGTTCTGTTCTGGTATTCTCTGGTGTTCTAAAGGCTTCTCTTCTCTGAATGAGCCTATCTCTTTTGATGTTTGGCATGTTCTCTGCTTGAATTCTGTAATATGTTTCCCATCCATTTTGTTTCCTGCTCTTCTCCTTCTTGATACCTATCTCCCCCAAGTTTGATCTTCTAACTGAATCTGGAACTTCCAGCAAAATCGTTTCTTATTTCTTGGATTTGTTCTAAATGATTTTCTCCTCTTTTCTATTAGACCTAGTCTGTCTTTGATGCCCAAAATTATCTTCTATGTCATCTTTTGGCTCTAGAGACTTTCTATTTTGTTTGGATTTCTCTGTCTCCTAATTGGTCATTTTTTAGGGCTTCTATCTTTATTAAAGCTTTGTTTTAGGTCTTGTGTGGACTTTCTTTACATCTTTTCTTTGGGTAGGGGCACTGGAGGGGTTGGCTTTTTAGCTGTGTCTTCTCTCATACCTTTTAACTAAGTATCTATTTTTTTCCCTTGGACTCCTTTGCCTTCTCAGAATTTATTTATCTTTCTGTTTGTAGTCTACATGAATTATTTTGCTAATCTTTGGTTGGTCTCATCTTGTTCACAAATTTCCTTGTGGAGGTTTTGTATCTTTTCGCTAATCACATTTTTCAGCAGTACTTTTAATGTATTTTGAATACTATCTTCTAGGTCCTTAACTGTCTGTTCTAATGTCTGGTCATTTCCTGTGTGAATTATATTACCTTGGCATCAGTTTTCTTGTATTTTTCTGATTTGTTTTGTCCATTTGGAGGATTTATTGGCTTTCATTTGGGGGATCTATGATCTTAACAGGTGACTCTCTATGTTCTTGGTTGATTTGCCAGGTGTTGGTTTGGTCTTCTGTTGTGATTTGTTTTTCTGAACTTAAGTTTTTGTCTAGACCATTAAGCGTAGGATTAGAGATCATTTGTGATGAAATGTTGTCATGTTAATACTTGTGGTTCCAAAGACAGTTCGAACTGTCCAGTGGTAAGGTGAATTGTGTCTGTGTTTGGATTTGGCTGTCTCTGTTCCTGCTTTTTTCCCATGTGGCCCTTTTATTTCCACAGTGCATCTGTGCTTTTGAATATGTTGGGAAACACAGTCACAGCAGTCACTTGCCTGGCTAGGTAACTTATCATAGATTTCTGTTTCCTTGTGAAAACAGTATAAAAATCTTCTTTGGAATTATATATATATATATATATATATATATATACATATATATATATATATATATATATATATATATATATATATATATATATATATATAATTATACCTGACTTGGTTTGACCTGCTAGAAGTGGAGTACCTGCTAGGACTCTAAATCTCTGTTTCATTAGCTAGAGCTAGGGTAATTTTCTATTGTTATTCTGCCATTGTTTTTCCACTTCCTCAGGTTTATTTTTGATATTGTGTTTTTTTCACATAATTTAGGATTTGTGATGGTTGTATCTGGTTATTTTTGTGTTTCTGTTTGTGTTACTTTGAAATAGTGATTTCAGGCTTCTATGAAGAGACAGTAATAATATGAAATGTATGTTATTACATTGAAAGAAAGAGAGCAGACATTTTAACCTTTTGCTACAAGTAAATTAATATTAAGCAAAACTAAGGAAAATAATTACTTATTTACTCTTTAGAGGATGAGTATAGTACTCTTGGATATCTTGGAGGAAAAGATTTTAGACTCATTACAACTGATTCCTTACATTGAAATTATAGGCTAACCATTCTTTTTCAGAAGACAAAAGCTTCAGTTATTTCATATTAGCATTATAAAATCATAATACCCGCATGTTGGTTTGTTTTCATCTTCAATTTTCAATTTCATTCTTAATCCATTAGGTATCTAGGGCTTTGAATGACCAATTCCTTAAAATATATATATTTCTTATATTGTGATATAAATCTCAGTGATATAAATATGAATTCATCTCAACGTCTCATCTTGAGCTACATTCATATGAAATTTATGCAGTCTCAAGCATGAAACCTATTTTACTATTTTCTATGTTTTAATCAACATATCCATTCTCTTTAGAAATATGTTCTCATCTTTTTCTAGAAATATATCTCTCGTCTTTCTCATGTTTCTCATCATATTGCTCCAGTGAAGGTCATGTGTTTTCAGTACTTTAATTGAAATAAATATAAATTTTTGAACATGAAGACACCCTCCAATTATCACTTTAAAGTAAAACTTTGGGGACTATTTTATATATAAAAATTAAAAAGTACAATGCAAATGTTTATACATGAATGATCCAATGATTAAGCCAATTAGACCCAAGAGGTACCAGAACATCATCTCATTTTATTTAAAGGCACCAAAATATTAGTGCTCATGAATATCACTCATTGTTAGAAAATGACTAGTCAAAACAAGGTTTATATTATATTTGAAATTTAAAAAATGAAAATTACACCCAGATTTGCTGTCAGTATCCTGTTTCCAGGGATACATTTTTTTCAGCAAACAGGGAAACAAAAAATAAGGAAAGATATAAAATCAGACTGTCTTTCCTTAAGATGATAATTTGCACGCAAATCGTGTGATTTATTCAAAGATATGATAAACATTCATAAGAGGATATGTGATCAGAAGTGAAATGTAAGCAAAATAGCTGGAAAATCGTATATGTAAATTTTGCTTCCAATATAAGATTACAAGTTTTCAATTCATGAGCCTATTGAACAAGATTTTGTATCTGTAATACAGATCCTGTATTCTACATTTTAGACATACTCCAATTCTCTTACCTCAGTTCCTGATCAATATTCTCCTACTTGCATGATGTCAATTGCTACTAAAGTAACAAGTTGTGTCTTTTTTTCATTTCTAGATCCAATAAATTTTAGTATTTTGGAATAGTAGTATAAATTCATGGAGTTTGCTTTGATGTCAAGTTTGAGGATCCTGTATTCAGGGTATTGTGAATTGGCCTGAAGCAGCCAGGAACATATTATGAATATACAGACACAGAGTATACTAAGATCTAGGGACTTGATCTCAGAGAAAGATAAAGGTCCAGGCAGGATTTTGAAGCCAAGTTAAAGCAATGGCGCAAACATCAATCAACTATTATTACAAATGAATGGAACTGATCTCTGATGTGTCTGGTGGCAGCTCTGTGTGTGTGTGTTTGTGTGTGTGTGTGTGTGTGTAGAGAGAATTTTAGTGTATCTTCCATATTTACAGTCCATAGAGCATTACTTGCTATGGAGAAGGTGCTCATATCAGAGCTCTGATACCACTGTCATCACTTTTAACTGCTAAAAGCACTTGCTTAATCTCTAATTAAAAAGAAAAAAATAAACTAACATCTTACAGGATTGTTTTGGTAATTAATTGGTATATTGAAGGCCAAAGGGAGGTATTGAAGATTATTACAATCTTTTTCCTCTCTTCTGATTATTACACAGCAATAGTTGTGATTTTCAGGACTCTCTTGCAATGTACTCACAGCTGAATTACTAATATGCTTAATAATATGAAAGATATGATACAGAAATAGATCAGCCAGCAAGCACAAAGAACTAGTGAAAAGATCAAACTTTTGAGCAGGGTTGCCACTTCATTTAGGAATGCAATTCCTTCATATGAACTTCAAATTTTGTGGCTTTCCTTGTGTGATTAAAAGGTAAGAAAGTAGAAACAAGAATTCCTGTTCAGCCAAGTAGAAAATGCTCATGATCCCATTCTCATGTTGCAAATTTCCGTTCCATAAAGACTCTTCATTAGAGTGCTTTCATTTAATATACTTCAGCACATCATCCTTCCCTGTTGGAGACAGGAAAAAAGATAATTTTGTTTGAATATTATCTTATGTAAATTAGTGTGTATAGGCATGATTTGTATAATTACAGATGTTTGTAATAAATGTAAGTAGGAATCATGTCACAACTAAAAATATACATAAAATCACATAACAAGACTAGAAGTCACAGCATTTTGTGCATAAATACATACATTAGATTAGTGAAGAATTTCTATTTTGAGAAAAACTTCATATTAAAGTATAATGCACTTTACTAAGGGTTGAAACATTTTATTGAAAAATATATTTCTTAGAGATATTTTTGCTTCATAATTTTAAGAAGAAAAATGATCCCAAAGTAATTATTTTTTATTGTTTTCCTGTTTCCATGTGTTTAACCTTCAAATTAGAAATCCAGATATAAGATTTAATTTAACCAAAAATATTTATTGAGTATAAAGTCCTTCTACTCTCTTCATTTTTCACACTAAGATCACCAAATATGATGAGTCTGAAATAATTAGTGTCTTTTTTACCTATGTTAATATTATTTACAATGTGAGTGAAATGTTTAAAAAGTAGTATTTATTTTAGCTTAACTGCTCTGAAGAGACAATAAATGATATAATCAAAGGCTAAAAATGATTAGATTTAAAATTTAGAATTCAGGAAATGGTTTTGAACACTCTGGTTACTGGAGCCTTCACTACAACCTCATGAAACAATTTATATTGATGAAGCAAAAATCTGAGGTTAGCCATTTTTGAATAAAAAAATCATGTCGTTCTGAATATGTAGAGTTACATATCAAACATAGAAATTTTAGCTTTTAAATACTTGAATATTCTAGTACATTTAATTGCAGGGTAAGTACTTGTTCTGAAAGGAGATAAAATTGCATTTATTTTGAAATGTAAACCTAAGTATTCATTTGAATAAAAGACAATGTTTAAAATATCACTCATTCAAGAAAGAAGATGTCCAATTAGTTGTTTTTCATGCCAATTATGTTCTCTAAACTTACTATAAATACTAGATTAGTAAACCTAATTCATTATTTTCTGGGAAATAGAAATTCAATTTCCTAAAACTCATGACTATAACTTTTCTCAAACAATTGCAAAGTAATTGTTTTATATTTTTTGTCATGGGATATTATTTGATATATTTTTATTCATTAAGTTAAATAATTGGCCAATAACAATATAAATTATGCATGAACAAAGTTTATCTAACATGTATTTCCTTCACAACACATGTCATGGCTCTCTTAAGGAACACTAGAAAGCAGTGTGCTCTTTATTAATTTTTAGTTATTTTCTTAATAGTTATTAATTGTCAGAAGTGGCAATTCTATAATATATTTAAAGCATTTGATTATACTCCCTCTATTTCCTTTTCATTGCTCCTTTCTCCAAAGATCTTCTGCTTTTCACATAAAATTACATCTTCATATACGTGAATATAAACTAATTTGGAATATTTAAGCTAAACTGCAACTTAATTCAAGATGTACAGTGGATTAATAGGATGAATAAAAACTTCAATATTTTGTGTTAACTTCTGAATTGAGTTATCACTATTATTATGGTTAGTGTTAGGATCCCAGACAGAATTAGAATTAGAATTAGAGAAATAGAAAATTTAGGTTCAACAGAGAATGACCCATTGCAACAATGATACGCACAAGACACTATGTTGAAAATGAAATTTACACCCTGGGGAGGGAGGAGTAAGGTAAGTGGGGAGGGATGGGATAGTGGGAGAACAAGACAGAAGGGGGTAACAATGCTCAACAAGAAATGTACTCCTTACGTTACACGTGTATTTAATCCCTCTTTAAAGCATCTTTACAACAAAATAAATTTTTTTAAAAAATAATGAAAAATAAAACCTGCCAGTACATAGGAAAACACTTAAAAATTTTAGGTTCAAAATGCAAGCAAAATTTAGACCTACATGCTGAGCAAGAGTTAGAATAAATGTGAAGAGGCTTCTTATTAACATGATGATTCAGATATACGTAGGCTTAGGATTAGCAAGGTATTCCAGTTAGAGCTGGGTTAGGATGAGAAAAAAGATATAAGATATTGTGTAAAACTGCCACATATTTTAAGAAGAATGAATGGCATCAAATTTAGAATGAATGAAAACCAGTGTTACTTTAAACATTCAGATATAATTTGGTTTAAAGGGTGAGATACTTTGTTTGTTCTAGCTAGGGTTAGGGAAGGATAAGCTTTAGGGTAAATTTTACTTTTACACTAAGAAGTAGAAGCAAAAAATGTGTGATTGAATAGAATCTAGACAATTTTCCTTACATTAACCATTTGGTGTTAAATCAGACGGTGATTAAGATTAGGTTTCTGATTAACCAGGGTTGAGGATAGAGTAAAGAAATTGGATAAATTAGTGGTTTGCACCTATTATCCTAGCTACTCAGGAAGCTGATTTCTGAGGATCACAGTTCAAAGATAGCCCGGGCAGGAAAGTCCGTGAGACTTTTATCTCCAATTAACCACCAGAAAACCCAAAAGCGGTGCTGTGGCTCAAGTGGTAAAGCATACACCTTGAGCTAAAGAACTCAGGGATTGTGCCCCGGCCCAGAGTTCAAGCCCCACGACCGACAAAAAGAAAAAAAAAGAAATGTGTTAAATGATAAGCAAAGCTGAACTTATTTTAGGTTCTAGGAATTCAGGAAATGCTGGGATAATGGAAGTACAATTTATTTCATAATATCAGGAATTGAGATCAATGGGTATAATGATTGCTGTTATGGAACAAGATACATTCAGAATTAAGAGTGAGAAAATCTGTAGGGTTTACAGAAAACCTGAAATTTATTTCAATAATTACAAGTGGAATTTCACTTAGGATTGCAGAAAACGAGCGTTTTTCATAAATTTTAGAATTGGGATACTATTAGTATCAAGGTTATGGTTAGGGTTCCAGCCGTGGCTAGGGTTAAAGTGAAGGAGAATAAAATGAGGCTCAAACTGAAGGTAAATTTTAGAATAAGCCTGGTAAGAATTAGAATGAATGTGAACTAGAGTATTGCTATTAATATTAGAATCTACTTACAATTAGGCTTATGGTTATTGTCAATGTTCCAGTTAAGATTAAGTTAGGGTTAGAAAATGACTAAGATATTTGAAAAAAATGAAACCTATTTTTGGAAGGCTTATTTGAATCAAGTTAGGATGAGTGAAAACTAGTGTACTTGTGTTAGTGTTAGTATTGTCATACAATTAGGATTAAGATTAAGGTCAGTATTTTGGTCTGATTATGATGACTGTTATGAATAAGAAAGTTTTTAGTATAAAATTCAGTTCTCACTAACAGTAGAAGCAAAAATATGAGACTGAATAGTAATTAGAGCATTATCATTATATTTATTTCTCAGTGACCATTCTTGTAATGATTAATGAGTTTTCCAGCCAGGTTTAGGTTGAGAGTTAGCATTAAGTAATGGACTAGAGGGTAAGTAAATCTGAAAATGTTTTAGGGTACAGGGTTTGTGGAAAAGTAGGATGAATGGAAACTACAAAATTTTTCCTGATAAGAGAATTTGAGGACAAGTAATATAATCGTTCATGATAGAGAACAAGATAACTTCAGAGGTAGAGTCAGAAAATTTGTGGGAATTAGGGCATACTGAAACTTATTTCCAGAGTGCAAACCGGAGTATTCATTAGTATGATTAAAAACTAGTCTTTTTCTTAAACATTAGAATTGGACTATCATGAGGGTGAAAGTTAGGTTTCAGTTCCAGCTGGGGTTAGTGTAAGCATTAGAGAAATGGAAAGTTAGGGTACAACTGGAAGTAAATTTTCGAATAACAAGTCGAGTTAGAATTAGGATGAATGTGAAATAGGAAACGGCTAATAATATTAAGATTAGGGTATGATTAGTGTGAGGGTTAACCTGAATATTCCAGTTAGAGTTAGGGTTACAAAAATGGAAAGATAATGAGCAAAACTACAAACTATTTTAAGAAAGATAAGTTGAATCAAAGTTAGGATGAATAAAAACTAATGTATTTGTGTGGCTTTTAAAATCCAAAGCACATTAGTTCCAGTGTTAGGGTTACTTTTCTAATTCAGGTTAAGCTTAAGGTTAGGGAAGGGTAAGCTTTAAAGTAAAACTGAATTTTTTGTTAACATTTTCAAGTAAAATATGTTTGAAATTTAACAAAAACTACAGAGTTTCTCTAAGTTTCCTATGCAGGGTTCAATGGGGTTAAATTTAGAGTTAGGTTTCTAGTAAGGTTTAGATATATAGTAAGGGTTAGGAACTAGAGTAGATTTTAAGTAAACCTGCGACTTCTTTTTGGAGATATAGGAGTTCTGTACAAGTTAAGATTAGTGGAAACTATGGTATTTTTGATGATATGAGGATTTGAAGTTAATGATTCATAATAGGGAACAAGATAGATTTCAGAGTCCAAGTCTAGGAATCTGTAGTATTTGGAGCAAACTGCAAATCATTTCAAAGACAATGGGTATCTGTAAGGATGTATCTAAACTCGAGTATTTTCCATTAATTTTAGGATTGGGTTACTATTATCATGAAGGTTACTCTTAGGGTTCTGACCAGGATTAGAGTTAGGATTAGGGAAATTGAAGGTTGAGAACTTGAGTGACTTATTTCCCTTGTGTATGTATATGCACTATTCTAAGGCTTGAACTCAAGTCTTGGGTTCTGTTCCTGAGCTTTTTGCTGTAGGCTACGAGCCACGAATACACTTCCAGCTTTCTTTGGCAGTAAATTGGAGATGAGAATCTCACAGACTTTCCTATCTGAGCTGACATTGAAGTGAGATCTCCAGATCCCTGCCTTCTCATTGAAGTTAGGATCAAAACCATAGGTCCCGTCCATAGTTTCCCTTACTTGCAGTAACTAGTACATGGTATCATATGACCATATAAGATGATGTTAAGTAAAATGAACCCCAAGATATGGACACAAATGAGTTTTTATTCCATGAGATTCTTATCTCTATATAATCCCCCAAATAAAGTTGGAAGGGGAGCTGTGGTTCAAGTATAGAACACCATCCTTTAGGGAAAAAGCTTAAGTGAGAAGGTAAGGTCCTGAGTTTAAACCACAATATTAGCACTCAAAAAAGTTGATTTCTTTTCCTTGAAGTTTTTATTAAATTGCTCAGAAAATAATAAACATTGAATTTATGTTTAGCATTACTATGAAAATCATGTTATATTTATTGATGTTATTCTTTATTTTCCTAAATTTTATTTACACATTAATATCCAGTAATGGAAAGAGACGATTAGTGTTTCACAATTTTTTATGGCAGTTGAATATATGGATGAGAGATGCTTACAAGGAATTTGGACTGAAATAGATATGTGCAAGCTCTTCATATAAATAAATGATAGTTGAAGAACCTGTGGCCCTGTATGAAATAAAATAAAGAAATCAGCAAGGAAAGATAAGGTATGATTCTGGAGATCACACAATTTTGGAAGATAAAAAAACAAGGAAAATATTTAGCTTTTTGTATGTTCTTTGTAACCCACAGACACAATTTATTCCTTATTTCTACTGTAAGGCATTTCAGTTAACTTTATTTTACAAAGTTAAACATGATTGGCATTTAATACTAACTGGCTTCTGTCACAGGTGAGCAATTATTCTAGCCAGGTGCTAGGGGTTCATGCCTATAATCCTAGCTACTCTGAGGGCTGAGATGTCTAGAGCCTAGTTCAAAGCCAGGTTGGAGAGGAAAGTTGTTGAGACTTTTCTGTTCAATTAACCACAAAAAAAACTGAAAGTGGCACTGTGGCTCAAAGTGGCAGCACTAGCCTCGAGTAATAAATTTCAGATACAGAACCCAAGTCCAGAGTTCAAGTTCTCTGAAATATTCTTAAAATACTTGTTCTCAGGATTTCTTTAACTTGTGTAGAAGAATGTTTTAAACTTAAGGATTTTTTATTTCATGTTGTCAGCATTGATTTTTAAGATGTGCAGAGAAAAATAATTTAAAGTCAGAACTGGTTTGAATTGCTTTTATTACACATTGCCTCTACACCCAGAGATCAGCTGGAAAGCAGATGGCCAAATCCTAGCTGTTAGCAATGAATATGGATATGTGTTTTTTTGAGCAGATAAACAAACTTTTGTAATGGTAGCCTTTATATATAACACCTTAATTGTAATAATAAAATTAATATTATTACTATTATTATTTTTTGTCTGCTGTGGGGCTTGAATTCTGGGTCTAGGCATTGTCCTTCAGCTCTTCAGCTCAAGGCTAGCACTCTAACACTTGAGCAACAGTGCCACTTCACATTTTCTGAACCTTCAGTTGGAGATAAGGGTCCCACAGCCTTTCCTGCTTGCGCTGGCTTTGAACAGAGACCCTCGGTTATCAGCCTTCTTAGTAGCAAGGATTACAGGTGTGAGCCACTGGCAGCCAGCAGTAAAATTATTTTGAAAAAGAAAAACCCATGATTCTATCTTTAAAAAGTTACAATCTGGCAAGTGTATCTGTAACATTAGTTGTATCAAGTAACCATAGGCAGCAATCATTTTTAGATCTCACTATGTCCTGTCCAATGCCAGATAAAATATCATTAATTTACTTTTTCCTAACCAAGTTCATGATGAATTCTCAGTACCACAATTTTCTAGTGGGTAAAAAGAATTCTTCAACATATTTATTTCAACAAACAGCATTTTGCACTTGGTTTTATTTTTTAATTTTGCCAGCCCTGGGGCTTGAAATCAGGGCCTGGGCACTCTCCCTGAGTTTCTTTTGCTCAAGGTTAGCACATTACCAATTGAGCCACAGCACCACTTCCAATTTTTCTGCTTATGTCATACTGAGGAATCAAATTAAGTGCGTCATGCATGCGAGGCCAGCACTCTACCACTAATCACATTCGCAGTCATTGGGTCTTTCGTTGTTGTTGTTGTTTTAAAATAGCATTTTACTATGTGTCCTTCTGTTGGCCTAAAACTTAGGCTGGTCTCAAGCTAACTTCTAAATCAGCCTCCCAAGTTCAGAGATTACAAACATTGACCACCATAGTCAGCTCAAGATTCTTTGTGAGAGAATACTCTTTTCAGATATAGAAAGAGTTATTCTGTCTTCCTTGGACTGGATGCTTTTTGCATTCTGCACTGTTAATCACATTTCTTGTCCTGTTATGTTCCCCCTTCTAGATCAATTGAAATATTTCAGGTTCTGAACTTGAAGCTGATCCCTGCCATCCAACAACACCACATTCTTGTGGATAGCACTAGCTGGCCTCATGAGCATAGCAGCCAGCTGGAGCTCAGCTATCTGATGGCCTTCAGCTTCAACAATGCAATCATTTCTGTGCACAGACTGAAAACTGTCATAGGTAAGTTTGATTTATTCCAGCCTATTCTCAGCTACTTGCCATTCTCAGCTTTGTATGCTTTAAATTCTGTTTAACATTCATTACTATTTCCCACCATTATCAAATGTAACATATATGAATTACTTTAAAATTTATCCAAACATGCAAAAATGTTAACGTAGTTGCTGTCCACCAGTGGCTCATGTTTTAAAACCTAGCTACTTTAGAGGTCAAAAACTGAGCATCTTGGGTTAAAGCAGCCCAAAATCCAGAAGTGGAGATGTGGCTCAAGTGGTAGAGTGTCAGCTTTGAGCAAAAAGACTAACCAAGTATAATTGGTCTACTTTGGACTCACTCATGGAAAATACACACACACACACACACACACACACACACACACACATACACACAATGTACATTCTCCTAGACTCCCCTTCTTGAGCAGTATTCAATGCCATTAACTTAATGCACGTTTTCCAAATTATTATGGTAGGGGTTAAACTACATTTGTATTTATGACAAGGCATTTTTTGTATTTTTTCTTTTTCATTTTTTTGGTACTTATGTGATAAAACAGTGTTTTGTGAAGACTAAACAGAAATCAATGTGTCAGTAAATAGATAGGTGACAGACTGAAATATGCAGATAATATCACTTGAAATTTTATTTCTCCAAATTTAAATATATATACATATGTATGTATTTAAAATTTCTGCCAAGATTTTATTTCCATTAACAAAGATCTATTTGTTCCATTATATAAATTTAACATGTTGTATATTTCATAGTAGATTTATATTTATAGAATTTCTTAACTTTGGAGACAAGGTTCTGCAGTGTAGACCAGGCTTTCTTCAACTCCTAATTCTCCTGTGTCAGGTTCCTGAGTATTGGCTGGCATTACCATGTGGTAGCATAGTACCATGTCCAGCTATATTATTTATATTTTGTAGAGTAGAATATTAATGTGAACAGCTTTAAGCCACATATCTTCATGAGCATGAATGAATTCCTTGCAGAAAATGTTAAAATAGAGTTACTGAGTAAAGCCAATGATGGTAGACATGCCTGTAATCCCAGCACCAAGGAGGATTGTAAGCTTTAGAGCAGCCTGAGCTACACAGTAAGTCCCATTTAAAACAAAACAACACTAGTGCACATGGAAAGCTGTGCAAACTGCCTCAGTTTAATTATGAAGAATAACTCATGAGACAAAGAGTATGGTCATTTAATATTATTTAAATAATAGTTATAATATTAAAGATGAACTATTGGTAAGTCTTCATATTTCCTGTTTGTATCCTTCTTTTTTCTTGCATATATTTTTCTTTTTCTTTTTTTTATTGTGAAAATACCGTACAGAGGGGTTACAATTACATGAGCAAGGTAATGAGTACATTTCTTTTTTTTTTCTTTTTCTTTTTTATACAATGAGCAAAGAGTGGAATTTTCTAGATATTGTGAGCAAAGCATGATTGAGTAGGGATCTTTATTTATTCCTTTCTGATAAAGGAATATGTGTTTCATGTGTAAGCAATAGTTCTAACTTAATATAATAAGGAATTAAACATTTCATTCTTTTTTTTTTTTTTTTTTGGTTGGTCATGGGGCCTAAACTGTGGGCCTGGGTACTGTCGTTCAGCTCTTCAGCTCAAGGATAGTACTCTACCACTTGAGCCACAGTGCAACTTCTGGCTTTTATTTCTGCTTATGTGGTGCTGAGGAATCCAACCCAGGGCCTCATGCATACAAGGCAAGCAAACTAACACTGAGTCACCTTCCCAGCCCATAAAAATTTAATTCTTTTTCTTTAATTTTAATTTGTATTTTTATTTTTTGTGAACATACTGTACAGAGGGGTTACAATTACATGGGCAAGAGAGTGAGTACATTTCTTATCAAGAATTGCAGCCTCCTCCTTTGTTTACCCTTCACATCACGTACAAGCTTCCCCTGGCCCCCCACTCAATCCTCCCCTCCTCCTCCCACCAAAGTTGTAAAGTTCGTTTTCGACATGACAACATGTACTTCTCATTGTTGCAACGGGTCTACCTGTATCCTTAAACGACTTGTTTTTCCCCATATCCTCCACAAATTATACCTACATCAAATATAGTGAAAGCAGGGGTTATACTGTGGGGGAGGAACATACAAAACAACAAAGAAATAATCTTATAAATGCGTGAGAATCAAATGCATGAAAGAAAAAAAAACATTTAAATACATAACTAAGGGCTCATTTTCCTAACATCACATTATCTGAACTTTTCTGCTTGACTCATACATATACTAGATATTGCAAATAAAGGAAACCATGTGGACCTATGTTTCTTTGGGCCTGGCTTACTTCACTTAATATAATTTTGTCCAAGCCTTCCCATTTCCTAACAAATTGGGCAATGTCACTCTTTCTGATGGAGGCATAGAATTCCATTGTGTATATATACCACATTTTCTTGATCCATTCCTCTACTGAGGGTGATCTGGGTTGGTTCCATATCTTAGCTATGGTAAATAATGCTGGAATAAACATAGTTGTGCTGGTAGCTTTAGTGTGGTCTTGTTTGTAAGCATTTGGGTAAATGCCCAAAAGTGGGATTGCTGGGTCATAGGGGAGCTCTATATGAAGTCTTTTGAGGAACCTCCATACTGTTTTCCAAAGTGGTTGAACAAGTTTACACTCCCACCAACAATGAAGTAAGGTTTCCTTCTGTCCACATTCCCTCCAGCATCTGTTGTTAGAATTCTTGATTTTTGCCATTCTAATTGTGGTGAGGTGATACCTTAATATTGTTTTGATTTGCAATTATTTTATGGCTAGGGAGGTTGAACATTTCTTCATGTGTCTATTGGCCATCCTTCTTTCTTCTTCAGAGAAGTTTCTCTTCAAGTCTTTAGCCCACTTATTTATTGGGCAGTTGTTTCTTTGAGGATTTGTTGTTGGGGGATTTAATTTTTGAGTTCCAAGAATATTTTAGATATGAGACCCTTGTCCGTTGTATGGCTAGTGAAGACCTTCTCCCAATCCGTGGGTTTTCTATTGATCTTGTTAGCTATGCTCTTTGCCATGCAGAAGCTCTGGAACTTCATGCCATCCCATTTGTCCAACCCTTCTTTGATTTGTTGTATTTCCGAGTCTCTATTAAGAAAAATTTGGCTTGAGCCAAGGAGACCTAGGGTTTCTCCTACTCCATCCTGTAATGTTTTCAGAGTGTCTGCTTTGTCTCTGACGTCTTTGATACATTCGGAGTTGGTTGTGGTGCTGGGTGATATATAAGGATCTAGCTTTAGTTTTCTACAAGTAGTTAACCAATTTTGCCAGCAACATTTACTGAAGAGGCTGTCTGTCTTCCATTCTATTATTTTAACTCCCTTATCAAAGATTAGTTGACTATAGGTCTGTAGGTTCATTTCTGGGTTTTCAATTCTGTTCCATTGGTCTTGAGGTCTGTTCCTATGCCAGTACCAAGCTCTTTTGATTCCTATGGCTTTACAGTAGAGTTTGACATATGGTATTGATATTCCTCCAGCAGTGTTCTTTCCGTTGAGGAGCGTTTTTGCTATTCGGGGTCTTTTATTGTTCCATATGAATTTTTGGATTGCCTCTTGTATTTCCTTGAAGAATGAGGTTGGAATTTTGATAGGTATCACGTTCAATTTGTAGATAGCCTTGGGAAGTATTACCATTTTCACGATGTTGATCTTTCCAGTCCAGGAGCATAGGAGGGTTTGCCATTTTCTATTTTCTGTTTTGATTTCCTTTTTCAAGATTTTAAACTTTTCATCATAGAGGTCCTTCACTTCTTGGGTTAAGTTAATTCCTAGGTATTTTATTTTTTGAGGTGCTATTACAAATGGAGTTGTTTTCCTAATTTCAGCCACACTTTTCTCAGTGTTGGCATACAGAAAAGCCACTGATTTTGGAGGGTTAATTTCATACCCTGCTAATTTACCAAAGTTTTGAATCAGCTTGAATAATTTGGGAGTGGAGTCTATGGGATTCTTTAAATAAAAGATCATGTCATCTGTAAAGAGGGAGAGTTTTATTTCTTCTTTCCCTATTTGGATCACCTTTATGTCTGCATCTTGTCTTATTGCTGTAGCTAGGTATTCTAATACTAAATTGAAGAGAAATGGAGAGAGTGGACATCTTTGACTTGTTCCTGAGTTAAGACGAAATGGCTTTAGTTTTCCACCATTAAGTATAATGCTGGCTGTAGGTTTGTCATATGCAGCCTTTATTGATTGAGGAATGTTCCATGGATTCCTAATTTTTCCAAAATCTTCATCATGAAGGGGTGTTGCATCTTGTCGAATGCTTTTTCTGCATCTATTGAGATAACCATGTGGTTCTTATCCTTACTGCTGTTTTTGTGATGAATAATATTAATTGATTTACATATATTGAACCAGCTTTGCATCCCTGAAATGAATCCTGTTT
This sequence comes from Dipodomys spectabilis, assembly GCF_019054845.1. Classification (NCBI taxonomy): domain Eukaryota; kingdom Metazoa; phylum Chordata; class Mammalia; order Rodentia; family Heteromyidae; genus Dipodomys; species Dipodomys spectabilis. The sequence continues at coordinate 1,969,750 of NW_024871068.1, forward strand.
GCTCGTGGAGTATGATTTTTTGGATGAATTATTGAAGTCGATTGGCCAAAATTTTGTTGAGAAATTTTGTATCAATGTTCATCAAAGAAATGGGTCTATAGTTCTCTTTCTTTGATGGGTCCCTGCCTGGTTTGGGGATGAGGGTTATGATGGCTTCATAGAATGAGAACAGTTGTGAACTTTTGAAATCTCTTTCACTTTCATTGAAGAGTTGGAGGAGTATTGCTGTGAGTTCTGCTTTGAAGGCCTTGTAGAATTCCGCTGTAAAACCATTTGGTCCTGGACTTTTCTTAGCTGGGAGGTCTCTTATTGCTGTTTCCATTTCAATGCTTCATATGGGCCTGTTAAAATGTTTTAACTCATCTTGGTTTAGTTTTGGCATGTCAATATTTGCTAGGAAAAGGTCCGTTTCTGTCAAGTTCTCAAACTTATTAGCATAAAGTTTTGAGAAGTATTCCCTTATAATGTTCTGAATCTTGGATGTTTCCGTGGTGATGTTTCCATTCTCATCTCTGAGTTTATGTATTTGGGTGTGTTCTCTTCTTTTTCTGATAAGATTTGCTAAGGGTCTGTCAATTTTGTTAATTTTATTGAAGAACCAACTCTTTGTTTTGTTGATTCTTAGTATAGATTTTTGGATTCCAATTCATTTAACTCTGATTTAATTTTAATTATTTCTTTCCATCTACTGGATTGGAGTTTACCTTGCTGCTCTTTTTGAAGGAGGTTTAGATGTGTCATTAAATTGCTGGTTTCAGATATTTCCAATTTGTTGATGTTGGTGCTCAGATCAATAAACTTGCCTCTGAGTACTGCCTTTGCTGTGTCCCAGAGGAGCTGGTAATTTGTGTGCTCATTTTTGTTGAATAGCATGAACATTTGAATTTCCTTTCTAATCTCTTCCATGACCCACTCGTGATTCAGTAGTGTGTTGTTCAGCCTCCATGTGTTACCAGACTTTCTTTGGTGGCTTTTGGTGTTGAGTTCTAATTTTATTCCCTTGTGGTCAGAGAGAATGCAAGGTATAACTTCAATGTTTCTGAATTTAGACAAGTTTGCTTTGTGGCCTAAAATGTGGTCTATTTTAGAAAATGTGCCATGTGCTGCTGAGAAAAACGTGTATTCTGATGCTGCTGGGTGAAATATTCGGTAGATGATCTATGCAGCTGTTTAGATCTGTGGTTTGCCTGTTGAGTTTTTGCCGAGTTGATCTATCTAGTGGGGAGAGTGGTGTGTTAAAATCCCCAACAATTAATATCTTTGGATCTATATGGGATTTGAGGGAAAGTAGTGTTTCTTGGATAAATTTGGGTGCTCTGTAGTTTGGCGAATAGATATTTAGAATTGTAATATCCTCCTGAAGGAGTGATCCCATAATTAGTATGTAGCGACCTTCTTTATCTCTTCTCATGAGTTTTAATTTGAAGTCTATTTTATCTGATATTAGGATTGCAACTCCCGCCTGTTTATGGGGGCCGTTTGCTTGGTAGATTTTGCTCCAGCCTTTAACATTGAAAATGAGTTTGTTTTTACGGGCAAGATGTGACTCCTAAAGGCACTAGATAGAAGGATCTTGTTTTTTAATCCAACTAGACAGTCTATGTCGCTTATTGGAGAGTTAAGTCCGTTAATGATGATAGAAAGGACTGAGTGGTATTTGGGAGTTCCTGCCATGTTATTCACCTTCTTGGGTGCTGCGAAAACTGGGTTCTTCCTATAGTTCTTGGATTCTCAGTTTGGGTGCAGTTTCTTGGCCTTTATTGTGGTTTGTTGGTTTTCAATGTGTAGGACATCTTTAAGAACCTTTTGTACGGCTGGTTTGGTGGAGATGTATTGTTTCAATTTTTCTTTGCTATGGAAAATTTTTTTTTGGCCTTCAGTTATGAAGGAGAGTTTAGCTGGGTACAGTATTCTTAGTTGATAGTTGTTTGTTTTTAGGGCATGGCATACATGATTCCAGGCTCTTCTTGCTTTGATTGTCTCCGCAGAAATTTCTGAAGTGATTCTAATTGGTCTCCCTTTATAGATGATTAATGTTTTATCCTTGACAGCTTTATGAAATTTTTCCTTTTTCTGAGTTGATCCTGTGTAGATTATAATGTGATGGTGGAATGTCCTATTCTGGTCTGGTGGAGTTCTAAAGGTTCTTATATCTGAATAGGCCTATCTTTTTGCATGTTTGGGAAGTTCTCTGCTAGGATCCTGTTAAACAAATTTCCTAGTCCATTAACTTCTGTTTCTAGGTTCTCCTCTACACCCATTATCCTTAGATTAGGCCTTCTGATGGTGTCTTCCAGGTGTTGGATAGATCTGTCATATTTGTTGGACTTGTCTTAGATGGTTGTATGTTCTTTCTCTATAATATCTAGGCTGTCTTCAATCCCCGAGATTCGATCTTCTGCATGGTCTAACCTGCTTTGAAGACTTTCTCCTTTTTTTTATTTCTTTTCCTTCTAGTTGGTCAGCTTTGATGACATCAAATTCTTTGTTGAAGCTTTGTTTTAGATCTTGTATGAACTTCTTTACTTCCTTAATTTGTTGTTCAGTGTGTATTCTCAAATCACTTAGTTGTTTGGTTATGGTTTCCTTGGACTCCCATTGCTTCTGTTGGGCTCCATTCAGCCTTGCCTTTGTGGTCTCCCTGACTTCCTTCAGCTGTTTGTTAATGGAACCCATGAATGCCTTTAGTAATCTTTGTGTATTCTCATCCTGCTCTCTCAATTTCTGTATTACTCTTTCCTTATCTTCCTCCCGTTCATGTCATTCCTGTAGTTCTCTTTGAGTGTTCTCAGCCTGCTCATGCCATTCCTGACTTTCTCTTGGAGTATTCTCACGCTGCACACGCAAATCCTGTATCAGTTTTTGAGTAGCTTCCTCACGCTTATGATATTCCTGTATAAACCTTTGTATTGCCTCCTCTCTCTCCCTCTCATGCTCATACAGAGTCTTTTGTAGGTTTTCAATGTTTTCCTACATTGACATTTTGTTTGCCTCCTCTCTCTCCCTATCACGCTCATACAGAGTAGTTTGTATGTTTTCAATTCTTTTATTTGTATGTTTGCCAGCAGGTAATATAATGAGAGAAGGGGAGAGATATAAGGAAGATGTTAAAGACTTAAAAATAAAAATACTTAAAATATTATAGGTATAAAGAGGTAGTACTGTTATTAAGGAATTTAAGTCTCAGAGGTTTTGAATTGAGTAATAAATTTGTGGAATAAGTGTGTACATAAAGGGGGATAGGGTCTAATAGTCAACTACGGGTTTATCTGAGGATGTGCAGAATAACAACTAAGTCACATGAAGAAGAATGAAAGAGAAGAAAAGGTGAAAAGGATAAGGAAGAAAGAAAAAAAGATCAGAAGCTCAGTAGAGCTAAACAAAAAACAAAAAGAAATTTTTTAATAAAAAGAAAGAAAAAAAAAGAAAGAAAAATGCGCACACACATGTGTCCCTAAAATAAAGTTTATAAGAGGAAAAAAGTTACTAGAAAACAATTTTTTTCAAAAAAGGTAAAAATTAAAAAAAGTTTTAGAAAAGAAAAAAAAATTATAAAAGGTATAAAAATAAAAAAAGATGAAGAAAAAAAGTTCTTTGATTTTTTGGGAGGGTTGGGAAAAATCCTGTATCTCCCTTGTGTCTGTAATCAGTCTCTTGTTGGAGTCTCTCGTCTGCTTGCGGTCCTGTGGCTTGGTTGGTTTCTTAAGTCAGTTTGTTTGGACAGGCAGAAAAATGCTCTCCTTTACCCAGGATTTTGCGATCCTCCTCCCAGTTTAGTTCAATGGGAGAGAGATCAGCTTTGAGTATCTCAAAATGATGGAGATGGCTTTTTCCTCATGTTTGGAGATGCTGTGATGAGGCTAGGTTCTGGGTAGAGTTGAGGCCTTTCAGCAAACAGTAGATTTTCCCAGGGGCTGGTTTGTGAGAAACTCACAGAGCCCAGCCTGGAGCCACTCTCAGGGTTTATGTTTACTGAATTTCAACTGATTGTCAAGGCTGCTAAAGGGAGGGGCAGCCTCTGGCTCTGATTACCCCGTGAAGAAAGCCACTCCTAGGACTGGTACCCGAGCTGTGTGACTTTTCCCTGGGTAGAACTGAGTCTGGCAGATCAGGTTAGGCTCTTGTGACCTGCTAAATGACTCTAGATTTCTTCCAATTCCTGAGTTGGAGCTAGCAGCTCCACTGAGCTTTGTCAGTATCCAAGATGGAGATCTCCGGTACTGGGGGGGTGGCCTTCCCTCCTCTGCTCCCTGAGAAGGAGTGAGGACGTCAGGCTTCTACTCACGCCGAGTCTTGGTTCCTGGGTCATCTCTGGTCTGCGAAGTGCAGGATGAAAATGTCTGCTCCTTTTCGGTTCTTGCTGGTGTTGAGTAGAATCCGCTCACCTGCTGTGTCTGGCTCCTTCGTCCAGGACTCTCTGTGATTCAGGTATGGCGGCAGTAGTTGCCGCTACCACCGCTGCCGCTGCAGCAGTGGCGGCTGCTGGCAAAAACTCAGATCTGTCTCCTTGCCTGGATTTTCCCTCTCTGTCCTAACTCTATGTCCTGTGAAGGCACACTTGATGTGATTCTCTGGCTTAAGACTGTTCACTGGAACTCTAAAACTGCTTTCTATGCGAGAGCTTGTTTAGCCTCCAGCTTCTCCTCCACCATCTTCCTGGAACTCCCCTCTAAACATTTCAATCTTAAGAAATGATTTGTTGACAAAGAAAGATCTTTCCCTTTGTTCTGAAATACACACTTCTCCAAAGTTTCCTTGTTTGATTCAGTGAAAGAACTAACTTTTCCATGGAGTTTTCCAAGTTAACAGGGTTCACTAATTTCCTCAATATTCATCATGTGATGAATGCTTTTTACTTAACAACTGTATCCATCAGTGGCAAAGAACATGTAGGCAAGTCAAAAACTGGAACTGGACTTCAGGCTTGTCCATCAAACTAGTGCCAGGCATACAGTGGTCAAGTAATTGCCTCTCTTCCAAATTTAGTGTCACTGTTCAAAAGAGAGAATAAGTCATTCCTTTTTATAGGCTGAGTATTGTATTTGTGATGGCTGTACAGTAAACAGTTGTAATAGCTGGTAATGAGAATTTTTCTTGACATCATAGCTGGGGGAGGATGGGATGGGAAGGGGAAACAAAAGAGGAGGCTACAATGTTTGATAAGAAATGTACTCATTATCTTGCCCATGTAATTGTAACCCCTCTGTACAGTATTTTCACAATAAAAATTAAAAATTAAAAAAAAATAAAACAAAACAACAACAACTGTTGAGCTTGGAAGAGGGAAAGTATTGTTAAGTGGGATGATAGGAACATACAAAATTTAGTGTGTTTGTGTGTGTGTGTGTTTGGTTGTGCTGGTCCTTGGGCTTGAACTCAGGACTTGGGCACTGTTCGAGTTTTATGATCAAGTCTAGCACTCTACCACTTGGACCAAACTCCACCTCAAGCTTCTTTAGAAGTCATTGGAGATGAGTCTGATCCAGTTTCCTGTTCAGGCTTAGAACCTTGATCTCTTTCTCAGCCTCTTTTGTGAATAAGATTACAGGTGTGAGTCTGTAGTAGTTATATTACTGTTAAGTAATATAGTAAACATCATGCCAGTTTATACTCCTTCCAGCAGTGTTTGTGTGTTGCACACACACCTAAGATAAAACCCACTCCATATTTGATGACATCCAGATTGCATAATGCCGTGAGATACATATTGTTATGCTCACTTTACCTATGAAGAAATTGAGCTCCAGAGAGTTTAGTTAATTTTGAGTCCCCATCTAGTATACAGTGGAGCCTGTATCCAAGCTCAACTAGGTCTGTTTATTTCAGAATACATGGAGTCATCATCTGTTCTAGTCAACATGTTTTCTAGCAAGTACTTCTGGTTGCAAGTACAGTTCTTTTTTTATTGTGAGAATACCGTACAGAGGGGTTACAATTACATGGGCAAGATAATGAGTACATTTTTTATCAAGCATTGTAGCCTACTCATTGTTTCCCCTTTGCAAGTACACTTCTGTGCCTGACAGATTACCTTTCTCTCTCTTTAACTGTTTGTACCCACTTTCATAAGCTAGGGAAGCACAAGTGATGAGAATAGCTATTTTTGAAGGGGAAATTGATAATGGGGTTTGAACTTGGTATCACATGCATATTAGTCAGATCTTCCATTTGAGTTATGCCTCCAGCACAATATTTCTGTTTTTTTCTTTTGTATTATTATTATACAGGTGGGTTACACAGAGGTTACAGTCATATAATTCAGGTCTGGATATATTTCTTTTTAAAAATGTCACTCCTCTTGCTCTCTCAATTTTTCTCTCACTGGTTTGGTTTTATTAATTTCTTCCTCTTCCTCCCTCCCCCTCCTCCCCCTCCTCCCCCTCCTCCCCCTCCTCCCCCTCCTCCTCCTCCTCCTCCTCCTCTTTCTCCTCCCCCTCCTCCTCCTCCTCCTCCTCCACCTCCTCCTTCTCCTCCTCCTCCTCCTCCTCCTCTCCCTCCTCCTCCCTCCTCCTCCTCCTCCTCCTCCTCCTCCTCCTCTTCCTTCTTCTTCTTCTTCTTCTTCTTCTTCTTCTTCTTCTTCTTCTTCTTCTTCTTCTTCTTCTTCTTCTTCTTCTTCTTCTTCTTCTTCTTCTTCTTCTTCTTCTTCTTCTTCTTCTTCTTCTTCTTCTTCTTCTTCTTCTTCTTCTTCTTCTTCTTCCTCCTGCTACTCTTCCTCTTCCTCTTTTTCTTCTTATTATTGAGATTTAGAAGGAATAGCTACATACGTGTGGCAATGATTACATTTCTTTTGTCTTTGTTTTTGTTTCAGTCAGTAATAAGGCTTGAACCCAGGGCCTAAACACTGTCTCTGAGCTCTTTTTCTGAAGAATGGCACTCATATTGAACCACAGCTCTCCTTCCCTTAGTGCATTTCTTTTTGGACAATGTTAACCTTTCCGTTCATCTCTTCCAGTTTTCCCATCCTTCTCCACAAACAAGTTGCATAGGTCATTTTCAGCATAGTACAAATTGAATATCACTGTTGCACATGTTCATCGTTTGTCTCTCCTTTGGAAAGACCCCTTTAACTTCGCAAAGAGAGATTAATGAAGAAAACTGACAAAAATGAAAGAAAATAAAGAAAAATATCTTGTTTCTGTTTCCTGGCCACTGGTTATTTTTGAGATAATGTGTGTGTGGTGTGTGTGTGTGTGTGTGTGTAAATACTTGAGCTTGAACTCAGGGAGCTGACCTTTAGCTTTTTAACTCAAGGGTAACAGTCTATGACTTGAACCAAACTTCCACTTCTTGATTTTGAATGGTTAATTGGAGATCAAAATTTCACAGATTTTCCTACTTGTTCTAGCTATAATCCAATTTCCTCAAATCCGAGCTTTATAAATATCTAGTTACAGGTGTGAACCACTGGTGATGCTTGACCTACCTTCCTTTTGTTAAGTAGTTGAAATGTAAAAGTCAGTTGCAACCATAGTAAAAAAGAAATCCATTTAACTTTCCCAGCTTCATTAACTTTTAAAACTTTGTCACATTTGATATGGACAGAAAAACATTTTTTGTAAATGCTCCTGCAATTTGGTTTGCGTCTGGGTTTTTCCCTCATGATGATCTTGATATTTTTTTTAGCTTTTTACCTACTAAATATTGATGACAATATGTCCAGAGGGCATTAATGACCTTTTTCTGACTTTCATAAGGAAATGGTGCAAGCTAACACTTGTAATATATTTGTGTGCAGGACCCCATTGATATATCCACATTCTTAGCCAGAAGACAGTAGTGCCTGTTACAAATCAGGTAGCTCTGGCAAAACACTGACTCAGGCCTTGTTTCCACCTTCCTGTAGGTCCTCTTAGAGTGCAATCCTGACTCTTCATGACCATGACAGAGCCCTGATGGACATTCTCAGGACACAACCAAGGTCACCACTCAGGCTTGGCACCTACTACTTCCTATAATGGAACGACACAGCAATTTTTAGGTCATTAAGCTCTCATCAGTCCTGAGAGTTCCTCCTTGAACATTTGATCCTAAGAATTAAGGAGACATCAAACTCTCTCTTCCTTGTGCCAGTTGTGGAACTGTATTTCCTCAGCTGCTTACAAACTTAACATTTTTTCTAGTCTATTTATTACCCCAATATGTTTTCAAATCCTACCAAAAATTCTTATTAGTAAGAGGCACTTAATTAGTAGTCACGTTCTCAAACTCCTAAGTTCCTCAGTGAGCTGTGCGAGAGAAACCACAGCAAGTGTCAGGGGTCCTCCAGACTAGCTTCTTGCCCAGGGAAGAGTGCCTCCAAATTAAACAAAAAATAATTCTTATATCTCAGATTACATGTCCAAGCTATACATACCAAAGAAAGCTAAGGACAAGAGATTAGTCTGACTTAGGAACCATGCAGATCACAAACACGAATTCTATGTTGACAGAAATGAAAAGAAATTTTCCTTTATTCATATGATACAATAAAAAGCGTAACTTTTCTCATTATCACTTAATTGTGGTTGTATGTACTCAGTACTATCTTCTTGAAAGTCCTAAAAAACCCTTTGACACAAACTCAGAAATTCCGTTGGTATCAGCTTGAGATTTTATGAAAAAAAATAATTTTTATATTTTTAAAAATATATTTTATTATAAAGATGCTGTACAGAGGGGTTACATTTACATGAGTAAATTACATTTCTCATTGAACATTGTTACCCACTCCAGTGTTTTTCTCCCTCTGTCCCTTCCCTTCACTGCTCCCCACCCACATTACATTGTAAAGTTAATTTCCGCCATGTTGTCCTGTGAGTATCATTGTTGCAATGGGTCACCATTTGTACTTCTTTCAGCATTTTGTTATTTCCCTTCCCTTCCCTCAATCAGATAAATGAATATACAAGATGCAGGGTACCAGAATCAAAGACTGGAATTGTGATAGATAAAACCAATAGGAAAAGAAAAATCACATAAAGTAAGAAGAAAGATCTAGCTGTGGTACATTGGCTACATCAAGCTTGACAACTAAACAAAAGACCTGGCATTCATTTCAGTTAGCATCATTTTCTCTGATCATATATATATATATATATATATATATATATATATATATATATATATATATATATATACGTATATATATATATATATATATATTCATAACTCCTGAGCTATTATAATCCACTTTCAGGAGTAACAGGTTAATGCTAATCATTGCAAATGAGGGAAATCATAGAGCTCTTGTTTCTTTGGGCCTGGCTTGATTAACAGTATGATTTTTTCCAAGTCTTTTCATTTTCTTACAAAAGGGACGACGTCATTCTTTCTGATAGAAGCATAAAATTCCATTGTGTAAATATACCACATTTTCTTGATCCATTTATCTATTGCAGGGCAAATGGGTTGTCTCTATATCTTAGCTATGTGTAACAATGCTGCAATGAACATAGCTGTGCTGGTAGCTTATTATGCCCTAGTTTGAAATCATTTGGATAAATGCGGAGGAGTGGGGTTGTTGGATTTTAGGGGATTTCTATGTTTCGATTTTTGAGGAACCTCCATTCTGCCTTCCAGAGTGGTTGAGCCAGCTTACATTCCTACCATCAGTGTAGTAGTGTTCCCATTTAGCCATATCCACCCCAGCAACTGTTATTATTTGTTCTCTTGTTAATGGCCATTCTAACTGGGGTGAGTGGAATCTAAATATGGTTTTGGTTTTGTTTTGCATTTCTTTTATGACCAGTAATAGTGAGCATTCCCCTTGGTTGTTTGTTTGTTATGTCATTTTAACACATGTTGAACTTAGGGTTTCCCCACCAAATCTTCAACAAACTAGCAACTATGCTGCCTCTTTGGATTTTGCTTCAAAAGTTACAAAATATTCTGACATATTTTTGGTTTGGTGTTTGGGGGTTGGCTTTTGGAGTGCTAGTGGGTCTGTACTCAGGCTTGAACTGAGGGTCTGGAGCTCTAGTTTAGATTGTTTAACTCAATGCTGTCACTGTGCCACTCGAAAAACATATCCACTTCTGGCTTTTTCTACTTAATTGAAGATAAGAATCTTGAGGATTTAATAGCTTAGGTTGGCATCAAACTGTGATCCTCAGACCTCACCCTCGTGAGCAGCTAAGATTACAAGAATGAGCCAGACGCTGGATATATTCTGCTCCCTATAAAACCTAAACAAGGGCACATAATACTGAAGCATGTGTGTAAGGTTATGTATTTCACACTTAGAAAAATATAGCCTTTCTGTGTGTGTGCATGTGTGTGTGTGTTTGGTACATAATATAAATGTGCAGAGGGAAATGGAAAGAAGTGGAAAAGTTATATTAAGTGAAGTAAGCCAAGCCCAAAGAAACATAGGTCCCATGGTTTCCCTTATTTGCAATATCTAGTATATGTATGAGTCAAGCAGAAAAGGTCAGATAAGGTGATGTTAGGAAAATGAACCCTACGATATGTATTAAAATGTTTTTTTCTTTCATGCATTTGTTTCTAACCCATTTATAAGATTATTTCTTTGTTGCTTTGTATGTCCCTCCCCCACAGTATAACCCCTGCTTTCACTATATTTGATGTCGGTATAATTTGTCGAGGGGAAGGGGAAAAACAAGTCGTTTAAATAAGGATACAGGTGGACTCTTTGCAGCAATGAAAAATACAAGTAGTCATGTCGAAAACGAACTTTACAACTTTGGTGGGAGGGGGGGAGGATTTAGTGGGGGTGCTTGTGGAGGCTGGGAAGGAATGTGAAGTGTAAACAAAGGAGGAGGCTACAATGCTTGATTGGAAATGTACTCATTATCTTGCCCATGTAATTGTAACCTCTCTGTACAATATGTTCACAATAAAAATAAAAGTAAATTTAAAAAAAACCTGGCCAGGAAGAAAACCTTCCTCTTTGCAACCAGCAGACACGAAGCATTAGCTCTGTACCTGAAGCCCAGGTGGAAGACCTCAGTCAACAGGCATCCAGACACACAAGACCACCCTCATTTGAAATATTATAAATACATTCACATAATATCTCCTGTTTGTGAGATAATATTTAAAAACTGTATCAGAAATAGTTCAAAAAGGCACTTAATAAAGGCCAAGTGAAAGTGGAAATATGTACTCTCACTGAAATGTAAGTTAATGCCAGAATGATGCTAATGGGGCTAGAGGCCCATTTGGTATCTTACCCACTCAACCATCTTTCCTCACATCTTTTCAGTCAGCCTGAACAGTGAGATTTTTGAATGCAAGGAATCTGTAGGAGCATGTAGCTTGTAAAATTAATAATGAAAAGCTAGGCATTGGAAGCTCAGGCCTGTAAAACCAGCTATTCAGAACCTTGAGATATGAGGAACTCAGTTCAAACCAACTGAACAAAAACGATTCTTACCTTCAATTAAACAGTAAATGCAGAAAGCTGAGCTGTGCTTCAAATGGTAGAGTCCTAGCATCACATACAAAAGCTAAGTGACAGTACCTAGGTCCTGAACTCAAGCCCTAGTACTGGCTCTCATACACAAAATAATCTAAGGCAATTGGGGTAAGAGAGACTAAACTCAGAACCCAGCTTCCCACATCACTAGAATTACAGGATTGAGTCTCATGGACTCAACTCATAGCCCCTTTTTTTTACATAGTGTAGTCAGTTTCATTATATTCACTCCTAGACAGATATATACAAATATATGTATGTTTATTCATCTATTTTCATCAGTGTTAGATCTAGAAACACACAAATATATATTCATATAATTATAATCAAATTATATCATTAATTTCCCCAATAATATTTTACACTGTTTTGTGAAATAAATACTCAAGACTAAAAATTTAAATGCCGTAAGCCAAGCCCAAAGAAACTTAGGTCCCATGGTTTCCCGTATTTGCAATATCTACTATCTGTATGAGTCAACCAGAAAAGGTCAGATAAGGTGATGTTAGGAAAATGAACCCTAAGATATGTATTTAAATGTTTTTTTTTCTTCCATGCATTTGTTTCTAACGCATTTATAACATTATTTCTTTGTTGCTTTGTATGTCCCTTCCCCACAGTATAACCCCTGTTTTCACTGTATTTGATGTCGGTATAATTTATGGAGGGGAAAGGGAAAAACAAATCGTTTAAATAAGGATACAGGTGGACCCGTTGCAGCAATGAGAAGTACAAGTTGTCATGTCGAAAATGAACTTTAAAACTTTGATGGGGGGGAGGATTAGGGGGGTGGGGGGGAGGGTGGGAAGGGATGGGAAGGGTAAAAAAAAAAGGAGGAGGCTGCAATGCTTGATAAGACATGTACTCACTATATTGTCCATGTAATTGTAACCCCTCTGTACAGTATGTTCACAATAAAAAATTTAAAAAATAAATAAATATAAAAAAGTAAAATAAAAAAATAAAAATTTAAATGCCTTTGTAGTTTGAAAAATCACATTCAATCTTATATATTATATGATATACTATATATAACATAAAGAATAAAACATGTATTTACATATAACTGATTTGTGTTATTTTTCTTCCTGATTTTGTGTTTGTTGATCTATGTAAGCCTTCTTTCTTTTATTGATGATGGCTTTTACTTTCCAGTATACATATTTTCTATATATTTTGTCAAATATTTTCAGCCCAAAGTAGATTTTTTATATTACTGGAGTCAAATTTTTCTTCCATATTTACCCAAAGCACAATGAAGATGTAAAAAGATTTGAATTCACTGTTGGAAGAGCGTCCCACATACCTCTATAAGTACTGTGGCATTTGTCCCAATTGACAGAATAGATTTCTAGGACATCTGATCTGCTGTCCTAGACCTTTTGTTGCCACCTTATCACCCCATGCAGGCATGGCCTGGCTTCTTTGTTGCTCCCTGTGCATTTAGCAGTTCCCTTTATATGCAGTAGGCTCTCTTGTACAGCCCCCTGCCACTCTGTGTTTTCCCCCCAACAGAAACACATATGCACAATGCTTCAGATTGTAGGCTTAAAAAGAAACAAATTTAGGATTCATGAATCTAGAATATATCAAAAACATTGACATTTTAATAAAGCTAGAAAAATAAATAGAATGAACATTTTACAACAATCAGAATAAAAAGTAAAATAAAGATTTTCCCAGGAAGCGGGGAGGGAATTTCTAAATCTAGATTGGCCTCTAAGTGGCCTTTAGGCAGAAATTCTGCCTCAGAGTCCTCAAAGGGATTTACTTCCTCCTTAAAGACAGGATTTTCTTCCTGAGTCCAGGGAGGGACAGATTCTAATTTCTCAATGGAAAATTGGATCCCCTGCAGGAGGACAGATTGGTCTGGGTATTCTGTGAGGAAAGATTCCCTTTCCTCAACTGAATCTAGATTTTGGACCTCACTTAATGGTTTTCCTGAACATAGACTAGGGTCATTTTCCATTAGCACACATTTATCCTGCACACCAAGATGTGTCTTTTTGACTGGTTTGGAGCTGATCTAGGTGGACTGTGCATATCAGTGGAAGTCATTCTGGATCATCTTCTTCCTTGGTGATATGTGCAGTACACCTGCATCACATGTGGGGTTCAGAACCAGTGGGATGTCCAGAGGACTCAAAACCTGCTTGAGCCTTTCTACAAATTCAAAAAACCCTCTATGTTCACATGGTTTCTGGAGATCAATGATGGCTTCCGATCTCTATCAGTCAACATAGATGACATCACTGATGCGTTCTTTATCTGGAGTTCTGCAGGAGCTTCTCTACGGTGTTGCAAACCTGATCATGGAAATAGGTAAAGGAGCCTTAGAACTATAGAAGTTAAGGTGTGAATAAACTTTCATGAGGATCTAATGGGGGAAGCTGTACAACTTGAATATGGACTGAACACTGATGAGAAGTTAGGGTGTTTCTTTTTTTTAATTTTTAATTTTAATTTTAATTTTTTGTGAACACACTGCACAGAGGGGTTACAATTACATGGGCAGGATAATGCATATATTTCTTACCAAGCATTGCAGCCTCCTCCTTTGTTTACCATTCACATCCTTTCCCAGCCTCCCCCCCCAATCCTCCCCACTTCCCTCCTCCCCCGCACCAAAGTTGTAAAGCTCGTTTTTGCAATGACGACTTGTACTTCTCATTGTTGTAACAGGTCCACCTGTATCCTTAAACGACTTGTTTTTCCCCATCTCCTCTACAAGTAATACTGACATCAAATATAGTGAAAGCAGCGGTTATACTGTGGGGGAGGGACATACAAAGCTACAAAGAGAATGTTATAAATGCATCAGAAACAAATGTATGAAAGGAAAAAAACATTAAAATACATATCTAAGGATTCATTTTCCTAACATGACATTATCTGACCTTTTCCGCTTGACTCATACATATACTAGATATTGCAAATAAAGGAAACCATGGGACCTATGTTTCTTTGGGCCTGGCTTACTTCACTTAATATAATTTTGTCCAAGCCTTCCCATTTCCTAACAAATGGGGCAATGTCGTTCTTTCTGATGGAGGCATAGAATGCCATTGTGTATATATACCACATTTTCTTGATCCATTCATCTACTGAGGGGCATCTGGACTGATTCCATACCTTAGCTATGGTAAACAATGCTGCAATAAACATAGTTGTGCTGGTAGCTTTAGTGTGGTCTTGTTTGTAAACATTTGGGTAAATGCCCAAAAGGGGATTGCTGGGTCATAGGGAAGCTAGCTTTGAAGTCTGTTGAGGAACCTCCATACTGCTTTCCAAAGTGGTTGAACAAGTTTACATTCCCACCAACAATGAAGTAAGGTTCCCTTCTGTCCACATCCCTTCCAGCATCTGTTGTTGTTAGAGTTCTTGATTTTTGCCATTCTAACTGGAGTGAGGTGGTATCTCAATGTTGATTTGATTTGCATTTCTTTCATACCTAGGGATGTTGAGCATTTCTTCATGTGTCTATTGGCCATCCTTTTTTCTTCTTCAGAGAAGTTTCTCTTTAAGTCTTTAGCCCACTTATTTATTGGGCAGTTGTTTCTTTGAGGATTTGTTGTTGGTGGATTTAATTTTTTGAGTTCCAAGGATATTTTAGATATGAGAACCTTGTCCGTTGTATGGCTAGTGAAGATCTTCTCCGAATCCGTGGGCTTTCTATTGATCTTGCTAGCTATGTCCTTTGCCATGCAGCAGCTCTGCAACTTCATGCAATCCCATTTGTCCAACCTTTCTTTGATTTGTTGTGTTTCTGGGTCTCTATTCATAAAATTTCGGCCTGAGCCAAGGAGACCTAGGGTTTCTCCTATTCCATCCTGTAATGTTTTCAGAGTGTCTGCTTTGACTTCGCGGTCTTTGATCCATTTGGAGTTGATTCTGGTGCAGGGTGATATATAAGGATATAGCTTTAGTTTTCTAAAAATAGTTAACCAATTTTGCCAGCACTATTTACTGAAGAGCCTGTCTTTCTTCTATTGTATTGTTTTACCTCCGTTATTGAAGATTAGATGGCTATAGGTCTGTAGGTTCATTTCTGGGTTTTCAATTCTAATCCATTGGTCCTCAGGTCTGTTCTAATGCCAATACCAAACTAATTTTATTACTATGGCTTTATAGTAGAGTTTGAAATTTGGTATTGATATTCCTCCAGCAGTGTTCTTTCGGTTGAGGAGCTTTTTTTGCTATTCGGGGTCTTTTATTGTTCCATATGAATTTTTGTATTGCCTCTTGTATTTCCTTGAAGAATGAGGTTGGAATTTTGATAGGTATCGCGTTGAATTTGTAGATAGCCTTGGGAAGTATTGCCATTTTCACGCTGTTAATCTTTCCAATCCAGGAGTATGGGAGGTTTTGCAATCTTCTATTTTCTGTTTTGATTTCTTTTTCAAGACTTTAAAGTTTTCATCATAGAGGTCCTTCACTTCTTGGGTTAAGTTAATTCCTAGGTATTTTATTTTTTGTGGGGCTATTACAAATGGAGTTGCTTTCCTAATTTCAGCCAAACTTTTCTCATTGTTGGCATACAGAAAAGCTATTGATTTTTGAGAGTTAATTTTATACCCTGCTACTTTGCCAAAGTTTTCAATGAGCATGAGTGATTTGGGAGTGGAGTGTATGGGATTCCTTAAATACAAGATCATGTCATCTGCAGAAAGGGAGAGTTTTATTTCTTCTTTCCCTATGTGGATCCCCTTTATGTCTGCATCTTGTCTTATTGCTGAAGCTAGGCATACTAATTCTAGGTTGGAGAGAAGTGGAGAGAGTGGACATCCTTGTCTTGTTTCTGAGTTAAGAGGAAATGGCTTTACTTTTTCACCATTAAGTATAAAGCTGGCTGTAGGTTTGTCATATACAGCCTTTATTGTATTGAGGAATGTTCGATGGATTCCTAATTTTTCCAAAACCTTCATAATAAAGGGGTGTTGGATCTTGTCGAATGCTTTTTCAGCATCTATTGATATAACGATGTTTCTTATCCTCGCTCCTGTTGATGTGATGAATAATATTAATTGATTTGCGTATATTGAACCAGCTTTGCATCCCTGAAATGAATCCCGTTTGATCGTGGTGTATGATTTTTTGGATGAATTGTTGAAGTCGATTGGCCAAGATTTTGTTGAGAAGTTTTGCATCAATATTCATCAAAGAAATGCGTCTATAGTTCTCTTTCTTTGATGAGTCCCTGCCTGGTTTTGGGATGAGGGTTATGATGGCTTCATACAATGTGCTCGGTAGTGAACTTTCTGTTTCAATTTCATTGAAGAGT
This sequence comes from Dipodomys spectabilis, assembly GCF_019054845.1. Classification (NCBI taxonomy): domain Eukaryota; kingdom Metazoa; phylum Chordata; class Mammalia; order Rodentia; family Heteromyidae; genus Dipodomys; species Dipodomys spectabilis. Next base: position 1,986,447 of record NW_024871068.1, read on the forward strand.
TGAAGGAGTATTGGTGTGAGCTCTGCTTTGAAAGCCTTGTTGAATTTCGCTGTAAAACCATCTGGTCCTGGACTTTTCTTAGCTGGGAGGTCTCTTATTGCTGTTTCTATTGCAGTGCTTGATATGGGCCTGTTAAGATGGTTTAACTCATCTTGGTTTAGTTTGGCATGTCAATATTTGCTAGGAAAAGGTCCATTTCTGTCAAGTTCTCAAACTTATTAGCATAAAGTTTTGAGAAGTATTCCCTTATAATGTTCTGAATCTTGGTTGTTCCCATGGTGATGTATCCATTCTCATCTCTGAGTTTATTTATTTGGGTGTGTTCTCTTCTTTTTCTGATAAGATTTGCTAAGGTTCTGTAAATTTTGTTAATATTTTCGAAGACCCAACTCTGTTTTGTTGATTCTTTCTATAGTTTTTTTTTTTTTGATTCTAATTCATTTAATTCTGATTTAATTTTAATTATTTCTTTCCATCTAATGGATTTGGGTTTATCTTGCTGCTCTTTTTGAAGGAGGTTTAGATGTGTCATTAAATTGTTGGTTTCAGATCTCTCCAATTTGTTGATATAGGAGCTCAGAGCTATAAACTGGCCTCTGAGTACTGCCTTTGCTGTGTCAACCAGGAGCTGGAATTTTGTGTGTTCATTTTTGTTGAATAGCATGAACATTTGAATTTCCTTTCTAATCTCTTCCATGACCCACTGGTGGTTCAGCAGTGTGTTTCTCAGCCTCCATGTGATACCGGACTTTCTTTGGTGGCTTTTGGTGTTGAGTTCTAATTTTATTCCCTTGTGGTCAGAGAGAATGCAAGGTATAACTTCAATGTTTCTGAATTTAGACAAGTTTGCGTTGTGGCCTAAAATGTGGTCTATTTTAGAAAACGTTCCATGTGCTGCTGAGAAAAACGTGTATTCTGATGCTGCTGGGTGAAATGTTCGGTAGCTATTGGTTAAATCTAGTTGATCTATGCAACTGTTTAGGTCTGCGGTTTCTCTATTGAGTTTTTGCCGAGTTGATCTATCTAGTGGGGATAGTGGTGTTTTAAAATCCTCAACAATTAATGTCTTTGGATCTATATGGAATTTGAGGGAAAGTAGTGTTTCTTGGATAATTTTGGGTGCTCCATTGTTTGGTAAGTAGATATTTAGAATTGTAATATCCTCCTGAAGCAGAGATCCCTTAATTAGTATGTAGCGACCTTCCTTATCTCTTCTCACGAATTTTAATTTGAAGTCTATTTTATCTGATATTAAGATTGCAACTCCCGCCTCTTTATGGGGGTCGTTTGCTTGGGAGATTTTGTTCCAGCCTTTAACATTGAAAATGTGTTTGTTTTTACGGGCAATAGGTGACTCCTGAAGCCAGTAGATAGAAGGGTCTTGTTTTTTTAATCCAAGTAGACGGTCTATGTCGCTTAATTGGAGAGTTCAGTCCGTTAACGTTAAGAGATAGGACTGAGAGGTATTTGGGGGTTCCTGCCATGTTATCCACCTTCTTGTGGGCTGCGAAACCTGGGTTCTTCCTATTGTTCTTGGATTCTCAGTTTGGGTGCAGTTTCTTGGCCCTTAATGTGGTCTTGTTGGTTTTCTATGTGTAGGATATCTTTAAGAACCTTTTGTAGGGCTGGTTTGGTGGAGATGTATTGCTTCAATTTTTCTTTGCTATGGAAGGTTTTTATTTGGCCTTCAGTTATGAAAGAGAGTTTAGCTGGTTACAGTATTCTTGGTTGATAGTTGTTTGTTTTTAGGGCATAGCGTATATGATTCCAGGCTCTTCTTGCTTTGATTTTCTCTGCTGAGAAATCTGAGGTGATTCTAATTGGTTTCCGTTAATAGGTGATTAATGTTTTCTCCTTGACAGCTTTGAGGATCGTTTCCTTGGTCTGAGTTGATCCTGTGTGGTTTATAATGTGACGGTGGGATGTCCTATACTGGTCTGGTCTATTTGGAGTTCTAAAAGCTTCTTGTATCTGAATAGGCCTACTTTTTTGCATGTTTGGGAAGTTCTCTGCTAAGATCCTGTTAAACAAATCTCCTAGGCCATTAACATCTGTTTCTAGGTGCTCCTCTACACCCATTATCATTAGATTAGGCTTTCTGATGGTGTCTTCCAAATGATGTATAGATCTATCATATTTCTTGGACTTGTCTTGGATCGTTGTATGTTCTTTCTCTATAATATCTAGGCTGTCTTTAATCCCCGAGATTCGATCTTCTGCATGGGCTAACCTGCTGTCAATATTTTCTACTTTGTTTCTTATCTCTTTT